>NW_024039245.1:0-600000 GCF_016077235.1 Cyprinodon tularosa | reverse complement strand
AAATAGAACACATTAACAGCATTAGATGAAAAAGTTGGCTGACAAAGTCCTCAATGTAAAATATCTTTTCCAATTAATCCTTTGATATTGTAATAAAACCACAATGACGGATAGATCCTCATTCAACTAGTATAGCTTATTTTATGCAGCATTATACAGCATTTAAGGTTGAAAGACATAAAATCTTCTGGTAGAGAAAATAATAGTACACATGGCTGGTAATAGATCTGTTGCATTATGTGGCTTTTTCCCCTCTCCAATGTGCTTCTCACATTGTTATTTTTAGCATTTGAAGAAAAGGAATTTATGTGAATAAGATGCCACGTGACTCTGTTCAACTGGTTAAACACCATATTAGCATTAAAAAGTGTCAATAGCTGGATATGAATGCAATTACGGCCCTATATACAGTCCAAGGCGATCTGATTATTGATATGATATATTATGCAGGCCTATTTAAAACACAACTCATTGTTTAAAAACACACCTCATAAAAACTGATAAAAAGACGGAAAAATGTAGCTTTCCCATATTTTGTTCTGACTTTTGAAATGTTAAAACCTGCTACCAAAAGACCTGAGTGATGTGAAGGAAAAATAGGGAGTAAAAGTTCTCAGATAATCAAGACAAACCAAGAACCTCAACAAATTTTAAATAAGGAACCTAAAGTAACACACAAAGCAACACATGAATGTTCCGAGACAAACCACCAATTACTTGAGATCATACAACACAGACCAGGTGCATCTGGTTCGTGCCTGTGTATGGATCAGTGATCATTTTCAAACCCACTCTATTCAGAAAACTTAAAACTCCCCAAGACTAATTAAATACCTCAGCCGACCCAAAACGCACAGCTGCTGCAACAACATGTCTTATGGAAACAGACTGGAGTTGGTCATTTGTTGAGACACAACGCAAGGCTTCGTTCAATGCAATAAAATACAATTCTAGCTTAGAGGATTTACAAGCTTGTCGAGTCGGTTTGGGTACAGACTGTTTTCTCACCATAGGAGTGATGGGCTTGTTCTCCTGTCTTCTGGCTGTATCAAACTGAGAGCCTGATTCCAGTAGTGAGATGAGCCATCCATACAACTCATCATATTTAACTGCCCCACCGACCAGCTTTGGAAATACCTGCCAGGACAAATAGCAAGATTATTATTTGATATACATGATATGGTGAACTGTATTAATAATGGTATAGATCAGAGATGTTTCACAAACCACAGACACAAATCTTAACTGTACCTTGCTCTCCTTACTATCCAATCTGCCGATGTCATCCTCCGACGCCTCAGGGGATAACACACAGTAGAACTTAGGCTGAACATTTGAATCTTTAAAAAAAAAAAAAAAATACAAAATAATTTAGAGTTAAAATAAATTTGTTTATACAACAGCACCATATTAAATATTAAATCTGGACAAGATGAAAAATATGGGATGTATAGTCTTCACCTGCGGAACAGTGTTTTGCCCAGTTCTCCTCCACCTCTTTAAATCCATAGTAAAGTGGGAGACCGCTCCGTTTCCCACCTTCCTGAACAGAACTTGGTCCACTGGATGGGGGCGAGAGGAGGTTGTATTGCACCTACAAATAGTGTTCAATTAGTGGTTTTATTTTTAGTTTTCACTGTTCTACCGACAACCAATAATCACAATCATGTTGGGCGCCATTTCCTTGGAAATGACACTTCATATGCTATTCTCTTCTAGTCAAATAGACGTCAAAATGAACAGTAATGATCTGCAGTGTTATGTTACAGGTTGTGATAGAATTGATCCCTGGTTGATTGTAGAAACAAAGAAAAAGAAAAATACACTGCTAAAAAAAATAGAGGAAATACTCAAATATCACATCCTAGATCTGAAGAATTAGATATTCTTACTGAATAGTTTGTTCTGTACCAAGTTGAATGTGATCATGACAAAATAACTAAAACAAATCCTCTCATGGACAATGTGTGGTTCAGTGTGACCTTAACAGATGGATTGATATATGATGTAACAGATGCGCTGAACGCGCAGCAAGTCTATAGCTTCAACTGCTGACACACTACACCCACATGAGGTTTAGCATTGTCCTGCATTAGGAGGAACCCAGGGCCAACCCGGCTTTTCTTACAAACTTTGGTAAATGCCAAGCTTCCTGCATGGCGTTGGGCTGTGAGCACTCAGGGACAAAGAAGCTGTATAGTCCCCTTTT
The DNA here is from genome assembly GCF_016077235.1 of Cyprinodon tularosa. Taxonomy (NCBI): domain Eukaryota; kingdom Metazoa; phylum Chordata; class Actinopteri; order Cyprinodontiformes; family Cyprinodontidae; genus Cyprinodon; species Cyprinodon tularosa. The sequence continues at coordinate 597,791 of NW_024039245.1, read as the reverse complement.
TCTTTAAATTTTTTGTGGCGCTTACTTGGGTTTAATAAATGGGTGTTACTTAGTCTGCAAATGAGTGGTATCTGTTGAATGTTTGTAGTTGCATTTACCATGGAATTTAAATAATAAGAAAGGAAATAAAAAAAAGGTTCAATCATAATCACAATCATAAAATGAAACTGTATTTGCTTTTTTATCGTCTGTGAAAACCTTCACTGAAAGATTGTTTTAGAGAGGAATATATCTGCATTCTGGGCTCACAGGTCAAATTTTTAAGATTCTTAAACAGCAGATGTGAAAAACTTCATTGGCACCAAACAGCTTTATGTTTAAGATAAATTTCAAACAAATGAACAAATAGTTGAAAAACATTTACCTGCTCAAAGAGGTATAAGGGAGCTTTGGAATAGTGACGCAGCAGGTAATCAAAAACAAGTAACAAACGGGCCAGGTTGAGAGGAACAGACTTCAACTGGGTTTCTCTGCTCTGTGCCACTTCAACAATAGCCTGAGTGAGCATGGCGAGGACCGACCGCCGACCGCGTTCAGACAGATTGTGGAAAAGGAGCAAAAGCAACTGGAGGTGTTCTACGTTGAGATCATCCTCAGAATGGACAGAGTCCTGGATGGTGTGCTGTTTCAGAGTTCCTAAAAATCTATAAGCAATACAGCAGAAGGAAGAGGAGAAAAAATTACTTTAATAGGATCATTTTATTGAAAATATATGAAATGGTACAATTGAAATCAGGGCATTAGGAAATAAATTAAATGTATGAGTCTGCAAAAAGAAAAGAAAAACCCTACTACAAAGGCCTTTGATAATCCTCTGGTGGAGATAACTACATACCCACATTAACATTAAATTCACATTTTCAGTTGGAAGACGTTTTTTGGCATTGTTAAATACAATGTAATGTAAATGCACCAAATGAGAACATTATACTATATTCATTGGTCCTTGATAAGCACATGTGAAACAACTATGATGAAGCTACCTTTCCCACACTTTCATGCACTCAGGCACATCTGGCTCTCCCTGCACACTGGCTTTGTGCTGCCAAATGAGGAGAAGTCTGGAGAGGACTGACAAGGACTGGGGGTGAATGTACAGGGGCCAGGGGCCTTCTGAAAACGGAGCTACACCCAACTGTTGCAAAAGGGTGTTCTGTGGTTGACAAGATAGGGGGGAAAAAAGACATTTAGAGCTTGCAGCAGAAATCAGTGGCCTAAAGTAAAATGATATTTGAAAAATGTTAAACATTTTTCACCTGCAAAACTGGAGATGGCAGATCTGAAGTCACCAGGGTGTGGTTGAAGTGATAAAGGGCAAGAGAAAACACTTCATCTGAGGAACCTAGAAGCAAGAAACAGAATCATTAAATTATATTCTGTAGAGCTTATGAAAAGAAACTAGTTCATCAAAATGTTTTTGACAAAGCATACCTTTGACGTCTTTATCCACATCTTTGATGATGCTGGCGAGCGTAGCCATATGCTGCTCTGTAAGAGAGACGCTCACATAGTTGCGAATGAAGTTGTTCCGGGACTTGAGCATTGAAGTCGTGATGAAGTTCAGGATGCTGGAGGCCAAACTGAGGAACTACAAGAACAGTAATGACTTGGAGGGGTCCCACCATGTAAAATGAACAAAACAAAAAAAATCCAACAGGCCGTCAAAAAAAAAATAATAATAATAATGGCATTGATAGATAGAAGTGATTTACCATTTCTGGATCCTTCCGACCGGCTAAAATGTTGCCATTCTCACTTGCATTCTGTTTGTTGGGACTCTTGAGTCTGGGTGATGTCTCTAGGGGTGGGGGAGGCGGGGGAGGTGGAGGAGCCACTTTATCCTTGGTCGGTGAAATGGCCTCTTCAAACCAAAGTCCCAGAATAGGCTCACTGTCATCATCTGCCAAAAATAGTTCAGACAATTTAAGTTACATTCTTTGAGTAAAACTAAAAAATATTCCACATCACAATAAGACACATATGGAAATACAATTAATAAAATAATAAAACATAAAAAGCTTCACATTGGCTCATAATATGTTTTAAAGCAGAAGCAGTGACAGAAAGGCCAAGGATCAGGGTGGATAGGGAAAATCTTTAGATGTAATTGTATTAGAACAACTGAGCTACAATGAAAAGAATATTTTTCCTTTGATAGCACCTTATCATATTATAAGGACTATTTTATGACTAATGTTCAGTTATTCTTTTGCAAAGTTTATTGTATAAAATACTTCAGTCTGTGAACTAATTTTAAACCTGTATGTACACTACAATTAAGCTGATTAAAACTGTGCATCAGCAGAGGATTGAAGTCATTTACAACACTAAAATGTGTTTCCAAATAAGCATTTTGTAACACGCCATACATATTATGCAGCTTCTGCTCGAGTACATTCTTACTCATGCATTTATGACACAGGCAACATTTAGACAAATGATAGTGGGGTCATATTCAGTAAATGCAGCATAAATAACCTGGTCTGCTCCAAGGCAATCTCTAGCTCACAAAATGACAGCACGTCTAAGAAAGATCAGAATTCATGATCTACTAAAGATTAAAGTGATTGGGTTTCTGACTCAAAACATGCTAAATATCCATTTTAAATAATACACTGTGACCACTTCCACTTATGAACAAGGACAATGTTTTATGTTGGTAATCAAATTATTATATTAATGTATTAATAACTGCATTGCTTTGAAATACTATAAAATTCCACCCTGCTAAAAAGCTCTTAAGGATCTAAATTACGGTAGGTCTAGGTTTGGTAATGGCTGCGTAATGTGGACTGAGAGGGGGGCATTCAGAAAATAATTTAAGTTAATTCTTGAAAAAAAAAAAAAAGGTTTGTCAAGAAAAACAAAAACACTAAAGAGCCAAAACACCCCTTCCCTTGACTTGTCTATCTCACTTAGGAAAGCATTAACACTGTTTCCTAAATAGAACCATGAAGAGTTTGGTTAAATCTAATACCTCTAACTCAATTGCAGATCCAGAGGTCACTTCTCAGGCAAGGCGTTGTGTTACACTATGAACACTTTAATAATATGGCTGTTAAAACTGCTCAGATGAACAACCGTTCTTTTTAGGATTTGAACCTCAGAATTTAGAGGCATACAGCAGAAATCAGATTTTTGAAATCTTGTTCATTTTTACTCACTTTCTGGCATTAAATGTTTTCTGTTTTAGCCCGGTTTTACTTTATTTTTAAATTGTAATATAATGGGCTGCTCCCCTCCAACCTGATGCTATAGGTACAGTGGTACAAAAGAGACAGAACATGCTGACTGTAGGTGAAAGTGAATCGAAGCTGTATCTGCTGCTCCAGCTAAGTGATGGAGCTGCTGCCCGACCAAGAGAGGAGAGGAATATTCACAAGTTCTGTATTTTTCTGTTTCTACTCATAGCGTGTACATTTTGTAGCTGCTCTACTCAAGAAGCTCAGGGAGCTGGGCATACAAAAAACAGCAGTAACAAAAAATGTTTTTTCTTAGATTTAAGTCATTGCATTTAAATCTGGAATAAATAAAATCTAGGATATTTATTAAATACATTTCTTGATATTTCCACAGCATTGATATAGAAATAAAATGCAAAGTTCTTAATGTTCAAAACCAAGCCAAGGCTGAATAAAGGGTTCTTGCCAGCATATTTATACGTATAGGGCCAAAATGCAGAAAGTTTTTACCCCTAGTCTAAATGTAACCATCTCCCACTTGCCCCGTGCCCTTCAGATTCATTCATCCACTCATACTCTACAAATGCTGTGGTGCATAGCCCGTCCCTTTAGTCCTACAAATAATTTGTGGTCAGAGATAGGAAATACGTGTCAGCAAAGCAAGCCGCAGATCTGGCTCAGTCGTAGCATTTCTGTTAGAAGTAACGAGCCAAAATGATTGGCATAACTATTGTGAGAAATTGATATAGGGATGCAAACAGGAAATTTGTTCCAATCTAAAAAGTATTTATATAAAAAACTAAAATAAAATGAAGGAAACTTCTATTTTTGACGAATTAAACTCTGCCAGCTTGCTCAGGTAATATCAAATGACTTAAACTAGACTGGGAGGAAAAAAAGGATGCGTTTTCTTTACAGGGTACAGAAATATTTAGTTTGAAATAAATGGGTCAAGTTTAATAATCTTCAAAGTCCTTTCATAAAAAATAGCATAAATTAAAAAATCTCTTCCTAAACACAAACAATGATCATTATATTATGTACGGGATAAAAGCTTTGGCAGAGGATCCATCCAGATACTGGATTCAATCAATATCCTCTATTAGGTCAGAAACTAGGAAAAGTTATTGTTTACTGAGAGGAGTCTTATTTACTCCACTCAGTAAATGCATCATGAACAAACACTTTCAAGACGTATTAATAACAATGTCCTTTGGTGTAGACTGTTGCCAGAGAAAAATACTTCAGTTTTTATAGGTAGCAAAAATATCAAGGGAAGAGGCAGAAAGGTATATGAAGCCTTTTTAAAATTAAAATGACCAATAAACGCTACTTTTTTACAAGCGTATTGGCCCTTTGACTGACACTTGGGCTTCCTTTTCAAGGGTTCTTGCCAGCGTATTTCAGTGCCAACGGCTTTTAAGCTGAAATTAGACCAATATGCGGAATTTCTATGAGCGTAAAGGATGGAGACCTTTTTTTTTAACACCATTACCTCTTTCTTTGCACACATATGTGAGAAACCTGTCTGTTAAGGACCTCAAGTCAAAGAATATGAAAATATGGACCACAGGCCTGCTCCCTAAATCACATAAACTCAGACTCACCCTGAGTGCTCTTGCAGGCAGGTAAACACATGCGTTCCCACCTGCCAGCATACAGATAGAGCAACCTTTAAAGGCAGGAGTGGATTGTTCAGGTTCGGGAGGATTCCCAAGCAGCTTGACGTCAAGCCAAACTGGCCAAATGCCAGAGCATTTTTTTTCTCCTACCAAATGAAACGCAGAATTATTCCTGTGCCGATGCGCAGCCGCAGAAGGGATAGCCCAACTTCTTACTGAGTGAGTATGATAATTTGTATATTAAAGGGAGATGGGAAAGTTGTCTACCAATGGGAGAAAAGAACGAAAGAAAAAAAGAAAAAAGAGAGGGCTTAATTAGCAAAAAGGCTAAGCAAAAACAAAAAGACACAGGGCAGCACAGAAGATTAAAAAAGAATGAATTGCTTTTTCATCCCATCCATCCATCAATCAACTCAGAGAACTGGTAAATACAAGCTGCTCATGTTTAAAGGGCTACAAATAAATGCCTTTAATGCAGATTTCTTTTGTTCCTCTGGTTAAATCAGACTCAGATGTTAATGGTAGGTCAGAGCTCTTTAAAAAGTAACTTTTACATCTGAAACAAATCCTTTTGCTATATCTAACCTTTACACCTGCGTCACCTCCAAAACACAACTTCTTAAGCTCTACTCAACGGGTAAGATTTCTCAGCATGGGAACATAATTGATCCTCCTGCCAACAAACACCCAGACAAGTCTACATCTAGACTAATTTGAAAAAAAAAAGGAAATTTAAGCCTCTCTTAATCTTGTCTGTCCTCTGCCCCAAATACAAACAGTCAAGCCTGTTAGTGATGCTACTCAACAACAGTGAAGTCACTTCAAGACACAACGATACAGCTTTAAAGTTTTAAAAGAACGTCACATCAAGCTGTTCTCCACATCTGCATGCAAAACACATAAATCAAAACTTTTTAGGTGACAGCAAGATGGAGCTTATTGTGTTCCAGACCTTTATTTACAACTTAAAGTGACTTATTATTCAAGAATGATACCAATAATGTGATGTGGGTTCGCCTTATTCACGACTCTAGATTTATCTCATAAATAAAATAATCAAATTCAAATAAGAATAAATTCAAATTTCAAATATCCGAATTTGAGGATTTAAAAGGCTGAGATTATGACCTATTCCTTCAATTATTTTGAAGTGTGACAAATGAAATACTTTTCAGGGCTGTATCAAACGCCTAGGTTCTTATTTTTAACATTATTACTGCAGATTTTAAAATGGTGATACTAGTTTTTGAATTGATATTTTGTTAACTGCCAAAAGAAAGTAATTCTATTATTGTTCTGAGTGTTGTCTAGTGTCCATACTTTAACAATTAACAGCCTGTGCCTCTGTTACAGGCCGTTTAAAAACAATAAAGACAAAATAATAGCCATTACTAAAAAGGTTATATATGTAAAGAACAAGAAAAAGAATCTAGGGACGGATTTTCTTATTAGTAATTTTCTCTGACTAAATAACTAATTTAGCTCAGCGCTATTTTTTTTTTTTTAATCCAACCTTCCTGATAAAAGTTTTGGTCACTTCCTGTTTTGTGGCAAATGATTAATGAAGATTTCCTGGAATATTTTGAAAAGGTTATTTCAAATCATGATCTCTCTCAGACTCTGACATTGTTCTCATTGGGTGGGGCTAAAGTGAAGTCATCAATAAGTTATCCATAAGCAAACATATAGTTTGAATTTTGCAAGAGGGAGATTTATTGCTTTGATTACTCTCAGGGAGCTAGATTACTGAGATTCTGTCTGACCTGTTTAATGGTTGACAACTTGATTGACATGAGGTGATGCACAGTGATTTACAGCCAACCTCATGCCAACACTCTGTTATAACTAGGGCTGCAACGATCGCTTATTTTGTTAATTGATTAATCTGTCATTTATTTTTTCGATTATTAATAATCGGATAGCCAAAGGCTATGTTTATACCCTTTTTTTTGTTGGTACAATTACTCTTCTAAGTGGGTTGCACTGTCAGCTAAAGGCATGTTTTAGATTCGCTATACACCAGTTAATGATTAATCGATGAATAAATGAGTTGACAATTATTTCAATAATTTATTAATCAGGATTAATCCGATTAATTGTTTCAGCCCTCGTTTTATCCACATGGTTTCAAGTGTGTAGAGTTAAGATTACATCTACAAATAACTGCATAAATGCACTGAATACTGATCGTTGATGGTGCTCAGAAAATATGGTACTGCTATCACATTATGCCTAGATATTGTAAATCAGTTTTTTAGGTGAGAATTCAGTTTTTGAGGCTTGGCTACACAAACATGCTTTGATGCGGCAAAGGACTTTTAAAATATTTTAATCTCCAATGGCTTCAAAATACTTTAAGCATTTAAAGTCTGTTAGTTCAAAGGTTTTCATGCAGATATGTGTATATAAACAGACATGATGAAGATCAGAGATTACAGCTTTAACTTAAATGGCTACCTCTCAGGGGGTATCGAAAACACCTTTTTTTCTAACTCCTGAAAAGCTACATGTGTTTAATAAATTTCAAAACCCTTGCATGAAGCATGGTTTGGAGCTAAATCTGGGAGCATAAGATCACATCTACAAAATCATGACAATCTATTGCTTTAGTTTTTGGTGAAAATTAGATTATCTATCTGAAAATAAGAGTGAAATCTTGCCCATGACAAGGCAAAAATCAAGTTTACACCATCTTATCTTTTATCCTTGGCACTAATCTGAAATTGCTTAGGTTAACAGAAGATTTATTAAAAAGACACCTTTTTGTTTTCGTAGGTGCAATAAATTTTATGTTGGTGAAGATTCTCAGTCATCCAGGTCATAGTCATTTAAAAAAAAAAAAGTAAACAATCCAGTGGACTTTGCTTCCAAGTTTGAAGGCGTTGCTGCTTATTTGCATGTTGTCAAAACAAAAACAAGGTTTTGATGTGCTACTGTATAAAAACTCGAACTCAATGCTATTCCTGACATTTTGAATTGAAAAAGATTCCTGGATTGGAAGCGAAACATCTTCTAACTTGGAAATAAAGTCCATTGGATTTTTTTTTTTTTTTTTTTTTACCTTTTTGGAACAATAATAGTTATGTTTTTCTGAGAGAGAAGTCCAAGTTGGTGGTGTAGCTCTACTGGTGTGTAGCTGTTAATTATGCTAAAGAGGTCAGGATTTTATTAACTTTAGATCCCCAAAGCCTTATGAGCAAATTCAACAAATTTTAAGCCAACTGATTCAAAACTATGGGATCAACCACATGTCAAGGATTCAAAATGGTCGACTTTCTGCTTGTTGTGGAGAATTAGTGCAAGAAAAGGTTTTAGGTCAGTCTTGGAAAATTCTTAAGCAAACCAAATGTCATAGGTTTAAGATTGGGAAAATAAAATTTCAGCAGATTGTGTGAAGCTACTTCCTTTACAACCTTTAGGAAACCCTTAAAATGCTTAAGCTTTTTATCATAACAATCAACACTGGAAGTCTAACAGGCCTTTGCGAGACAGCTGCTTCTCATGCCTCAATATAATAAGCACCCACATTTTCAAAGCATTGGTATTATCCTTAAAAAGTCAGCAAGCCACAGATGAAGCTCTGACAACAAAACAAAGTGAAATGGCTGAAAATTATACTAGTAAATTTTATTGTAGTATTTGTACTTCTAATTAACTGTTTATCTCTGGCTACTTCATATTAGGTCATTAGGTTTACTATTCAACAGCACCTAATTTGTGCAACATAACATTAAAAAAATGATCCTCGGACAGCAATGTAGACACCAAGTCTTTGACCTGAGGACAGAAAACTGCTGACCTGAGACACAAGCTGCACTTGTCTTCTCCTCTCTTCTCTCTGCTGAAATAGTAAACACTGTCAACTACACTGGCATTGTTTAAAGAAGGGAAGAAAGAAAAATGAACATCACTGTGCGCATATACATATGCATTTATCCCTCACTGCAGCCATTACCTGACTGAATCTTAACTCATAAAACAGTTTTTTTTTCATCTCTATAAAATCCATGGTCCTTCGACCATGCCTCAATTGTATAGCTCATAAAAACAACTACCTAAGAACATTTTTGTCTACTTTTTAATCCCATTACAGTATTTTCAAAACATAAAATGTACACAGGTATTTTAAATAAAAGTCTCAACAACAGATTAACTCATTTGACTCTAAAGTCTCTAATAGCATCTATTTTTCCTATAATGCATGCAAAACAGCAATTAATTCCATATAAATTAAAATACCGGCATGTTTTACAATTTATAATGGCTATTTTGAAATATTTCCTAGCATTTACTAGGCTTTCATATGTGTGTATGCTTTGCCTGAATTCAGAAAGATTCAGTACCTTGGCTGCTGTCCTCTTCTGTGCTGCTGAAATCATCTTCATAGTAGGTGTTTGAATCTGTTGAAGCGCTGGCATCACTGCTAACTGAGCCCTTTCTTTGACGCTGGAGAACACAGGCCTGATGAAAGCAAATTAAAAACTTAAATATAACATTCAAATATTTTAACATATATTAGTATATCTACTGTTTTGCATTTTTAAAACAAACCCATAAAAAAACGAGATGAAAAGAATTGCAGGGAAACTTTATTTCTTTACTCTAAATACCAAAATTACCAACTGATTACATATAATGAAGATGGCCGCCGTTGTATGTAAAACTATATTGATTTTCTGTTAATCAAAATTATTCATTTCTATTGTCCTACTAATTGAAAATGTGAACCTTTTTGTATGAAGTGGATAGCAGGGTAAATAGCAGGTTTGTGAGAGGAACAGAGTCGATGAGTCTCTGGACCCTCTGGATTGAAGTGCTCTGTGCCATGATGTTCAGCTCAGCTGGTGGTCCATCACTTGCCCAACCCTGCAGAAAGACAGAGGCGGACTGTAACAAGGGAATGGTTCTCAAGATCCTTTTTTAAATTATTCATCTGCTGTAAAGTTTCAGTCTAAGTGCCTAAAAATTACCTCTTAAACAAGGACAACAACAGATATATTTCAGATATATTATAAACTAAGAGATTTAAGCCTCCTGCTACATGTATGTTTCTTAATATGATGATAAAGACAGTATGGTGCCTTTCACCTGAACACATTTTGCTTGGTCTTCAAAAATCAAAAAAATGTGAGGCTGCTGACATTGACAAAATGTTTCAGTTTTTCCAGCTGTTTTAAAGAAGCAAAATTCTCTTTACTTATTACTTATTAAATAGATATAAATGACACACAGGATTAAAAAGCAATATGTTTATATAATGAGAAATAAAATCTTTTGATACAATAAAACAGAAAGCATCCATATTAATTACCCGGTGCAGTGCCTCTACTTGCAAATCCTGGAAGAGCGAAGTCAAAAGCTTGATGGCATGATTGGCCAATATAACAGACAATATCCCAAACCCTTGGTGCCTTTGGTAAAAAAAAACAAAAAGCACAGTAATTATATAAACACAAATTCTGATGGTAATAAAATTGTTTAGGAAAAAAACTTTATAAAACAAATCTAAATGCTCATTTTATAAACAAAGTGGTTAAAATTTTACAAAAATTTTATTGAAGACAAACTTACTGTTGCCTTTTTAGGACATAAAAAAACATCGATTTAAATGGCGAGGATTAAAACAAAGCTGAAAGGAAATTCGAAATTAATGAAACAAAAACTGTTTTTAAAAGTCATTAACACCCTCAGTAGTCAGATTTATAACAGTTTTTAACCAAGACAAGACAAGTATGCAGGACAAATATCTCCAAAAAGACAGAACACTTTACATCATTAAAGGAAAGAAATGGTAGCCTTCAATTTAATGACTATAAGCACCTTTTCGCATTTTTCCTCTATTTTGGTGATTATGGTATCTAGGATGTTTGAAGGTCTCCTTGCCATCAGCTTTTCTCCACATATTTTCTATCAAACTACAGTAGTGCTCTTGCTGGGTGACTACAGATGTTACTGATGAGATTAATTTCAGTCATAATACTGGTAAGACTATTACTTAAAACCTTAACCCTTCCAGGGTCATGAATAACTCTGGTCTTGGCTACCCATCTACATATTTCCATAAAAAATAAAATAAAATCACCCTTTCCCAGGTCCGAGTTTTGGCGATCCTGCGCCATCTTTGGTGCGAGCAGCAATATCCCGGACACGCAGGGCAGCCAAGGGGTCCTTCTCTTTTCCTTTATCTGCCAGTGCGGTTGGGCTCAGGTTCAGTATCAGGTACAGGCTGTTTAAGAGGCACCAAGCTCCAAGCAGTTGAAAGTTCTGATAATGCTGAAGTACACAGAAAAAAGCAAAAAAGTTGCATCATTTCTTGAACGTGCAAAACATTTATCAAAAGCAGGTTTTGCTCCATCTATTCTAGTTTCCTAATCCAACCTTCTACTCACCTCTCCTCCAGCTCTGCGAGAGTTGCTGATTGTTTGTCCAATCATTTCATAGATCTCCAGCTGTTAGAACAAAAACGTTGTCATCTTTTTAACACTCTTTTTTTTCTGTTAGTCATATTTTGCTAAAGGAAATCTGATCCATTTAAAAAGCCTGAGTTTTAGTGTTGATGCTTTGCCATATCTGTTATTAAAAATAACAATTATCAGGATTTTATACTGATGGCACTTACACATTTCTGAACAATTGTGGCAGCGTCATTTTCATAGTCCTCTTCTTTAGTTCCAGTTGAGGCAGAGCGGAGCTGCAATCCGCTGCCTACCTGTAGAATCGCCATGCAGGTGGCAACACTCACACCTACAAAGACAGAGCAAAGACTCGTAGATTTAGCAATGCAACATCGTGCAAACAAAGAGTAAGGGTGATGAGAAGAAAGAAAACACAGACATTGCAAAATAGCGGAGAAAAGACATGGACAGAAAAAGGGAAACAGAAGGAAAAAAACAAACAAACAAAAGGCAAATAAAGAAGCACAGAACAAAGATGTAAGGACAAAGAAACACTGCAAAAAATTTTTTAATCTAAATAAGTACATTTTTTTTTTAATTGAGCAGGTAAGTGAATCTTTGAGAATGAAGTGCATACTATCTAATTATCTTATTTTAAGGCTAAACATAATCATTCCATTGGCAGATCATCTTATTTACCTACTGAAATTTAGGGTAAATGCACTTATTTTAATTATTTACTTATTTTAAGATCTTTTTTTGCAGTGAAGTCAGCAATACAGGAAGAAAATGTAAGACAGATGGAAGAAACAAAGGGTGGATGGACTCAAGAAAGGAAGGAAACAAGAATGAAGGACAAGGAAGTATAAATCACAGAGGAAACAAACAAAGACAAGATAGATAATTACGTGAAAAAAGGAAGGAAAAACACAAGGAAGGAGATGTGAAAACAAGGAAGGAAGGTAAAAAAGAGAGATAAACACAAAATAGGAATGAAAGATGTATAATCACAAGAAGAAAGGAAGGTCATCAGGTAGGAAGAGAGAACATGTGGAAGGAAGGGGAAAAAAAAAGACAGTGGAGAAGGACGTTGGGAAGAAAAAAAATGGGAGGAAAAAGGACATAAGGATGGAAAGGACGGAAACATAAAAATGAAAGAAGAATAAAGAGGTTGGTAGAAAAACAAAGACAGAAGGGTGGTTAGACACGGGAAAAGACAAGAAGGAATGATAAAGAAATATTCACTAGAAAGAAAATAAAAATGAAGGAAAGTGGAAGGGACACAACTTCTAGACAACAGAATAGACAAAGTCTGGAAATAGGAATATTTTCCATGCTCTTTATTTTCTTATCCAGACTAGAGAGAATACCAAAATAAAAAGTCAGAATTTTCCAGAATATTTAACTGGTAGTGATCAGTTGCTTATGTCGGTCACATAGAAGAAATGTCTGCACATCATTTACTCTTCTGTCTGAACATGCTGCTTTAGATGATTAAATCCCACTCAGCTATTCAGAGTTATCTGTTGTCTATTGATTACATTAATTAGAGAATGAATCAGATGGTCATGTGCTTTCTTTTCTCCAAACACATCCAGCACTTACCAGCATAAAGACAGCTAAGGGCCAGGACAGTCATATCTAGGAGCCTTCCTGGTGTCAGGGGTTCCAGTACAGGAAGGGAAAGTGTATCCAGAGCCATGGTGACATCAATCACCAGCGAGTGAAATCTAAATACAAATTTAGTACACAATAAACTGTGTCCTTCTTCCCCCTCAAAGGAGTCAATACAGATATGGAAAAAAAACTCAAACCATTCAAAACAACAAACTTCAATTCACTGGAATAACAGATTTAATCTATAAAAAAGGAACATACCCATTGCGGACTGCAGTGGCATCAGCCACTGTGGCTGGCATGATGAAGAAAGAATTGGCCGACACAGCATCTTGGAACCGGTTGATGTAACGTAGAAAGTACGGCAGGTTTAGACATACTCGCAGTAACTTTTCAGACCCACCTGGAGCAAACAATAAAAAAAAGTCTTCTTCATATTCGTCTTTCCCCAAAACACCAGGGCCCAAACATTGTTACACCCCACTAGTCAAAACTTATAATACTGTGATGTATCTGATTAAGATCTACTGACCAAGTTCCTGTAAGTTCGACACATTCTGAGAGACAAAGGCATTCTTCATTTTGGCCTGAAGAGCTTGATCAGTGGTTTGGTCATCCGAGTCACTCTCAGCCTACAAATTTTGAAGATTCATGAAGTTAGCATAAGCAATTTTACATAAAACTGACAAAATAAATCAAATGGGTTTAAACTTCGACATAACCTAAAAAGAAAGAGATGTATATAAAACAAATTGGACCAAAATAAGTTGGTTTATGTCAACCATTATCAAGTGATCTTGCTGACCTGCATGTGCGCTGACGATGGTGAAGCCAGAATGGTTGTCAGATCTGGGTTAAAAACTGAAGTCAGCTGCTTAAAGAAGTTCATCTGTACTTCTTTTTGACGAAGCTCTGGGCTCACAACACTGGGTAACTCCTTCTGATCTTCCACTAAAAAAAATAAAAAAAATTTAGAACAGACATTTTTGTAAGTCCCATAAATCTTCAATATATATTTTTTCTCCGGTACCATCTTCCAAAGAATAAATAAATGCATGAAAAATAAAGACAAAAACTATTTGGATGTGTCAGAAACCTCCCCAAACCTTTTTTTGTGTTTATTTATGACATTTCATATAACAAATAAAACATTTTGTTTCTAGATACTTACCATCAGAGAGGGTCTTGATAGTTTGAGGCAACTTGGCAGACTTCATCATAGCAGTAAATGTAATGATCTCTGTGCGATCCAGTCTGCTGCAGCCAGTGCAAAGTCCTTTTATTAGAAGGATCAGATGTTTCTGTGGGAGGGTAAAGACATCGTAATACAATTTAAGGGCTAAGAGCAAACAAAAATTAACCACGTGCACCGAAATACTAGGGTTTATTTAGATGATAAATTGATTAACAGTTACACTGAAAAGAAATGAAAGAGACCATCTTTTAAGGTACATGCACACAAAAACCTAGTGTGACAATGGTACAGGATTTTTTTGTAATCTCACCTGTGACACAGCACATGCTTCATCTGGATTTTCCAATCGCAGCAATGAAAATTCAATCAGTACTTTGCATGCTGCAGCCACAGACAGTAGCTGATTTCTTGGTACTAGAAAAAAAAAGTAAGAATAAATGTTAGGATTGTGAAAGAGCATTTTTTTAAAGTGCTTTAACCTTATTAAAGGAGATCAAATATACATACTCTGACCACAAACTGTGGTGATGTAATGAGCAGAAAGGGCCACAAATGAGGAGTAGAAAGGCTCATATTGTTTGTCATGGTGAAGAATGTCTGATTCACTGCAGAGGGAAAGTAGAACAATAAATTTACAACAATATGTTAATTTGCTATTTTTACAGCAATTTGCATAGATTAAGCAATTATTTACAGCCTCAAGTATACCTCTGTTTTAAGTAAGAAACAAGGATGAGAGTCAAGTATTCACTAAGAAGGATAACAGTCCTCTGCGGGGACATTTGTTGAGAAGTAAACTATGATCTTTGCATGTTAACTAAATAAGAACTAAAGTATAAAAAAAAATGCAAACAATATATTTCTTTTTTTTCCTCAATTGTTCATATTTTATTTGCAGCCAATGAGTGGAGTACGTGTGACATGTTTTAACAGTCAATAATAAATTATCACTTAGGCATAACATGAAGGAAAACTATTTAAAAATATAGGTGAATGCGTCAGGGGAAATGGGCCCAAAGTTACATTATATAATTAAAAAGTGTCAACATATGGTCACACAGCTAAATGTGTCCCAAATAATAAACAGATTTCCGCATCATGTCAATGAAAGGCAAGTTACGCTTTGTTTTCAAAGCAGAAATTAGGTAGTTATATTAACTTTAATGAGGATAAGATTCGTTTCTACTGCGGTAATAAATCACGGTAATATGCAAACTGAGTACAGTAATACTACGATAAAGTATTTTGTGCTGTCCGAATGGTCGCACATATTGTCTTCATAAACTATCACTGTCAGACAACTTTGTAAATAGTTAACATTTCCTTTAATAAAGGAATCTATCTCGATTTGTGTAAAACAAAAGTGACCAAGACGTTTTTTATGATACAGTGTTGTTTTTGGTGTTTTTTTTTTTTTTTTATGAGTGCCAAGGACCATTTAATTGGTAACCTTTGACCTCCTGTTTCTAAAGTGTATAAATATGACAGTAATTCTCTAAGACACTTCATATTAGGGCTGGGCGATAATTCAATAACGATATATATCGATCGATAGACGTGTGGCGCAATAGAAAAAAAGAGGGTCGATAAAAGTTCGATAAAAAAGAAACGTAGTTTTCCTTCCTTCTCATTGTAGCCTAGCATGTAGGTTTATGCTAGTCACTGCTTCCTCCCAACCAATCACAATCGCGGACCCAGGCACGCCGTCACCAAGCGCCGCTCTCTCAAACCACAACACAGAGCACATGAAGATGTCGCAGCAAGGAGAGGCAGAGGAAATTGTTCCAAAGAAGGGTTTTTGTAGTTCGGCAGTCTGGCAGTATTTCGGTCATGGCAAGTCGGACCAAAAACAAACCACAGTCATCTGTAAAATGTGTAGGGAACCAGTGAAAACGAAGTCTGATAACACAACCAACTTTTTTTTTTATCATCTCAGCCGCTCACAGCCGCAGGAGTACGAGCCGTGTAGGCCCCGACGCGGCTCTCCTCCGAGGAATCTTCGGGAATTTCGGGAAAATATATATATATTTTCAGTTCTGGGCAGTTTCCCACGTAGTTCTAACAATTGAGATAAAAATGCTGAGGGGCCAGAAACTTCAAAGTAATAACTCAGGTTAAAGCAGGAAACGGCGGCGGCGGTGGGAGGGGCATTTATTTATTTGTTATATTTATTTTGGTCACTTTTCTGGTCACTTTAGTTTATTCTTTGTCAGTATTTAAAACATAACTTAGGTCTCTTAAGTTATTTTTCTTTAAAACAATTCTGTTATGGTTAAAAAAGGTGGTTAAATAAAGATTTAATTCGAAGTCTGTGTTTGTGTTTTTTATTAAAATTAAATCATTTAGCAATATTATAAAAAGTCCAGGCAGAGCTGCACATAAAATATGGTTTCAAATCTTTTCAATAATTATCGATATTGATCAATATGCATTTTTTTTATCGATAAGCTTTTTTCTATATCGCCCAGCCCTACTTCATATTGGGAAAAACATAATGTCCCATTTAAGTTATGAGGATGTGGGCTGACCTCAATGTGTCTGGAATTTGATAGAATTTTTTTTTGAAATAGCTAAATAAGGAGGGTCAAATCAGCTGGAATTTGTGACATACAAGACTAGATAAGGCTGTTCTCTAATGTAACTCTTCCACTGGATTTCCTGGGTCTGGCTTTACTCTGCTCAGCCTGATATTCGAGAATTTTCATTCATGTTTTCTAGCTCTGCTCCAGAGCAGGACTGAACAAGGTAACTACTGGTCATGGGTGTGATCAGCTGTGGTGGAGGCAGCATCATGGGGAGAGATGAAAAAAAAAGGTTATAAAAGTAAGGAGGAGAGAGAGAGAACCAGCAGATTTTACTTCACACCACAGTACAATAAAAAGCTAAAAAATTAAAAATTAAAGGGTGACTTCAAAATAATAGGGACTGGAATGGCCAGAGCAGGTTGAACAGAAAGCCATTGATCTCAAAAAACACTAAGGCCAGGTCACACTGCTCTACACATGACTCTGCAAGACCAATGCAATTTGTTTTTTGTTTTTTTCAGTCACACTGCCTGCAGTATAGATAGATCCTGATCTGCGCAGAATTGTGCTGCTTTTTTTCTTCTGTCCATGTGCCTGTCATATTGAAACAATGTCCCACATTTCACTGAGTAAGATGATGAAAAGTAAAAAAAAATAAAATAAAATTATATATATATATATATATATATATATATATATATATATACCGTATTTTCACGACCATAAGGCGCACCGGACTAAAAGGCGCACTCTCAGTTATGTGTGCCATTTCTGTATTTAACACACACATAAGGCGCACCGGACTATAGGGCGCGTTTTTTATATACAGGTACATGTCCTCTCAGGTGGATTTTCTCACTTAAAAACATATTAAAACTACTTTATTCCCACTGATCACAGCAAATAAAGCTGCAAGGTGTATTTATTACAAAGTATTATTAAAACCTGGGAACCTGCCGTGAGAGACACATCGCTGATGACACAGGGCTGTGATTACTCCTCTGATACAGTTTATTGACGCATAAATTAACTTAAAACATAGGCAGGATAATAATCTGGATGAACTGACTGCAATGATTAAATTTTCAGGTGGACTTTCTCACTTAAAAAGATTTAAATTATTTAGATGAAAAAACACCTGCTGAGGTGAGTCCGGATGCGCCGCGGCCCAGAGCCTGCTGTTGAATTAAGTTTTCAGGTAGAAAAATAGAGCGGGGGCAAAACTGAGTATGATTGTGCTTTATTCAAGTATTTATTACAAAGTATTAATCAAACCCCTCAAAGTCCTCATCCTCAGTTTCTGAATTAAACAGCTGCGCTAAATCCGACATGCCAGTTCCCCCTTCTTCTTCGTTTATTCACGCATAAATTAACTTAAAACATAGGCAGGATAATAATCTGGATGAACTGACTGTAATGATTAAATTTTCCGGTGGGCTTTCTCACTTAAAAAGATTTAGATTATTTAGATGAAAAAACACCTGCTGATGTGAGCCCGGATGCGCTGCGGCCCAGAGGCGGCTGTTGAATTAAGTTTTTTAGGTAGAAAAATAGAGCGGGAGCAAAACTGAGTATGATTGTGCTTTATTCAAGTATTTATTAAAAAGTATTAATCAAACCCATCAAAGTCCTCATCCTCTGTTTCGGAATTAAACAGCTGCGCTAAATCCGACATGCCGGTTTCCCCTTCTTCTTTGCTGTCAGAGTCACTTTCCGTGCCGGGCGGCTCCTTGGAAATGATGCCGGCTTTTGCAAAAGCTCGAACAACAGTCCCAGCAGAAACGTTAGTCCAAGCATCTACAATCCATCCGCAAACGGTGGCGTAACTTGCCCGCCGCTGCCTTCCACTTTTAGTGAAACTGTGGTCTCCGTCTGTCATCCATCGCTCCCACGCCGCTCGCAGCCTTACTTTGAACGGGCGGTTCACACCGATGTCGAGCGGTTGAAGCTCCTTTGTCAGACCTCCCGGAATAACAGCAAGCACAGCGTTCATTTCTTTGACCTTTTTTTTCACATCGGCTGTGAGATGGGCACGCATGGAATCACAAATTAACAGAGATGGAGATGCGTGGAAAAAACCACCTGGTCTCCTTACATACACCTCCCTCAGCCAAGCTTTCATCATCCCCTCGTCCATCCAGCCTTTTTCATTCGCCTTAAACCCATCAAAGTCATCATCCTCTGTTATCCTCAGCATTCCTCTGAATAAAACAGCTGCGCTAAATCAGACATGCCAGTTTCCCCTTCTGCGCTGTCAGAGTCACTTTCCGTGCAGCGCAGCTCCTCAGAAATAATGCCGGCTTTTGCGAAAGCTTGAACAACAGAGCCAGCAGACACAGTCCATCTACAATCCATCCGCAAACGGTGGCGTAATCTGCCCGGCGCTGCCTTCCATTTATCATGAAACTGTGGTCTCAGTCTGTCATCCATCGCTCCCACGCCGCTCGCAGCCTTACTTTGAACGGGCGCGTCACACCGATGTCGAGCGGTGGAAGTTCCTTTGTAAGACCCCCGGGATAACGGCGAGCACAGCGTTCATTTGATTCATCTTTTTTTCACATCGGCTGTGAAATGGGCACGCAGCGATGGTGATCCGTGGAAAAAAGCACCTGGTCTCCTCACATACACCTGCCTTTCATCATCTCCTCATTCATCCAGCCTTTTCATTTGCGTTAATATCATCAGAGCGCTGTGTCTCGCTGTCAGCTCCCAGATCAGCTTCTCTGATTGGTTGATGCGGCGCGTCCAGCAGCAAAACTTCAATTTCTCCATCTGAGCAGCAGCAGCGCGTTGGCGGTGCGTCAGATGCTTAAACGCTCCCGACGTGCTGCACCAAAATGCGCTGCAGGACCTTTTACTGCACCTATATGCGCGTCAACCATTGACTTTGCATGTAAACTCGCTGCTTCTGCTGCACCTGCTGGGTCCGGTTCACACCGATGTCGAGCGGTTGAACAGCGAGCACAGCGTTAATTTGTTTCCCCATGTTTTTCACATCAGCTGTGAGATGGGCACGCATGGAGTTACATATTAACAGCGATGGTGAGGGGTGGAAAAAAAACACCTGGTCTCCTTACATTCAGCCACTCTTTCATCATCTCCTCAATGAGGTGGTCTCAAAAGTCGCAGTTACAACACACATAGGGCGCACCGCACCATAGGGCGCACCGCACATTTTGAGGGAAAAAAAAGACGTTTAAGTGCGCCTTATAGTCGTGAAAATACTGTATATTTAATGTTTTCATAAATGCAAAGAAAACAAGAACTGCAGCTACTGTCCATCAAATTCAAAGCACTGCCCTACTTCATGAACAACCCGCACAACAAGCTCTTAAACCTAAAAAGATAAATTGTATTTATATGTACAAAATATAATAGAAACTATGTCGCTATTTTACTCCTACGTTTTCTGTTCTCCTGAGCTCCTAACATCGATAAAATACATCGTTTATTGATTATGTTCAAGTCTGCTGCACTTGCTCTATACGCTTAGAATCTTTCCCAATGGAAGAATCTGGCTGGTTTACCTTGCAAATCAGAGGTTTAATATACATTTTTTCTCTTCCTGCCTGGCTCATGACATTGCAGCCAAATTGCTGGAAAAGTCTAACCAGAATAGACCAATGGTCTACCTCGATCGGTGCTACACAAGCACAGTTGCAGTGAACTGTGTGGCAAAACCGGCCCAATGCATTTTCAGTGAGTGCCAAGACTTCATATGCTCCAATTTTCCAGCTGACATTTAATTGTGTCTGGTGTGTTCAGGCCATTAGGTAACTTAAAGGTAAACGGTAAAGAAAAAGGGCAGGTCATATTTCTAAATCACACACACAAGGGGTGCACTGTATTTAATTCTCTAAAACAGCTGTTCGCAAACACAATCAGCTGTTTAGACATAGATTTCCCCAAAAACACATAAAATCAAACCAAAATGTAATAGCCCATGCAGTAGTCTTTACAGAGTGTTGGAGCTATGTATTATTTATTTCTTTATCCATTTGAATTGTGTTAATTCCTAAATGTATAGTTTTGTATTATTTAAATAGTTTATTTGCAGGTTAATAATTTTTTATTCTATTTATATTTGTTTTATTATTTCTAAGGTATGACAGGAAGTGATGTGGATCAGTCCACTTCCTATAAGTGTAGGGGTCTGGGAAAGAATCAGCAGGCATTTTGGGTTTGGGGCCTATGGTTTTTACCAGCGCAAGAAAGGTAGGACAAAGGAAAAGTTTTTACTCTTTAATTGTTGGCAAAGATAGAAAATAAACCATCTTCAAGACTGGACATTGAAACTTCTTTTTGCCTGCGTATAGAAACCTGTCCCTAATGCCTTAGTAGTGGCTTAATTGGAACTTTAATTGGATGTCTGGCTTGACAAACAATCACCACTACACAGAGAAAAGAAAGTGGCCCTAAAATAACATCCAGTCAATTTTTTTCGATATAAAACAGACCAGTTCTGTATCGAATGGACCTGAATGGAACTGGGCAGGGTCAGTACCAATGGAAAAATAACATGGCCTAAATGCTAAAGAACTGCAATTTGTTTAATTCAATTCAAAAATACTTTATTAAACCAAAAGAAAAAAACAATGTAAAAAAAATCAAATTCATAAACATTATTTAAAATGAGTTCTACTCTTAATTTCCCTTCCAAATCTTGTAATGTTTTTGGTCGATTCCTCACAGACTTTTAAAATATTATAAAATCATGTGATGGTGTCAATATTGGTAAATATTGAGATGAAGATATCAGTTGCAAAATATCTTTCCTTCATTTCTCATCATTGGTGTACGGTGTGAACATCTGCGGGCTCAAACAGCACCATAGATAAACTACTCAAAAGAAATAGTAAAAAAAAAAAAAAAAGAGAGAGAGAGAGTTTGAATTAGAAACAAACAAGCCTCACAGCAGAAGTCATGCATTTATTGGTGATTCTGTTCTGAGGAAAACGAAACTCTTCACTCTGGTGCATCGGTGTAGTTTAAATCGTGTCAGGTGGCAGCCTGTCAAGCAACAGCTGTACTCTCTTGACAACTATTTATTAGATTTCTTTCTTGGCAATGAATCCCCATAGTATTGCTTTTACAAAACAAGTTTGAAGCAAATCAACTGACCAACAAAACTAGTTGAGTAAAGCTGTCCCCGCCTACTTAATCATAACAGTACAGACCAAATTCTCAACCTAAACTTTGACAACAGTTGCGAAACCTATGTTTGACCATATCTTACCAGTTCGGTCCAGCAACCAAATCATGGTTAGCTGGGTTCAAGCAGCTGACACAGTCCAATATTACCCTGTTAGCGGCGTTTCTACATTACGAGTGCAGAGGTGAAGGCCCTCTGCTAGCTAGCTAATGATGAAGCATATTTTTAAAATACTTCACTACGTTAAACACAAACGCTCACCAAACAATAATGGTATATTCAAGAAACGTTTACATCGTTTATACGTTAGCGTCTTTATTTGTCTACAATGCGCCCGTCGGTGCCAGCTAAGAGCATTTTGAACAAGTTAAGAGAGGCTAGCATGTTGGCTTAGACACCAACTCGTTACCAGTGCAAGTTAAGCTGGGGCTATGTCCGGGGAGAACAGGGGCGGTTTGGTGGAAAATACGACAAGAAACACAATGACATAGAGCCGGTTACCTGTTGATTATAGAGCCAACAAGCTGAGGTAGCTCCTTTGTCTCAAAAGCGGTGTATGAAGCTGATAAAAGCGGTCGCACTGCCGCTGTCCATTCGTGCTCCCCTTCTCCTCCGCTCGACGCCATCTTGAAATCCCATAGAAGAACCTAACTGCCGAGAAAAGCTGTCAAGGTAAATTACAGGCGGCGCTCAGCACTTCAAATGTACATGAAACCTTCATTATGTCATTCTCTTTCTGAGATTTTACAATAATCACTATTTATAATATAGGTAGTTATTCCCCACGAATATATATATATATATAAATATATATATATAACATAGTTCTCAAGCAGAGTTTAAAAATATATTTTAAGCCATTTGTCCTGCCTAAAACATCAAATAAAGTACAGAACAACCAAGGGTTTGAACACTTAACTGTTCTAAGTATCAAATTGAGATTTATCATGATCATGAAAATTATTCTTAAAATCAGTTCTAATGATTATATTGACAATTTTCTTCTCTCCTTTAATGGTTTGCAAATTTCAATAATTGGTAATAAGTTCTTATCCACAGTGTAACTATATTTGATTTAGTAAACACATGATTCAAACCTTATATGTTTAAAATAAATTATAAAAAAAACTGTACACATTTCTGCACATAAATTTATTTCCTTAAATTATCATAAATACGTTATTTGAATGATAGAGGTAGCAGAAGTCAAATATTTCCTATTGCCTCTTTCCCATTGAAAATGGTCCGTTAAACTGGGTTTTTCAAACATGAGTCGACCTGCTAACAATCTGCATTTGTCTCCCTTCGCAAAAAAAAAAACATGTCTAACTCCTTGCTGGCACGCTGTGTGGCCTCTGTCCTCCCACTGCTGCATGTCTGCTGACACCATCACGCTGGATTGGCGTTCATGATGTCACCAGTGTTACAGAAATCAGGAGAGTAAACAATTGAGGGCAACATTTAAGGAAGCCGGGGCGTAATAATAGTGCTTCAATGTTTCGCTCTAATATCTATCCGAATCCTTCCCGCCAGTGCTGCTACATGTAAATAGAATGTAAACAGAGTTGTTTCAGCTTGTTAGATCTGAAGCAACTGGTGTTGTGTGTTGACGTCCGTACGTTGCAATCAATGGTGTCACACAATTTAGCGGGTTAATCCGGGTCTAGTGTTCCCACTGCATGCCGATCAGAGCCAAGGAAATTGTTTACAGTGTACTGTGTACAGCCCAAAAAAGAATTTAAATAACAATGCTTTTGAAATAAAATATTTATTTAGTTATCTTGCATTAGTATAAATGAAAATGCAAAAATTTCATAATTAAGTATTTTTTATTTATTTATTTTTTACATCTGTCACATTGTGTTAAAACATAATGGAAATAAAAAAAAAAATCACTAAATCAATATTTGGATTTTTATTGAAGTAAATAATCATTTTCTCACTTTATGCCTTGTAATACAGATACAACTGTGTGGAATTAATACTTCTTTACCCAATAGAATATTTAATCACTGCATTATATTAGAATTCTATGCATGTCTTTAGGCAGACCCAACAATGTCATTCTTATTTGTTTTCATCTTAAGATTTGATTTGTTATTTTTATTTCATGTTTTGTTAAAGGTCCATGGAAATGCCGTTTGATTAAAGAAAAATAATTATAAGTGAAAAAACACTTCTGGGCATTATTAGAATGACAGGGGCATTTTGCTGAACATGTCATTATAAACAATAAGCTGCACATACAGAAATTGTAAAATAACAAATCTGCATAACTATTATGTGTTTTAGGTCCAAATTAATGTCACGATCCTTTAATAGTAAATTAAATATCTTCCCACATGTTTTGACCCTTCAAATTCTCTCTAAAAAATCTGTAAATGAAAAGTTTAGCTGTAGTAAGAGCAAGCCACACTAATAACATAATGCAGTTAGTTTTTTGCTTTAAATGCTTACTTTTTTTTAAGGCAAGCTTTCATCTCTCTCAGACATGACATACCTTAAAGATAATACAATAGAAGTGAAAATGAAACTTGTTCTATGTGATGTTTCAGATAAAATGGCAGATATATAAATTAGATTAAAAAAATAAACTAAACGGATTTAAATGTTTTATGTTAAATAGGTTATAGAATAAATATATGTTTGTTTTTTCTGTTAACAACAGGATATCTCCAGTTAATTGCATAGTAAATTGATTTATTAATTATTTTCCTAATAATTTTCAGGCATTTAAAACTTCTCATTTATGTATCTTTTCTGTCAAGTTTGCTAATCTGTATGATGGAGCTATAGACTGCTACGTAGGTCTATAATTGATATTCAGTTATATCTGTAGATAAAGCTAATTTTTTTAAGCATTTGCTATAAAATAATAATAATATTGATGATGCATAACTAATTACAGGTACATAAATAATCTATTTCCCACAGTTTAATTGAAATGAACAAATCTATAAATACATATTAAACAATTTATTAATATATTCCATTGCTGCACATTTGGCCCTTTATATCGTTTCAGCCAACGTTTCTTCTTTTTGACCTGTAGGTGGCAGCACTTCCTTTTTTGGAACAAATTGGAAGTCTGACAACTTCCGACTTCCGCTTTCCGTTGAGCAAGTCAAAGCTGCTGCAATGGCAAAGCTAATTTTGCTGTTGCTGGAATTGTGTATTATATTTTGTGTTGTCCATGCTGTATTTGAGGACCAAGTGGGAAAATTTGACTGGTAAGAAAAGCTCACTAAACTATTAAAAATAACGTTTTTTCTAAGGTAATATCTTTTACAATTTGAAGATGCTAATGCTAACACCTGTCAAGGCGTTAGCTTCGACTCGGTGTGTTTTAGTGAGCACTTTCACGAGAGGACATCTTTAAAAAAGCAATGAATAATCATCGAATATATATGTTTGTTTTACCCTGTCAGAAACACGAATAGCATTTAAATTAAATTAATTGGCTATTTAAACATGGTTATGTAGGAAAATTCGGCTTATTTGTAAGTATAGATGAATTCTTACATACAAATGATTAATGTCATTGATCGTAATAACACTGGCTGTTTTTCTTTTGCGATAATCATATTAGTTGTGGCAGTTATTTAAAAAATAATCATTTTTTGCTTTACAGGAGGCAGCAATATGTAGGCAAAGTTCGCTTTTCTCATTTCGACACACAAATGCAGTCGTCCAAAAAGGTCCTTGTAGCAACAGAGAGTAATGTTTTTGCAGCGCTAAATTCCAGGACAGGAGAGCTTTGTAAGTATTTCTATTTCACTTGTTAGCTGTCACATAGTATGATCTTTCTGTTCCTGCTCACAATGCACTATCCCGTCCATGTCAAATACAGTTTGGAGACATGTAGACAAAGCTGGTCCAGAGGGAAACATTGACGCTCTTCTGCATCATGCACAAGGTGTTGTCATCTTATTAACGTTCAGTTTTGCTCTTTGCATACAAGTGTAATCATTGATCATAAAATTGGTTTTCTACCATTAGATGCAATACTGGTGGTTGGAAATGGACGTGTGTTGCGCTCCTGGGACGTTAACATTGGTGGTTTGAATTGGGAAGTTTTGCTGGACTCTGGCAGGCGAGTACCAGCTTGGTTTTTAACCATTTTTTTGAAGTCCAAGATTGTTCATGTGGATTCAATCTCAAATTATTTTATTATTGTTTTTTGTTTTTGTTGTTTTTAGTTTTCGATCAGCCTCTTTAGTCGGACAACAAGGCACAGTCAAACATGTAGCTGTTCTAAAGAAAGCTTTCATCTCTGTTCATTATTTGTCCAATGGGCATCAAAAATGGGTAGAGAACCTACCAGACAGGTATTTATTTAACTTATTTTGTTTTGTTGTTTTATGCATAAGGCAGAGATGGGGAAGTTGAGACAGCAGGTAAGTCCAATCTGCACAATTTAATTCACTGTGCAGATTGGACTCTCCTTCTTCAGTGGCTGGGCAGAACAAATACATGACATAGATGCGACCTGTTGACTCCACTTCCCTCGTCTGGCATTATGAATATAATATTTATTAACCCTATATTATGTTCTCATCCTTACAGTGAAACTGTGGATTATCAAACTGTTTATTCGGGTGGAAATGGTCAAGTCTTTGTGTTGGGAGTTGTTCCCCATTCCCATATTACTATTGTAGTTTACAGCATGGAGGATGGAGAAATAATCAAGCAGGTATTCCTCAACGTATGCAAATTTACATCAAGTAAAGAAACCATAGAAGGAAAAACATTAAAATGTTATATAAACCAATTTATATTTTATTCCTTTCTTTGGTTGCTGATTTTTCCAGGTCTCAGTTGAAGCTCCATGGTTGTCCAACATCCCAGCCAGCTGTGTAGTGGTTGGTCAGGGGATTTTGATGTGTGCAGACTCAACAACAATGTCCCTAAACACACTTGATTTACACCAGCAAACACAGATGACACAGATCCCGCTTCAGGTATCAAGCAAACCAAAACAAAACCTTACACTTCCATGAAATAACTCTACATTTTTGTCTTATCTATATCAGTTCTTTAGAGGCATTGTTGTTTAAAATGTTTTCTTTTTTTCCCCCTTAACTTATTACAGTCACTGGGGCTTGAAGCGGACCCTGACTTCCATCCCTCTTTAATGTCACACCAGCCCAATGCTGCCCAGAAGCCTCTATCGGAGTTCTTCCTTCAGCTTGGGCCTGAACGCTATTTACTTCTGCAGTTGAACAATGGGCAGATAGTGACATTAAGAGACTTCAACCCAGTATGTATCCTCCCTTCAACTGATAATAATGTGAAGGACTTTGCTTACTTTGTTTGGGAAGTGGGTGGGTGGGAGATTAAAGTGGCTCTTTAATGGGAGATTATGTACCTTTGAAACTTGAAATTGTGCAAAGCTCCATTCTGCAGTGTTATAATTCCTTTGGGGAGAAAAAAATGTAAGCAGATATATATTGCATTCTTTTAGTTCAATTCGCAAACGGAAGGAAACCAGAGAAGCTACTCTGGTTGGAAGTAAAAAAAAAAAAAAAAAGAAAAAAGTGTAATTTATCTGCTTGTTTATCTGGATTATTTTAGAGCCGTTTTCTCAACCATAAGATAAATGATTAAAATCAGCAACTTGTGAGTAAAATGTCATGACATATCTCTCTTTATTTCTAGGCCTTGCTGGCTTCATTTGCAACAACTGGAGAGAAGACTGTAGCTGCTGTTATGTCACCCAAAAATAAAACTGTAAGTAAATCACAGATCTCTCTCTTATTCCTGGATGTATGGTGTGCAATTTAATTAATTCCAGTGATTGATATTGGGTGTGGGTTAAATTGTCATTGTTAAGGGCCTTAAGATAACAGGTGTTGTGAACTGGTGCTATAGACATAAACTGAATCATTTAATTAATTTATTGAATATAGTCAGCTTCTTTGTGTAAGCAATGAGACTCTTATCATTTGTTTTTCTTCAAATAAATAATGGAATATAATTAATCATTATCACCCCCCCAGGCCTGCAGTATTAACCTCTTTAGTGCTGACACGGGGCGTAGACTTCTTGACACAACGCTGATTTTCACTGTGGATCCTAATGGAGGGAAACCAGAGAAGGTGAATAGACTTCTATTCTAAAGATTGGTATGTGTATTTAAACATAAATGCATTAAAATTATCTTACTATTTTTCAATCTTTAAGTTATCATGTTATTGAATGTAAAGCAGCATTTAGAGATAAACATGTCTCAGGTCAATATACTGCTCTTACTGTGTAGCGAGGCCCTTTGCGGGCTGCCCTTTTAAGAAAAAAAAATCTCTCCAGTGTTACATGAGAGCGTGCGACCTGTTGCTGGGTCGTGTGACTTAGAGCGCCGCTTTACGGCCTCTAAGCTTACCTTAAAAGTTGTAAGGCAAAAAAATTTACCCTTACTTTATCAGAGATATTTATACTCTTCGATTTAGTATTTCCTTTAGAGAGTAAAATGCAGCTTTTGTGTTTAAAAGTAACTCAATGACCTCAATATTCGGGCCCTAAGTGGTCTGCTTTCTGCTGTAGATCCTCACAAACTTTCCTATTTGGCGTTAAGAAGCCAAAAGTAATCCCACAATCCTTTGCTTGACAAGACATATTGACACAGACCATCTTATGGAAACAAATACATTAGTGTTTACTGTGTGTGACGTGGGGTTTATAATGGAGAGCTTCAGCTGTATATAGTTACAGAATTTGTTTTTTGTTGTTCTTTTTCGGGAGGCTATAGTATGAACATAACTTTAAATCAAAACTGTTTGTCTTATAATTTGTTTTGCACCATTTTCTTTAGATCAACTGGAGCAAAACTGAAAGGAAGACATTTTTGATGTGCAACTCGCAGAACACAATTTGTGTACTTGTACTTTAGAACTTGAACAGGTGTAAATTTCTTTGAAATTGTGAAAGATGGAAAAAATTGTACAATTACAAAGCTCCAAAGTTACAATGCACAAAGTTTTGCAACATAAGTTCTGGACCATTTAGAGAAAAACTGAGAATGTAAGAGGTTTCTGATGTGCAACTTGTAGATCACAATTAATATACTTGTACTTAAAATTTAAACAGGTGTTAAAAAAAAATAAAACAAATTGTACTTCTGATTTTTAAATTTTTTTATTCTACAATTATAAACTCATAATAAAACTCTCTCTTCAACTTTAAATTTACACTTACAATGCACAAATACTTTTTATTCAAAATAACCTTTATACTATAGTCTTAATTTGACAAGCCATGTGTGTTTCAATTATGTAATTCAGACTTTCTTCCAGTCCACCGTAGTGTTTTTAGCATTAAGCCAACGTAAGTTGAAGGAACAGAAGTTAGGGCTCTTGTTCCTCTACAGACTTAAAGTTACACAGTGCTGCTTTGAGGAGTTTTATATGCTGGTATTAATTTAGCTTTTGTCTTGCAGCTACATGTGCAAGCGTTCCTGAAGAAAGATGACTCTGTTGGCTACAGGGTCATGGTGCAGACGGAGGACCAGACACTGACTTTCATACAACAACCAGGTATTGTAAAGGAAGGAAAAAGCAGGTTCTAACAGTCCCCACTCTTTGCTTTTTTTTTTTGTCCTGCTTTTAACTGGTTTTGACTGTTCTGCATAGCTCATAGAAACTTCCTCTCTAAATATAGATGAAGGCATCAGTTTAAAATGAGGATGTTGCAGATCAATGGGGACTTTATTTACCTTTGAAGAAGGCTGTAAAGATGTCGTCATGATGCAGCCTGAATGCTTCATCACCAATAAGCAATGTTCCGTTCTGACATTTCCAACCCTATTCCAGGTTGTACGATGTGAAGTGTGAATCAGGACACTATGTTTGCTTGTTGATCTCATGGTGGAACCGGAATGCATCTGGAAAGTTTAACAAAAATAACTCAGCAGCCTCCTTTATGTTCGAAGCTTTTGATCAGGGAGCAGTCAGCTAATGATGGTTGATCTGACATCACATGTCTGTTTTATTGAGGTGAAGTTCCCATAACTCTATATGCATTTGTTTGTACAGCATGGAAAAAAACAGGAGTAATCTACAAGCACACTGGAGGAATATCCTGGTATTTGACTAAAAAGCTCAATCCTGTGATGTTAAATGTTGATCTGAACAAATAACATTGTTTATAAATTGTGCGGAGCTTGAATAGAGATGCCCTCCTATAAAGAAAGTCAGGGTCCCAAACCCTACTGAACATTTCTGTCTCCTCCCACTGCTGTTCTCGTTTAGTTCCCAGGAGAGTCATGAATAAACCTAGGGTTCATAGTGACTGAATTACATTTTAGCTACAAGTGTTCGTTTTTTTGTTTTTTATCAGTAAGATATTTTTTAATATTTTGTCTTTTTGTCATATTTTAGTGAGGGGGGAAAAAAACTAGGTGTGGTTTTAAAGCTAGATCATCATTACTTGTATTTGAGGTTTTTGAAGAACCTTATTCCTCTATAAGGGCTGTATTTGAGAATTATTCAAAACATGATCTCTAGGATACCATTTATCTACTGAGCCATTCCTTGCCCCATGATTACATCAAAGTACAGGTCACACTTTTTAAATATGGTGGATAACAAAAGACTCCCAGATTTTCCTGCATGCAAAATAGTTCTGTCCTTTTCCAAAAGCCTTAAGGGAAAACATGCCATGTTGCTGTGAATGGAAAGCTCTGAACCCTGTAGGCCTCCACAGGCTGTGGAAGGTAGAATGAGTGATAACATAAATAATGAGACCTGTTTTCCAGGGCGTGTCATGTGGACAAGAGAAGAGGCCTTGTCAGATGTGGTGACAATGGAAATGGTGGATCTTCCCCTCACTGGGACACAAGCTGAGCTGGAGGGCGAGTTCGGCAAAAAGGCCGGTAAATGATTAAATGTTTATTTCCTAATTTACATTTAACCACCAGCAAAGTGGCTTATATTTTCTCCTCACTAAACGCTCCCAACAAGCAGCTCACCTGTGATTCACCTGCTTGAATTATTATCTTTACATCTGTTTTGTTCTGTTTTTATCGCTGCGTTTGGATTCAGCCATTCAAGGTAACGCGTTTCTTTCTGCAGTCATTCTTCACCATCTCTAAAACACATTTGAGGCACATATTGCATTAAAAACTAAATGAACATTTCTAGTGATCAAGTCATCATCAGCTATCATTATAGCTAATTCGAGATCTGTTTTTTTTTTTTTTACAAAGATTCGACATAAGTATAGCAACTATTAGAAATAAATAAAACCGTTTTGCTGTGAAGATGGATGCTTTTAATGCAACCTGAAGGCTTTAACATTTGCCGTGTTTACTGATCGGAACCCAGATTCTACCTAAGAATTGTTAGATTCAGAGAGTCGCTGATCTCTAAGTACATCTCTGTCTTGATTCTCAAAATTTTTTTTTATTTTACATTCAGCTGAAAAATGTGAAATTGGGTGATGGCATTTGAAGTACCAGTTTACAGGATATGTTTGTTCTTGTTCAGATGGGTTGTTTTCTATGGTGTTGAAGAGGCTGTCCTCTCAGCTCATCATGCTGCAAGCCTGGATAGCTCACCTATGGAAGCTTTTCTACGACGCTCGGAAACCCCGCAGTCAAGTCAAGAACGACATCTCCATCGACAACCTGTCCAGAGATGAGTTCAACTTGCAGAAGATGATGGTTATGGTTACATCCTCTGGAAAGGTAAAAGCTGAAAGCTTATCCTTCAATCTTAATGGAATGAGCTCCATAGTTGCTGATGTTCAGCTAGGTTTGATGTAGTTTAAGTTGAGGTTGGTTTACATTCAACATATTGTTGATTCCTGCTTTTCTTTTCCCGCTAAGCTGTTTGGAATAGACAGCAAGACGGGGGCCATTTTGTGGAAGCACTACCTTGATAACATCCCATCAAATGCTGCCTTTAAACTGATGGTTCAGCGGACCACTGCACACTTCCCCCACCCCCCGCAGTGCACCTTGCTCATCAAAGACAAGGTATCTAATGAAACACTGGGGCCAGTGTTCAAACTCAGTATTTTTTTATTACATTCCATATCCACAATAAACTGTATTGCTTGGAGTCTCTTATACCTCTGTTATAGAGGATTTTATTAACAGAAATGTTATATATATCTTTTTTTTTTTTTTTGGTGGGTTACAGGACACAGGCCGGGCTACTCTTCATGTGTTTAACCCCATCTTTGGCAGGAGGAGTCAGGTCACACCACCTGCCCTACCTCAGCCAATACTTCAGTCTCTCATGCTCCCACTTATGGACCAGGATTACGCTAAGGTCCTGCTTCTCGTTGATGACCAGTACAAGGTCAGCAGCAAGTATTAATACCAGATCAACTCCTCTTGTTGTCATTTACTTGTTCTGCTTAGAATCCCGTGAAATGGTTGTATCCTTAGTTTAGAGCTGTGATATTTCCATCTATTTATAATTTATTTTCTTGCAGGTTTCTGCCTTTCCTTCAACCAAGAATGTCCTGCAGCAGCTTCAGGAAACGGCTTCATCCATTTTCTTTTTTCTTGTCGACTCCAGTCAGGGAAGACTCTCTGGTTACAGACTGAGAACGGTAAACTTCATCAATTATCTGCTCTCTTCTTGTTCCCGCAGTGACCTACAAGATAAAAAAAAAAAAGCTCTAATAATGAAAAAGAGTTAACCTTGATGATGTTTATGCTTTCAGGACTTGTCAACTGAGCAGGTCTGGGAGGTTGTCATTCCAACAGAAGTACAGAAGATTGTCTTTGTTAAAGGGAAAAGGCCCAATGAGCATGTGCACTCACAGGGCCGAGTAATGGGAGACCGCAGCGTGCTGTATAAGGTACAATAACAATCTCTACAGCCTTTATTCATATTTGAAAAATGGTTCTAAAATGGTTAAAAGCACAATCTTATTTTTGTCATTGGTTATCTAGTGATCTATAATCACCTAACTACGTTTTCCCTTTCTGATATGCAATTTAAAGTATTTAAATTCCATGTTCTCCTCTATCTTCCTCTTTAACAGTACCTGAACCCAAACCTGCTGGCAGTGGTGACAGAAAGCACAGACATGCATCAGGAGCGCAGCTTCATTGGGATCCTGCTCATCGATGGTGTGACTGGCCGCATCATCCATGAAGCTGTCCAGAGAAAAGCCAGAGGACCGGTGCATGTTGTTCACTCTGAAAACTGGGTTGTGGTGAGCAAGTCTAGATTTCTCAGTCACAAATGTCACCAGTTTTAAGAAGGGGTTCTCTGTGTTTTTAATTTAACATGGAGAATACCTTCAGGGAGAGATTATACCTCTTGTTCTTGTCCAACTGCACAGTATGAATACTGGAGCACAAAGTCTCGCAGGAAGGAGTTCTCTGTAATTGAACTTTACGAAGGAATGGAGCTCTACAACAGCACCGTCTTCAGCTCGTTGGATCGGCCACACGCCCCTCAGGTGCTTCAGCAGTCCTACATTTTCCCCTCCTCCATCTCCACCATGGAGGCCACCCTGACTGAGAAAGGCATCACCAGTCGCCACATACTCAGTAGGTCCATTGCTTATTCTTTGCTGTCCTCCAATTATAGTCTGTGTGAGTAAACCGCAATGTTTATAGCTACTTTAAGGTTTTTTTTTTTTCTTTTGATTTGTAACAGTTGGTCTGCCATCTGGGGGGATTCTTTCATTACCAAAAATGTTCCTCGACCCACGCAGGCCAGAGATAATAACTGAGCAGAGCCGGTAGGTCCAGTCAGAAGCCGTCTGACACTGTGCTGAACTGCAGTGCTTCCCAAATACATGGGTTTGCCACATTAAAACCATGCATTTTATTTATTTTCATTTATTTTGTTGGAATTGTATGCACTGTAGTGCACGGCGAAGATGTGGGAGGAAGAATATATGCATGTTCTGAAAACCTTTCTGAACAAACCCTGAGCTGGAGGATGAATACAATTTAATGTCTAAAAAGCTTTGAAACAATGTCTGATTAGCCTTAAACATCACAATTATGCTCAGCTACATGTTAAAAAAATGTGAAACTCTAAATCTGACATGCAGATTTTATTTACAGGGAAGAAAACCTTATCCCATACGCACCAGAGCTGATCATCCGTACAGAGTGGTTCATCAACTACAATCAGAGCGTATCGAGAGTGCGAGGTATTTACACGGCGCCATCCGGACTGGAGTCTACCTGCTTGGTGAGCCTTGCTTTACAAAAAACAACTTTAGATAGAAATTAAAACAGCTGGTTGGGCTTTCCCCCCAAAAAATTCTCATTATTCAATAATACAAGGCCATCTTTGGTATATTAATATGATGTAATTTAGAGAAAAGTGTCTTATAAAATAGATAGTATAAACATATTCTTAAAAGATTTTTTTTTCAGATGATTATTTTTCTGTGGGAGTTAGGGTGACTTTTTGCCAATAGGCTGGACTGTACCAAAATCCTGCATAAGTGGAAAAGTAACGGTTATCTGTTCGTTATTTTTCTGTGTCAACATTGCTTTTAAAAAAAAGACATTTTATACTTTTGAAAATCCTGTCTATTTTCTTCTAAATTATGTCTAATATGTAAGGAATAGTATTTTTGTTTTGATTAGGCAGGTTCCTCCTATGCTGTATAGATCCCATCTGGAAATCACAAACCACTTTAGGCTTTTATTTGGTGGCATTTACTGGATTGGAAGATTTATAAAAAAGACAATCTATTTATTTACAAATATTGGCTTCAGGAGTCAGAGAGGATTTATTCATAACCACCTTTGTCAGCCATTGTGGTTATGTTGGTCTCTATAACCCTATTTATGCTACCCTTTTGTAACCGTGCTGAGATCGCTCCAAGCACGTTAACAGAGATAAGTGAGTGTAAATGGTACGCAGAACTAACCCGGACCACACCAGACACAGCTGAACTCCGCTAAAATGGTTTAGTTCATCAGTACGGCTCAGCGCGTTTCGGTTCTGGCTCAGTTCTCATAACTTTTTACAGTTTCTTTAATCATGAAATTTCAGACATTCATAAAAATACTAGCTTCCCTACCGTGCCATAAGATTTCCAGTGATGATTGTGCTTAGAAGTGTGATGAACTTCAACTCCTGTCGTTGTTTCCTGCATCTGCAAACCCTGATTAGACTATCCTTTGTCGTATCTACTTCCCAAAAGCCGACTTTCACATAACTTCACTAATTGGATCGGTTTTCAGAGGGTTGTATAAATTGGGCTAATGTCACAATGCACAGGTCCAAGGTAATCTCCTAAGTGTTGGGTGGAGTTATGATCCAGACTGCAGCCAGGCACTACATCTTCCCCACTATAGGATAGAAGGTGGTCTTTATTAATGGAGCTCACAGACTGTAATTGGCTGCAGAACCACATCTTGGGTTCTCAGCATTTAGATTATCGCTGTTGTGCCAAGATCGTAATTCCTGATTAGGTTTGTTTCCAAATGTCCCCTATGACTGTGGACAGTTTAAGAATGTATTAAAAATGGAGGAATTTGATTTTCCTCCAATAAACTTTTTGTTCGTAAGCAAAAATGGTTGTCATTTAATCATTCTTATGTTGTTTTCAGAGTTTTGTATAGATTTATACCAAAAAAAGGTTTTAGTCACTGACCTAAAGCACTAAATCTTTTTATCTTTTTTGTCTTTCCCTTGTAGGTGGTGGCGTATGGTCTCGACATCTACCAGACCCGCGTTTATCCCTCAAAGCAATTCGATGTGCTAAAAGATGACTACGATTACATGCTCATCAGTAGCGTACTCTTTGCCCTTTTCTTCGCCACCATGATTAGCAAACGCCTGGCAGAAGTCAAACTGCTTAACCGGGCCTGGCGATAAACTGATCTTACTTAGTCCTGCACCTGAGAGCCCCACGGCTGCACAAAGGACCTCGCTCCGAAGAGATGAGACTGCTGAGGCCGTGCCACAGGCCAAAGTTCAATAAGGCCCTTAAGGAACTGCAGGGGACGGTGGGGAGGGGGTAAAATGAAGGGTTAGGTGAGGTTTTATGTGTTTGTTTTTTAACTTATTTTTCAAAAGAAGAACTTGATCCGAGTTGAAACATTTTTTTTCTTCTCCAAAACACTTTTAATAAATGTACAAATAACTAATTAGGAATGAATTAACCAGAGTTGGAAATATGAAATGATACTTAAGTTAGGGACTCCTAGGGAGTTCTAAAAAATGCTCTAGATATCGTACATAATTCAAGAGACCTGATGGAAAGTCATAGCAAATTTAGAAATCAGAAGAGATGGATGAAAAGGCATGTGATCCTTAACGGTTCTTTAAATGGTTTCAATATAGTCTGAATTTAATGGTAAAGGAGATGAATTGAGAGCCTTGATGATCGACAGCCAGGCATAAAAATTTCTAACAGAAGACGCTGTTATCAAATTAAAGGTAACTGTCTATGGTAGACTTTGTTTTCCCTGTTTTCAGCCATTAAAAACCGTTGAGAACTCCAGTCTGAATGTCCTCCTTTCTTCCAAGAGTCTTAAATTGTTAACTAAAGTTTTATTGAGGCGTGAAACTCCTTAGATATCATTACACTTCATGTTTGCCAGTCAAACTCACCCCTCTCCTCAAAAACCCTTCAGCATCAGACCAAAAAGAAAGACCAAAAAGACAGCTCTCACAATGAATAAGTTATTTATTTAATTAAATAGACCATAAAACAATAATACAATCTGCAGCCTTTTCAGGGCTTAAATCCATGTTGAACCTTCATGGGAACGTCCATGAAGTCTGTAACAAAGGCTGTAAACATGAGTCTGAACCTCAGCAGTGTAAACGTAACGTGATTTCATCTCCATCCACAGATCTTTGTAAAACAAATCCAACATGGACAGTCGACACTACAACTAAACAAAAAAAACACTTGATTTACATACATGAATAAATGATCAGAAACGTGACAGCTGATTAGAGCTAAACAGACCTCATTTGTCTAGAAATAAAAAGCCTAAGGAAATTAAATAAATACTTTAGTTTAAACATTAGGAGTCTTATTCATATGTATGAATGAACCTTTCAAGATAATTTGCGCTAGTTGTAAACTAATGCAACAAAATTGAAGTTGGATTGCTAAAATCTGTTAGAAATAAGAAAAAAATATATCTATTTCCAAACATCCAGACCTAAACATATGAAAACACTTTAAACAATGAGTCAAATCAGCTGGTAACT
The DNA here is from genome assembly GCF_016077235.1 of Cyprinodon tularosa. Taxonomy (NCBI): domain Eukaryota; kingdom Metazoa; phylum Chordata; class Actinopteri; order Cyprinodontiformes; family Cyprinodontidae; genus Cyprinodon; species Cyprinodon tularosa. The sequence goes on along the minus strand of NW_024039245.1, from coordinate 560,948 downwards.
CTTCAGTTAACAAGCCTGCAGCTCCATAGGGTGTTAATAACCATACCTGTCACTGTCACATTTGGTTGAACTTGTAATGTGTAAAATATTACACCTAAATATATTAGATTTCTTATAAAAAAAAAACAAAAAAACGTGTGCAATCAGCATATAGGCACAAGCCCAGCTTGTACCCGAGTCATTTGCTTTCTCTTAAAGAAAAAAGCATAACTCCAGGCTGGTTTTAGTGGCATTAAAACAATTTAGGATTAAACACTATTCAGTGATTACATACAAAAACAACAAAAAAGAAAATTTGCACATCTCAAACTAAAAAAAATCAGAGTTAATTTATTTCAGCTATTCAGTTCAAACAGGTTCATCAAACGTGATATATTTCAAATATTTAACATGTTATTTTGATTATTTTAGCTCACAGCTAATTAAAAATCACCCAATTTCTCTGAAAATGTGTACACTGACATAACTTTTTTATTTTAAAGCAGATGACGGATATTCAGCACATCCCAATTTATAAATGTGAGAAATTAACAATGTTTTGGCCTTAAAATCAAGTCACTGAAAAAATCTCCCACAACACTTAGCACATGGACATACATTACTCAGTAGGCTGACATAAAAAAAATAAAATAAAAAAATCCTTTACCTATTGATCTTACGTAACCTTCCCAGTATGAGAAGCAGATTTTCTGAGAATTCATTAACCATTAGCTGAAATCATTTGAATGAACAAAAAAACTAAAATATATCCCCCTGTATAATAATGTTCTATTTGAGCTTCGCTTTTTTAAAATGTATCTACTGAAATAACTGATGATGTTGCAATTTACTAAAAAAAAACACTCAGTGAAAATAGATCCATGAGGTATTTTTCCTCCACCACAAGAGAAATACTCTTAATACTGAGTGCTGTACTTTATTGCTGTAAGGTGAACCGTAAATATGCCTCTTAAAATACTGACCGGTAAGATATTCAGTCAAAAACATCACAGTCAAACCAAATAAAACAAATGTGTGACAGAATAGCAAAAATACAGCAGTGTACCATGTTCACAATGATGATGATTAGTGTTAGGCATGGGCCAGTACAGGTATTAACGTGTAATTTGGTTTTCTACACTGTCTTGGAATATCTGAGATAAAAAATCTAAAAACATAATTAATCTGGTGGGTTTTTTTTGTTGATTTAAGATTAAATGGCATTTTTCAAATCTATAATTTGCCAAAATAACACCCTGATTATAACATTTTGCCCTGATGACAAGTACTCTGGTTTTCAGGCATTGACTGAATTCTCATTGAAAGAGTAAATAGCAGCCACCTTGCTACTGTTGGTGTGTAAACATTTGCAATTCCAGGTTGAACTGGACCAGGTTAAACTGCCAAGCAAAACACTAAAGCTGCTTGTTTTTTTTAAACTCATCTAAGGTTCCAAAGTCCAAAGATTGTTCTCTAAAAATGTTCCTGTATTTTGGGGAAACTTCCAGTGATTTCATAGTCCAGATTCCTCGAAAGCAGCAAAGTTGCTGCTAAATGGAGGAAATCCAATCCTTTTTTTTAGCAGATAAAAATTTAAACATATGAGGTGCAGCTAAATGACCTGCTGATAAAGTCATGAAAGTCTCAAAGTTTACTATGAAGAGCAGAATTAGCAAAATGGTTTAATATTCTGCAAGGGAAGTTTTTAAAAACAACTAGATTTTCACTATTCTGTTAAAAATCCCCTCCTTTTTAAAAAAAAAGAAAACTAAGAATTCCACTGTAAGCATCCCCTACCAGCCCATGCCTAACGTCAGTCACTGTCTTGTATTCGTTCAAAGGATTCTATCTTTTCTGCCAGACGCATCCAGTCCTATCAGGCTCGCTCAGAATCCTTCCCCGTCTCTCTGCGTGCGCGGGCCGACCCGGCGGCAGCAGAATGTAATGCGTGGCGCTGGCCTGTTTGCCGTCCTTCAGAATGGGAACGATACAAGGAGAAAACTGTGCAGCTGGTGGTGCCCTTTCGCTCTGCTGTCTCTGTAAAGCCTTACTCACATAATTTGGATTAGCAGCAAAACTCTGTGTGACGGGCATCACTCCATTGATGTAAATTGGGAGGCTTTTGGGGCTTGGGGTGCGTGGTGGGCAGGGTGGGACCAAGGGGACCCTTGGAGGGACTTTGGGAGGCTTTTCATCCTCAGAGTTGCTCACAGGCTTGGAGAGAGAGGAGGGTTTAGGTGGGATGGGGATACGAGGAGGGATTTGAGGTTTTATAGGAGGAATAGGGGGACCTGAACAGGAAAAACAGTTTCTGGATGAGGCTTGATGCTCTGACTGTTTGTCACCAAAACCAGCTCTAAGAGCAGACACATCATGCTGGCTGTCTCTTTTCTCATGAGCAAAGTAATCAAAATTACAGTTGTTTGTAAGAGGTCTGCTTCCTCTACCAAGCAGTCTGTCCTCTCTGCTTGGCCAAGAGAAAGCAATGGAGTCAGAGCCTATAGCTCTTATCTCCAATGACCCCCCCTGGTAGGCGTAATTTATCTGACCGCAGTCTCTGTTGCTGCTTCTGGTTATTGCTTTCGGGCAGCTTTTGGGCAGGAGGCGCTGGCGGTCACTGGTAAAGAATTCAACCTCACTGTCTGCAGCTTCATCTGACATGAGGTCCTCAGGGTCAGGAAGCGGCGGGAGGGGTTTGGCCTCTTTCTGTCGGACCCTTCTCTGGGAGGAGGGGACCACCTGGTCTCCGTCGCACTTGAAAGCATCCGAGTGGTAAGCAGGAAAGCGGACAGAGATGCTGGCTGTGGAGGGAAAGACAATTATCAGACAAACTGAAAATCTCAAACTGCCCTTCCACTAAACTCAGTTGATACGAGTCCTCTGCTATCACTGTTTCTTCCTCCAGAAGAGAAAATAAAAACTGTCAGAGAGGAAGAAGCTTTGAAAAACAACCGGCAGTGAAAACAGATACAGGACAGGAAACGAGGAGTGAAAACAATGGCCTAACCCATCACCTTCTTAGTCAGACATCAGTCACAACACCCGGATTATCACAGGAAGTGTCACTATCTTCAGAACCACCGGGTTGTAATCTTAACTGAGCTTCCCATAACCTTCTCTGTGGAAACATCCGACATGCCCCAGACTGCGGGAACAGCTGGTGACCGAGGAGCGATAGCTTCAACTCCTCCTCTCGTCTCTACTCTGATACATAAACTCCTTCTAAGGTTTTTTACTGGAAAGAAATAGAATCTAATCAAAATTAAAAACTGGCGTATGTAGCTACTGCTTATATTTTACACGTAGAAACAGTTACAAAGACTCGTGTTATTTTACTGCAACAATATTGTAAATAATGAAAGAGAAAATTCATTAGAAACAGATATAGAAAGATATGTTGCCTTGAATAAAAAAAGCTAAATTCAGCCTCTAATGTGATTATATTTAATTAGTGAGGGACAAAGAAAATGTCTGCTTATGCAATAATTGTGTTCATTTAAATAAACTGTAACTGAGGCATTTAAAATACCAATGACTATATTTCCTGATTCCTGGGGTATAAATATGATCTTACACAGAGATGCATTTATCTCTAAAAAGGAAACCATTAGCTTTATAAGGGATTTTTTTTTCTTCCCTCTCACAAAAAAAAAAAAAAAATAATACTCAAATTAAATTTCCTGGGATTTGAACTGCTGCTGCTGAAGCAAAAGATTAGCTTGTGTTAAAGCCAGGTGTTCCAATAAAAGTAAAGGCCACTGAAGCCTGTTTTATCCTCCGTAGTTACTGTACAACAGGTTAGAAGTAACAGTCTGACTCACAGTTAAACTGCTTGGCCGTTTGTTGCTGCTGCAGCTCAGTCAGGCTGGGGTCCATGTCAGCACTCAGGCCGAAGCACTCTCTGCAAAGCAAAACAGGCTGAGAAATCCATACAGAAATGTGGGAGCGTGTGAATGTTTCCTGCATGCAACCCGCTGTCAATCAGTTATTGTATGCCGACTAACAATAGTGCATTCGTTAACAAAAAACATGCCTGGCACTTTTTATACTAAGAATTAAAAGTTAAAGGAAATTTTTAAACGCTTTTAATTTGCCAGACATCCTAATCGACACTATATTGCTCCTGCTGTTTATCTTTCTGCAGTGATGCTGTTATTGGGATTTTTGTTTTAGCTTTTTCCCCAAAACAAAACACAATCCTGTTCACCATGACTATGCAAACTTTATTTTTCTATCCAACAAGCTTTAAATTTTGTTCTTACCTGTGCATTTCTTGGTGACCCCAGTAGTTATTTTGATTTCCATCCATGTTGTGGCATAAAAAGTTGCTTCTAATACGCAGGATGTGAACGGTTCGGATGCAAAGCTCTGCTACCAGTCAGCTCCATTAAATCCATCAGAGGATCATTGTGAGCAGCAGCTGCAGCAACAAGCTGTAGGGGAGACATGGAAGCTAGTTAGAGCTGCCGAGGTAAAATTATACAGTGAGGACAGACATGAAATAAACACTGTTTCATGTCGGGCTTATGGGCATTATCTCTGCTTTGGTTTAAACAGGATTTACTGGTGTAAAAAAACTCATAATACAGCTGAGTGAAGCACAGTCAAATACTCCCAGCCACACACCAGGCGATTAGAGCCATCTACGGTCTATAGATGCTTTAAGAAAAAAGGAATGTGGAAAGAAAACCCTAAAAAAAAAGTAAGTAAATAAAATATTTTATACCATGAAATCCATGCAGGAGGCTGGATTTTTATTTATTTTTTTTACATAAAGTAGGGTGCATGCCAGTAAAAACACATTAAACCATTTTGTTTTCTTGAGATGATGTGATCTTCTAAAAATTTTATTGATAAACATTCTGAGCTTCTGTTTTATCTATTTTCTGCTCAGCCCTCATCCTAATAGCAAACTGTTACAGTTTATCTATACTAGTTTAATAAAGCAACACAAATAAGTATAAAGTCTGCAAAGTGGATTACGTTTAAAAAAAAACATACTAAAAATACGACTTGGCAGATATATTAATACATACACTGAAAAAAATTTAAATATAAATAAGTCATTTTTTCTTTAAAGAAGTGCATTTTTCTTTAATTGAGGAGGTAAGTGAGACACTTTGCCAGAGGAACAAGACAATTTTCTATTTAAATAAGAAAAAAATTGCATTGTCTTATTATCACATTGTCTCAGTATCTTAAAAAATACTAATTCCATTGACCAATCATTGTATTTACGTTCTTAAATTAAAGGTAAATACACTTAATTTAAAAAATATTGACTTATTTCTAGATGTTTTTTCTCAGTGTAGTGTAGCACGACAGCTCATAATAATTCGACTGTTTACATCTGTTGTAGGGATGTGCGAGACCAACACAAGGTAGTAAATAATTGTGAAGTGAAAGGAAGAGGAGACCATTAGCATTTACATTTACTTCCTTTTAGTCCAACACAGAGCTAATGTGTGAAGCAATCTCATCCTGCAATCAAAATGTGATATCTGATGAAGTAGAGTTGGATCAATGACATGAAATTAAACAATTACGATACAACTAGGGCTGTCCTGATCTGATATTGGTGTTGATAATTGGTCCGATAGAAGACAAAAATATGAATATCAGAATATATTGAACTGCGTCTAAAATCTCGGATATTAGAAAACTTAATTTGCTTCTGTCCATTTGTTTGAAGTTCATATAACTCTTTGGTGGATAAAAAATATTTAGTTGCTTTAATAATTGATGTTAAATATAGTCCTTTGTTTGTGAAATGTCTCTTGGTCGAGCATTTTCTATATTCCACACCATTCAAAAATACATAATGAAAGTATGTATGAGTTGTGCTAATGTCCTATCGGGTAAATATCGGTATCAGCCATTACTCAAAGCTGCAATATCAGTATCATATGGGAGATTAAAATTTGAATTGGGACACCCCTATCCGATGTTTGGGTTTGAGGATCTGAGACCAATTTTTACTCTTCCTGCCATAAAAAAAGTAACTATAAGAGGCAAGTCATGGGTGAATGAAAGCAGAAATGTTTATGTAGTGGACACAGCAACTACAAAAAAAGACAGATTTATCTAAACAGAAACAAAGCGGATATGTTTGGCCTGCATGAAAAGTACCATCCACCTTGAAACAGGGTTCTGGCAGCATCATGCTTTGGGGGTCAGGGAAGCTGTTTAGCGTTAATGTGAAGAGGAATGGAAATTATTTTACATGCAGAAAACCAAACAGAGCTTCAATGGAATGGACTGATGCATATCCATGCATTAAAAGGGAAAGATTAAAATTAAGCTCTTAATCTTACAAAAAATCTGTTTCAAAACTTGAACATTTTGCTCAATAACTCCTATTTAATTTAATTTCGAATGAGGTACTTTCAAACAAGAACAGTCAAAATTTGCAGCCTTTTGATTTCTCAAAACTGACTATTTATAACAGAACTGACAGCATTTTAACCTTTATCCTCCACTTAACATTTATATGCCACTAAAATCCCAGTACGATACACTGAGGCTGCTGTTTTTAGGGTGAGAAATTGGAAAAATGTAAATACACTGCACAGAACAAGATATCTGAGCATTTAATACAATTTAAAATGTCCAAACTATGTTCAAATCACATTTAAAATACCAAACATGATGTCACTACTAAATAAAAACTCAGGTTTTAAATTAATTCCTTAATTTTTAGCACACTGCACATTACAAAAAACATAGAGTGCTCGTGCACAATTTTATGAAAGCATAGAAAACAGACGACAAAAGCCTAGTAAATGACTTCAGTCTGCTCTCACAGCTGCTGAACAGTATGTTTCACTTTGTACTCCCAGGCTGTTGCACAACCTCTGGGTCAGATGTGGGAGGGAGGCAGCTCCTCTCACTCTCTTTGCTCTCCCTCTTTGACCATGAAACCCTGCAGCATCCGCCTGCTCAACAGGGGCTAATTGTACCGCATTCCTCTGATGCCGAATCGCAAACACAACCAAAGTACAGGGATTAAAACACCAAATTCTTTTTGATCCAGGGAGGACAGTAGATCCCCAAGGTTGTTTAATCAGGTTAAGAACAAAGATAATTGAGAATGCTTTAAAAAATGCTTTAAATCTGTTTTTATACAGCAGTATCAACCAAAAGTACCAGTTTTTTTCATATTGCATTGACCAATATAGATCTAATTCTCTTTTTTACATTTATTAAACAGCAGCTAGTGTAAAGTGAAACGTGAAAATGTGAATGAATGTATCCCACACCTGACTCTAAAGTATTTAAACCTTATTTCATTGTTCTAAACCATACAGACCTGCTTTGTCTCATGTCAAATATCAGTTGTCTGAAAACTCAAGTGGGAAGCAAGCCATTTAAAGCATGCAAAGATAACCCCCCCCCACACATCCAAACAAAACATTGGCTCATATGTGTGTTTGAATATGAAGATCATCTCAAACAGAGCCGTCTGTGGCGTCACTTCCATCCAAGAGCCTCTGAGATGGAAGACATTGAACAATTAAGGATTCTGTGGGCAATTACTCAGCATTCATGAATGGAGCCACTCTCAGCCATGAATGGGCCTTTGTGCAAACCGGGTGCAAAGTCGGCCAAGCCTGAAAATACAAGTGAACTCTCCCATGAGGTTAGGACGAGAGATACGCCATGGAGACAGGCCGACACGGCTGAAGCATGAGCCTGCACCAAACGGCCTTCGCAGGGGGAATGTATGCGCTGGCGCAATGAGAGGGAGAAGCCAGCAGTCGGAGGAAACTGTTTGTTTTAGGTCAAGCAGGAACATGATGTGCTGTCCTTGGCAGCACCAACCTCCCATTTGTGAGGCTATTCACTGGTCAGATGGATATTGATAAACTAATTGTTATAGATTGTCCACGCAAATGATGTACCAGCTTACCTACAGGCATAACTTTCTTTAAGTCTCAAAGAAAAACAAAAGTTCTCACACCAGAGATCACATTTATTTATGTTTTCCAAACCAATATATTCGAGGGGCGTTCAATAGGTAATGCCCCCGACCCACTTCCAGATCTTTGATCAACCTGAAATTTTGCATGTGAAATTATTTAAATCTCTATAGATCAAATAAAAAATTACAGCTCTGAACTAATTGTGGTTTCTGATTTACTGGTGTTCAAACTGAGTCAAGTCTGAGTTTTTGCATTTGAAAGGGTGCACCCAACGGGAGACTTTTGATCAAATGAAAGTAACTTATAGTGATAATGTCCCATAATGTAACATTGTAAAACATTCTGCAAGGTCATATAATGGGCATCATCACCATAAATTACTTTAATTACACTAAAAGTCTCCCGTGGTGCGAGTCCTTTCAAATCGAAAAACCGGATCACTGCTTGACATTCAACAGGCTCCATTTCAGACTTTACTCAGTTCAAACATCTGTAAGTCAGAAACCGCAAATAGTTCAGAGCTGTAATTTGTTACTTAATCTATAGAGATTTAAATAACCTCACATGCAAAATTTCAGCTTGATCAAACATCTGGAAGTGGGTCAGAGTCATTACGTAGGTAGAAGTAAGTAGGGGGCACTACTTACATTTGTATATATATATTTTTTATTTTAATTTTTTTTTTGTGTATCCAGCCATTATTGTTATCTATCATTATCTACTACTTATCACATAACCTTACTTTTTGTTTACAAAGAAAAAGAATTGATGTCAGGCCAACTGTGTCCAAGAGTTTCATTAAGCATAAATTAAGACCCTTATTCCACAATGTAAACCATAAAATAGTTCATATTATGTCGCCTATGATGCAGTTCATAAAGTTATGCAGGATGCATAAAAAGTGTCAAACGCAAATGAAAATTAATTTGCAGGGGAAAAAAAAGGTTTTTAGAACAATGGCACACAAATTTATAGTCATGATTCTAAAACGTCTGTATTGCTGGGTTTAGTAATTTTATTGTAAACTATTCTAGATCAATTTGATCTAATTGACTGTAATACTGTCGTTTCTGTCCGTTTTTCTGAGTTCAGCCATGGCTATAATGTAGATTACAATAGTGAGAGGAGATGCTTTTTAGGTATTTTCCATTTACTGTAGTAAATGGAAAGAAATCTAAAAAGAAATGTGCTGTTGATTGACCAGGTTAACAGCTATTAGCAATCCTAGCTAATAAAAGTGTAGTTTTTTAGCTAAGATTGCTAAAAAGCAAACCTTGCCAGCTAATTCCATTAAATTCAATCTTGTACTTTGACAGTATAGCACTATGGCCACGGAGGGAAGCTGGTAAAGTTGGTGTGAAAGATTCAGTGTGAAAATTTTCAAATCACAAATAAAGAGCTTTCCCTGCAACCAGGAAGGGAAGCCATGTTGGATTCTGCACTACTGGTCAGAGAATTTCTACATGAAATATTAACTCACAGGAATCTCTTTATCAACATTTCTAACTTTGGACATTAAAATCAAACTTCTCAACCAAAAGAGAAAGAATGATGTAATCAAATTGAATCCATAATCATTTAGTCTTGATCTTGTTTAAAATGTCAATGCTATTAAACATGTCCAAATAAACTCTAGAGTTTCTTCTATAAAACACGTCATGTTTCAGTCATTTGTTCAGATATCACTTAAAATCAGCAACATGTCGTGCTGTTCTTGAATATGCTGATTTCTATATGAATCTGTCTGAGCAACATATCATAAACTGAATTCACTGTGCAGCATGGTACCAATGGTTGATATCACTTTTTTTTTTCCATAATCACCCTCTTTTTTTTTTGCAGAATCACAACCCCCCCATTATTGTCTGTAAATTAAAAACAGTTCTACTTCTTCCCCCTCACCTAACCTCTTAAACACCCGGTATGGACTGTGCTCCCAGGCTTTTTATCACATGTTTGTTCCCACAGTTGGAAAAGAACGGAGTAACAGAGTGTTTAAATATGTTGCCCCCTCAGTCTGAATGCATTTACCCCCAATAGTCAGAACTAACACCCTGGGAAGGCTATGAAGAAGCCAAGTTAATTAATTGAAATAACTTTAGTGTGTGCTATGTTGGCTATTCTTAATTTTAGGTGTTATATATATATATATATATATATATATGTTATATTAATAACTATATTAATGTATGTCACTGCATTAATCTTAATGTTTGTAAATAGGGTTGTTCTAATTCTTGGTAAAGAGATTGAAATTCTCAATTGTCATCTAGGTATATTTTTTATATATATTTTTGTACATAAAAAAAAAAAAAAAAAAAAAACACTATAACCATAGAATAAGTGTTCAGTGGCTGCTGATAAATATTTTAAATCATGGATTACTTGACATCTATTACATCTTTTCTTCCTCTTATTTTTCTTTTTCTTATATTTCCGTTGACTTTATATGATAGCAATTATGGACACCTCTGTTGCACAAAGTGGAAGAAAAACAATCATGCATTGTTTTAAGTATTTTCCACAAATACAAAGTAGAAGAGTCAGGAGGTCACATTTATTCAGACCTTCTGGGTTGATGCTCTGTATAACCGCCTTCCTGCGTAATTACTAAAAGCTGATCTTTTGTCCCAGCTCCTAAAAGCTCTCTTTTCATGATTTCAATGTATTAAACTCAACAGATCTTTTCATTAACTCCAATCAGCCTCCTATTCTGGCTGACCACCATATCTTACTGTGGGAAGTGGGTCTTGAATGAATTTGGTGCTGGTTTTCCACCACACAGAATCCTAGATGTTAGCTAGAAATTTAATCTCACCAGAGCTTTTTCCTACATGTTGGCTTATTTCTTAAAAACCTTTAAGCAAAAAAAAAAAAAAAAAAAAGATTTCTTTCCAAGATATTTTTATTTCACCATTCCATAAAAAAAAAAAAAAAAGATTTATAGATTTATGAAGGGGACAACTTTTTTTTTTTTACCCGGCATATGGATTTTCCAAACTGTTCAATCTCTGCAGCTACCCCATGTCTTAGTACATTATTGCGTTTCCTTTTTAAGATGAGGATTTAACAGATCTATGTAAAAGCTTTAAGGCTGGGTGCAATGCCTTATAACATTTCAAATATTTTCACAAATTTTATCCTAAACCATCTGTGTTGTTCCTTTGAGTTTGTGATGCTGCCCATTGAGGCTTTTGCATAACAATATTAGCACTGATGTTAAAATATACAATGATAAACACAAAAATAAGGTAAATTTTCATGCCAAACAATTACAATCGTTATTTTATTGAATGGTCTCACATAAAAAAAAACTATAGATAGATAGATAGATAGATAGATAGATAGATAGATAGATAGATAGATAGATAGATAGATAGATAGATAGATAGATAGATAGATAGATAGATTTATGTAATAAGCAAAATAAAACACAAAATATTAATTCTCATCGGCCTTAAAATTAAGTTGCTATGGATCTGTCTTTCATTAGTTGCATAGTTTGTAATTGCAACGCTAAAAACATGAATAAAATGTTTATCTGAATACTTTTCTAAGCACTTTAGAACGTTTTGGCGCCCTCTGTTGGTTGCAAGGGGAACGTGTTGCCTTTCATTGCTGTCAGTAGCGGAACAGCTGAGAACCTCTCTGGACAAATAACCCATTCTTTGTGTACATTTAGCACTTTCGACCCAGTTACCGAGCATCATTTGAACAACTTTTTTAAATGAAAAGTTTGAAATGATTGAAATCTGTTTTCGATTCCTTGTCTTTAATTAAATTCCCTTCAGGAAACAAGCTACTTAAAACAGCGTAAACTAGTTTAAACATGCTTCTTAGACACAAGTTCATATATACCTATTTCATTTTTTGGTCGCCCCCTTTTTGTCATTAACTTTGAAACTTAGTTCATCTGAGATAAGGTACTGATTTAAAACTTTAAACTCTTACCACAATTAAATCCCGACTATGTCTCCATCACGTAAACGCGTCTTGGTCGATCTTTGCTTCTCATGAATGTTAAAAATCAAATAGTTGTTGTGAGTCCCATCAGATCCAAGCCATGTGCAACATCCTTCCTCTGTCAACAACGCTGGGAGGTGAAACTGATTTGGTCAGAGTGACGCAGTTTTCCATAACTGCTTATATATGGATCCAACACCCAGGGAGCGTTACTGTAACTCCACCCATTCCTGTCTTAAAGAGGCAAAATCTTTCCGAATATGGAATAACCCATTATTCATAAAAACAACCTCCAAAAAGACTGTAAATCAAAAATAACCCATAGAAACATTTCTTTGTGCTCTTATATATTTTGAATGTGTTTTAATTTATTTGTGTTTAAATAAGCTTATTGCTTATAAACTATGTTTACATGGAGCACTTTGGATTAAACAGGTTTATTGAAGTGAGATAATTAAACTTTTTTTTGCATTTATAAACGCATCTTTTTACCTAAACCATATTTAAAAAGGCAACTTCCACTGTATATGCATTTTTCAGACCCAGATTGGCAGTCTGTTGGAGTGGGTTTAAAAAACTCACAACCTCAGGATTCCAAGCGCTATGTCCTTACCACTATGCCGCAACCCCCCGAAACATATTATTGTTTATGTCTTGGACATATTATTGTGTCCAAGACATAAACTATGACAGTATAGAGCCGTATATATCAAGATAAGGTCTCTAAACTATACCGTTTAGTCAAATACCTTGTGATGGGAACGTCAATTTGTCAAAAAGCTGAAAATTAATCTTGGTAAATATTACAGCAGAGAGAAAACAATGCAGAAAAACCTTGGATTTGATTTGTGTTGTTTACTGAGAGTCCAGTTGAGGCATTTCATAAATCAGTGAACAGTTTTGACATGACCTGCGTGGGTGTCAGGGAGCATGTGGGTGGACTCAGTGCAGAACATCTCTTAAAGATGAAAAAGTCGATAGCCAGTTCACTCATTGTACACTATGGCTTGTTTTTGAATCCTTTTCTGTGTACTTGAGTGACTGTTTGTCTTACCCTATACGGAGGTAAACTGAACAGACAGCACACGCAAACATTTCTTTTAAAGAAGCAACAGGGAGGTAATATGTTTGTTTTTTACCAGTCTGGACCAGGCAGGGCTTCATACAGTACAAATAAATCCTCAGGGCCATAGACCCTTCCAACGTAGAGTAGAACACGTAGGAGAAACAAACTAAACCCTCCAATCATCACTGTTCCATTGAGTTAACACACTAATACACCCATTTAAGGCTACATTCAAATGAAAGACCTAAACCTGTGTGCACAATGTCAATCATAAACCTAAACAATGATTACACCACATGCTGTTTGCAAAGCTGGATCTGCAATCCCCCACCGCCTGATGACATTTGTTTGCTCTAAGGCAGACTCAGCAAGTACACTTTCAGCAAGTTCTCAGTTTGATTGGCTTTATGTTGAGCAATGAAGTGCTGTGACCTTAGTAGTGAAAAAGCTGCCTGTTGTTCACAAAAGTGCCATACAGTTTACAGTGCCATGTAAAAGAATTGATTCCAAAAAACGTCTTTGCATTTTGTTACATTACAAATACAAAATTCAATTTGTGTCATTTGAATTTTGGCAGGATATACTAACACAAAGGAGACCATCATTGTGAACTAGAAGGTAAAGGATATATAGTTTCTGAAAACCGTTTTCCCATTTTCCCACTAATTTCTTAAGGTATGTTTGAACTGATTCCATTTAGAAAAAAGCTAAAATTCAGGCTAAAACTATCCATCCATATTAACTTTAAACTCTTTGATTGAGTAGTGACTGGGCTATCCTCACGTGTGAATAAGTTTTATCTAAACCAGGGTTTTTTTAAACCCCGAGCTTCTTTCATGTTTTAGACGTGTTCGTCAAGCACACCTGATTCAAATGATTGCATTTTTTTTTTGCAGCCATCAATGCTGCAAAAGCCTTTTGTTCACCTTTTCATTCAGGTCCAGTGTGTTGAGGCAGGGAGACCCTTAGAACATGTAGGACAGTGGGTCCTAGGGATCAGTGTTTCTTAACCCATCAGCTGTAGTTCTGTTTGTATGTTTAAGGTTGTTGTCCTCCTGGAAGGTAAATCACTGCACCACTCAGATGCGCTTTCCAATTTTTAATTACCGTAACTGTGACCGACTTCTGTTAGATAATTTCCCTGTCAGATATCCTCTGCATATTTTTTCATTTGAAGCGATCCATTTAAGGCTGGTTTCCACTGACCAGAGCAGTTTCCCAGGGGATACAGGCCTGAGGCTGACTGAGGGAACCTCTTTTGTTTTTTTTTCTTAATGTTTTTCTTCTTGTCATATCTTATCTTAAATACAAGTCGCATGTTTTACTATTACTGTTCTCAGACTTGAACTGTGGATCAGTCCATTTAGCTGGACTGCTGTGTCTTGGAGGGTTTGCATTTCTTCAATACTCTTACTTTTATAAGGATTGAACAGCGCTCCATGAACTTTGAAAAGCCCATCATATTATCTGGCTTTAAGCTCTTCCAATATGTTCTTCTTGACCTGTATGCTGTGTTCCTTGGTCTTCTTGTTGCTGTCAGTCTTACTAATAATTGATTGATCGATTGATTGATTGATTGATTGTTTGACTTTATTGATGTCACAGATGGGAAATTTACTCGTTACATCAGCTCAAATAGTCAAAAAGAAGAAGAAGGTGCCAAAGGAAGAAAAAGTGTTTATACATTATACATTGCACAAGGTATTGCCATTGTAGCAGTTATTTGCATTGTATGGTCTAGTGTACTAAAAATGTCACAAATATGTAGATTATAGAGTTTTAATATAACACTGTTAGGTTTATGGTTGTAATATGACCCCAAAAATAGTAAAAGAAAAGCAAGATTCTTTTTTAATTTTTCGTCCTTTAAAGGTTTGTACAGTTGTTTCTTGAATTTAATGGTTCAGAGATGATTTCAAATGTTTCCCCCTTTGACAGGCAGCTCTGAGGCTCCTCCATGTATGCATGTGGTGACCCCTGTATTCTCAAAGCTGTGGGAGTTGTTGTTGGGGTGGGCCAGTATCCCAGAGCAGAGGTCAAATCATTTCCTGCTCTCAAAGATCTCAGTCTCTCACAGCTGTCAGTGCTGTATGAAGCCCACCTTCCACATCTGTAGCGCCCCATACCTCCTTTCTCTTCTTTGAAAGGCCAGTTTGACTGGAGTTATTGATAAAAGTTTTCAAAGATGACATAAATCATAAACTAGGATATCCTGACAAGAAGGAGTGGAATAAAGAAGCTTTTCATCCCCCCAGAAAATAGACGTCTGTCCAACAATGTCTTAAGCTGGAACAGGAGATGAAGGAAGGAGGTGTTAACATGTGTTTTCTATGGTAAATATGTCTGTGTGGGTGGATCAGCCGACATGGTGACACAGGGAATTCTCTTATGGGGGAACCAGCTGTGCATAAACATGTAATAGTGATTAGAAACAGCACCACTGGCTGCAGGCAGACATGCTTGCTACTGCTTTTAAAGTCCCGGTCAACCTGTCCTGTTTGAGTTTCACATTCCTTTGGATCCTAATGCTCTTACTCCAGTAAATCTGTTAGTGGTTGTTGCAGCTAAAGTGTGACACAGCACAGCTTTGTTTATGAGACCCTGATTTGTAAAATATGTGAAAAAGAGCTTCATCAACAACAGCTGTGGGTTTGATCCATTAAATTCCTATCCGTTGAGTAGTACATAAACTGTTACGGACATATTAAACTGTGACGGACGCAAGAAGAAGAAGAAATTCTTCAGAAACTCTTGGATCTAATTAGCTGCAGTTCTTTGTCACCGCCCACCGCTTCCTCCAGTATGACACGCTCTATTCCCATTTCTTTTTTTCTGGTGATACGCCTTGGAGGATATGCTCTGAATGATTTGAAACACACTCCCGCCCTTTTGCTCTGTTCTCTTTTAGTCTAATTGTTATAAGGTTGGAGTTTGACAAGCTGGAGGAGGCAGGAAGAAAATCCGGCTCCTCAGATGTCTGAGTGGGTTTCAGACCAACGCCTTTGACCTCTTCCAGTGAGCAGACAGCTCAGTTATTGAAGAGCTGCCAGCTGTTGGGAGGAGGGTGGGGGAATGAGCTGATGAGTGTTTTTGGGTTCATTTTGATTGCTGGACAGTTTGATAAGCTTGAGAACCAAGTTTGATTAAATTGCATTGCAAAAGGTGAAATTTAGAAGGAAGACACAGACAGATGCTAAAATTATAATATAAATGTAGGGAGTAGAAATTAGGAAGGAAAAAGCACATGAACTGCTCCACTTGGTTCCATCAGAGGTACACTGATGGAGGATGGATCAGTATTTTTTTTTCTGTTTTGGTCTTATATACTATATACCTTTTCCATGTTCTCTTACATCACCACCAGCTGTACGGAAGGAGGTGCTCTGGTACGTTGAACGTTTGGGCCTACATGCAAAACTTTAAGGATGGAAAACGAACCCTCCACATTACCCTGAAAACACTGTTCCCTTTGCGAAAAATCTTCTTGAAAAAGAAGAGGGACGTTAAATGGAGCGTTGAAAAATGGGAGAAATCTAAGTGGAAACTGGGGGAGAACTAATACCATTACCTGATACATCCAGGACTAGAAGAAGTATCGCTTAAAGCATTTTCTTGTGTTAACGAGGCCTGGTCAAAGTCCACATCATTTATTTTTAATAATAGTCTGTGCCAAGGATTGAATATGTGATGTTCATAGCCTCTCTGCAACCAATATAACTGATCAAATTGGGAAAAACATGGAATTCATGCAAACCTGCTAGTGACACGCCTCTAAAAGATTTGCAGTTGAAAATTATGTTTAATGGATGTTTTTACGAAGTTGTCTGCAATGTTCCTGTATGTAAATTAAATAAACTTCACTTGCAAAATTTCATTCTGTAAATATTCTCTTAAACCCTACATGCTTCACTGTCTGCATCACATCTGTGTTGCTCTTTAACATCATATTATATTAAAACACTTTAAAATATTTCAAGTATACAGAGTAAATATGGGATTTCATTACAGTCCAGTGAGAGGTGTTGAAATGATGTTCTCAATATTTACGTTCATTGTAAATTTTTTAAATTTTTTATGCAATTCTTTATTAGAATTGCTGACATTTGTTTGATGTTATTTTGAAGGGTACTTTTTGTTATGTTATGTTGCATCCTTTTCTGGATATTAACAAAGAAAAATTAAGTGAATTTGTTTTTGTTGTTGTTTTCTTTTTCATGGCTGCTAAAGTTTTGTTGGAGAATGGAGAATAAACAAACAGTAAACTAATGGACAGTGTGAATAATCAAATGAATGATGAGGAAGCACCCATATGTAAATGAAAATAAGTTTTGCTTTTAACATTTTAAAAAGCCTACATGCTTTATTGTCTGCTTCACAGCTATGTGTTGCTCTGCATTATATAGTAAAAAAACTCAGAAAATTTAAGGTTTAATTCCAGCAAATAAATGTGTTGCTTCATTAGAGTCCAATGGAAATAATAATAAAAAAAATGTTGATTTAATTTGAACTGCCTGTACCGTTCTGATACAGGCGACATGGGCAGCTGTCCAAGGCAGCTTTGCCATACAGGATGGCACGGGCATAAAATCACCCTGCTGAGGGCACACTTGCACCTTGCACCACAGCTGGGCTCATAGGGCCAGTGGATGCCACAGCAGTGAATTACAAAAGAAAAATGCTTTTTTTCATTATAACAACTTTTCTGCATGTGTAAATGATATGAATCAAAAGCAGAGGCAGGTTACAATAAGCCCGCCCACCACCACCTCCAAAAACACAGCCCACTCCTTCCTTTGTCCTCTCACCGCCTCCCTCCAGATGTTTCAGCATGCACTCCCACGTGCGCACACGGCTTTTTGAGGAGGAGTGAGTGTTTTCATGGAGGAGCAGTGGCGCTAAGCATAAAGGGAAGCTCTCAGGGGCTCAAAAGATGAAAGAAAAGAGGGAGAGAGAGGTTAGGTTAATTTACCCGGGGCAATAAAAAGGGCTAGGACTGCCACTGAACACATTACTTGATAGAGCTAAGCTCATCAAGTAGATTCTAACCTGTTTCTGTCTGAACGATGTCCGTATTTGAAAAATGTGCAGCTCTGACATCATGTCTGTGATTGACTCAACGCAAGATACACAAAGTTGTCTTTAGGGAAGCAGAAATCAGTAAAGTTTTGGTGATGACTTTGTTAGATGTTTATCTACAGTGTGTCTCTGTGATGATTTACTACGTAATAAGGTCCAGGCCTGCTGAGCAGATTGGGCAGTCTCTCAACTTAAATGCCTGAAGTTTTGAAGTATGACGCAGCCAATCTTTTTTTTTTTCCCTCACTCCTTCTCCTCTCTTCACCCTCCTCCCTTTCCGTCTCTCACCTCACTCACTTCAGCTCTGTTGTTTCCTGTTGAGTCACAGACGGAGCCAGACTGTTCCATGTTTTACAGTTTATTGCTCCCCTCCATGCCTTCCTCCTCCACTTCCTCCTTCAAGGGTGCCTCTCTGGTACTGAGGAACTGTGACGTTAGTCAGAAGGAAGGAAAAATCAGGTCAGAGCAGGGAGAGATGTCTGTGCCTGGCAACGGGTTTGTTTCATGAAGTAAACTGCTCAGAAGATTATAGGATAAGCAGCTCCGCAGATAAATCACCACCTCATTCGTCACAGCATGTCATCAGTCTTTTCATCAATGGGAAGAAACGCCACTCTAAGCAAAAAAAAAAGATAATGAGGTAGTGAAAGAAAAACAAGTATTCAAAAATGTGGTAGATGAATTTAACATCCCTCGAAAAACTTCACTCTCTGCTTTTGTGTGATTTGAGGATATTTCTAAGTAATGGAAGTGATGATGTCGTGAGGCTCCAGCCTGTGGTAAACATATTAATGTCATGCCTGTGTGTGAAGGAGGGTGGAGGGCAGGGCGCAGGGAAACGAAAGGGCTCAGTGGATGGGTTGAGTCACTCAAAAATGCAGCTGCTGACTCAGTTGGCGAACTTCTCTTATGTCTTTAGTCTATTTAACTGATAATATAAAGGAGGCATTTCATTACTATCAGTAAAAACCTAAGGAATAAATCTCCATCATGAGTCAGAAATCTATCCTTTCAGTTTTCTCTAAAATGTCCCATTCAAATCCCAGTAAATGGAATACAATGACCTGCCTGAAGGTGTGCCACCTCCCATCACTCCCGTAATCCCCTTCCTGGCAGGAGGTCAAAGTTTTTTTCTAATTCAACCATTTCGTCATAGTCCTCTACACACCCTTCTTTCCAAAGTTATAACTTGGACAATACAACCTTCAACACTTCATAATCCCTCCGTGAGTAGGGACTGCGGGATATAATATGGAGTTAGTCATCCTGCATGTGTTGCAAAGGTCCAGGAATGGTACGCTCTTATTTACACTATGATTTCTGCAGGGTAATTAAGGACACCTCCCTGCATAATGCAATGTGAGGTCCTGATAAAAAAAGTGGGAAGCTATTCAGTTTGATTGTGATTAAGAATCACAGATATCAGTAGAATGAATCACTCTAGAAGGTTAAAGTTCATATTTGCCCAGTAGATTACACTGCAGGTTATTAGATAATGAAACTGATGATGTTTTGCACTATAGCTAACTGACTAATGTTTGCTCACGTAAAATCACTGGTAAAATAGTTCAACATTTCACAAAGCTAAAATAAAGGATTAAGCAGTATTATCTTTAACTGCTTTAACCTACTTATCAATGGGTTCCAACACGATTCACCCTGATTGGAAATTAATTTTTATTCAACACCCTAAGAAAAATGTTTTTTTTCAAGAAAACTTTGTATTATATTCGGCCAGCACCTGTTTCTGCCTTGAACATGTCTCATGGAGCCCAACCCCATTTTTTCTAAGTCTCTGTTTTAAAACCACTTTATCGTTGTTTTATTTATCATGAATACTAGCTTTAACTAAGAAGGAGGAAGCCTGCAGAACTATATTCGGTGATTTTTTTTTTACTCCTAGTTGAGTCACTGATTCTCTCTTCAAATAATGTCTGTTTGCCAATGCTGGGAAGGTTCAGTAAAGTTCCATGTTTTCTTGATTTGCAAATAATGACTCTCCATGTCTGTCGTTAAATTCCTAGAAATGGTTTTGCAACTCTTTCCAGTTTGACAGATGTCAGTAAATCTGATTCTTACCCGTAGTTGAATTTCTTTGGATCTGGGCTCCAAATTTATTTATTTATTTATTTATTTTTTGTACGTCTGGAAGTAGTTGGTTTCATCTGAAAAAATTTAAGTTTGATAAAAAAAAAAGAAGAAAAAGCTCAAAGAGATACTTTTTAAATATTAGATGTAGATTTCTTTAAATTACATTGACTTCTTTATTGCATTTTCTAACCGGGTTTTGTTTTCACATTGTGGAATGGAAAAAGAAAACAGGGCAAAATGTTGGGAGGAAGTGTGAAGCACAGTTAGAAAGCTGCTGGACACAGGAAATTACTCAATCCTACACATCCAATGGAAAACAAGCGAAACTGGGTAAATGTAGAACACATCCTGAGTGTAAAATCTGATTTTTAATCTGATCTTTAATTGTTTTAGCAAATAATCATGAAATAAAATGAAAGAAATAGGTGGCTTCATGGTTTTTAACAAATCATAATCGGTCATTTATACATTTGTGTTAGAAGATCTATGTAAAAGTATCCTTTGATTCAATCTTTTAGGATGTGTCACTGACAGGTTTGCATATGAAAAAAGGACTTTTATTTCGCCTCTTTTTTGCAATGAAGTTAAAGACTGAACTTATGCATCTGTGAAAAGCTACAAATTCTGGGTTGAATTTAGATCTGGACTTTGATTGGGTCATGAGAATACATCAATATTCTGTAATCCAGCCTGACTCGGAGTCTCAGTTCCATTTATGGCCATTGTTCTGTCGGATGGGGATCAGTCATTCCACCATCAAGTGTTTTCAGCCTTAAATAGATATTACTCCAGGATTAAACATAGTTTTAAGCATTTTCCTTTCAATGTGTCTGGCCTTGCTGAACAAGTATTTATGCATCATAAATCTGTCCCCATGCAGGATGATGTATTCAGGGTGCTGTGTGGTTTTCTTCCTTCCTGATGTATATTTTTTCTACCCTGGCTGTAGGTCTCTGTAGTTCCTCCAGTTTCCATAGAGCTGAACACTTCTCTGTATCCAAGCTGTCAGTTTGGTCAGAGGCTTGCTTTAATCATTTCCCGGTGATTTGAATTATCAACTGCACTGTAATCAGTCAAAGAAGTAAAAAAAAAATGGGGTATTTCATTTTTTGACTCTACCCTGCTGTTAATTTCACAGCAGTTTTATTTCTGGCTTTACATCGGATTTCATTTTATGGCGTCATCTTAAAAAGGGATAGTTACATATGCTTGTTTTTTTTTTTTTTTTCAGAAAGTTTTAGAGGCATGCTTCTGTAGTTAAATACAAGTTTGTGTTGGTTTGACATATAAAGCTGAAGTTTGTGGATGGAGCATGATGAAACGTGAGAAAGCTTGAAGTATATAAATGCTGCACTCCTTTAACTTCAACATTGAGTGGTTGATTTAAGAGAAAAAGAAAAGCTGGGAATCAGAAACGCTATGGCAAGCCGTTTTAACATAAATTCGGTTTCGTCTGACTATCCATAATTACGTTCCAGATATCTTAAAATACTTTTTGACTAGACAAAACCACATTTTGACTATCCGGAACGGTAATTTAAGATATCTCTATTTACAATCTGATTAGGAAGAATAATAATTCAAGATATCTTAAATCACATTTTGACTAGTCAAAATTCCTTTCAAGATATCTCAAATTACGTCACCAGATTCGTCATTTAAAGCGTCACACATCGGCAATTATAATTTAAGATATCTCGAACGTAATTATGACTAGTCAGTACTACAATTTTAGATATCTGAAATAAGAGATTGCGTGTAAGCCTCTTATTGGCTGTACTAAGCTGTTCAAACAATTGCCTGAAGATTCAATGGCGCTGGCAGTTTTGGACAAAATTGTGAGAAAATGCCACAATATCGAAAGAGCTTTTCATTATGGGTTATGCGGGGAACTAGAAAAACGCGGTCTTGAAGAATGCTTCAGAAATTTGGAAAGAATTTCTGATCAACTTTCTGCCGACACACACAACGCACTTAAAAACGGCTTAGATGAGCTGAAAGTGCTAATGTCGACCCATGTCCGATCTGGAAACAATGAATATTCCGCAGCCCGGGCCGGTTCAGGTAATAACCAGATGCAGTTTTTAATACTGTGGTATAGCAATGGCAAGCCGTTTTAACATAAAGTCGGTTGCCCTATGGCAAGCCATTTTAACATAAATTCGGCTTGCCATAGTAACTCTTCCTCTTCGGAAATTATAGTAAAGCCAGCTAGCTCTTGATTTTAACATGCTAGACGGCACAAGGCATTACAGCACCCTCCTTGAGCTCCTCTGAAAATAAAAGCGCACCTCCGCTTCATGTCTGATTCACACTTACATTTTTTTAAATTTTACTTTTATTTAAACAAATTCAAAATACTATTTCAAACAGCAGAAAAGTACAATTGAACAGATGCAATCCATAACGGCTTTTAAAAGATAAAAACAACAATATACACTTAAACAGACAATTAAAAAGAACCAGAAGGAAAAAATAGAAATAGAAAAACAAAATAAAACAAGTAACACAGGGGTTTAGCTGAAGTATACTGCTATAAAATCTGAAAACCTGAAGGATTTCTTATTTTCCAGTAACTTAATTGAGTCATGAAAACGTTTTCCTTGGAAATTGGGAGACATTTTAAAGAATCTGCACTTGTGAATAAATCTTTTTCTGATAATGAATACAACATTACATTAAAATTCCAAATTTCTGTCTTTTTATTTAGGAATCAAATTTTTTGGTGATAACCAATCATGAATCTTTTCCCAAAAACCTCACAGTTTTGACTCACTCATCCAAACCACACAACTGTAAAAAAGATGTTCTTGTGTTTCTAAGTCTTTGTAACAAAAGCTACATATACCAACAGCAAATTTAAATCATAAACTTAAGAGCTCTGCACAGGGATAGTCATTTTTAACTTCGATCTCTGAAAACACGTTTAAAGATAAATTCCTCTTAACTGGGAGAGGGAAACTTTTATTTATATGTTCTCGTATCATTTTGTTACTGAATTTGAGATCCGTAAAATTGTATTTATCTAACAGAAGAGTGGGGAAGATCGGTGCTACATCAGAATATTGAATCATTCCTTTGACCAAATTTATCATGGTTACCAGAATAGCCTTGATCAAAGATATAGTCTTTGTGGGCAAAATAAATTACATTTTCTTTTAAATTCTGTGTATTCTAGAATATCACCTTTTATGTCCATTAGATGTATGATTCACACTTTGTTGCTGTAAAGGTTTAAAGCTTTGTGTTTATGCAATTGCAATAGAAAAATATGTATATAGAAATAAATGTATACATTGTGTGAAATGCAGTGTCACCCTTAGAAGAAACAGGAACACACTTCTAGAGGATATACAGATATAGAGAAAAACAGATGTAAAAGTAAACATTATTCTGATACATTTGAATATGATTCTGTTTTAGGTGGTCGAGGTAGACCAGCTATTCATATTACAAGAGAGCAGATCGACTTTCTTTTGGCCCAAGGACACACGGTCAAGACGATGGCAAACATCTTTGGATGCTCAACATCTTTTCTTTATAAGAAGTCCAAGGCACTCGGTGTACCAATCAGGGGAAGGTTAGCTGCAGTGACTGATGAAGACCTTGAAACTAACATCAGACAACTTCAATCCCTGTACCCAAATTCTGGGACTGAGGTATGGAATCTAAATATATGGTTTCTGAACAATATGTTCAACAGTGGTATTGCAGGATACTAATTATATTATTTAATGTCAAGTGTCACAAATAATAAGACAATCATTTATCTTATGACCACATGTGAAATCTGAAACCTATTTTTAAAAGATTACTTTCAAAATGTTAAATTGTGAGGTGGTTCAAAATTGTAAGACCACATCCTTCCTTGAACCAGATGATGCGAGGCTTGTTGCATGCACAAGGACTACTGGTTCCACGGCGTAAGGTCAGAGACATGATGGCTCGAATCAACCCAATGGCTACTGCAAGGAGGTGGAGCAGTGCAGTGTCTCGACGTGTCTATCACGTGCCGTATCCCAACAGTTTATGGCATATTGATGGCAACATGCGTCTCATAAGGTATCTGAAAATATCATAGAAGTATTTCAGAGTCGATGTCTTAGAACTAAATTCAATATACACATTTGCATACATTATTCCTTATACATTTTTTGTATTTCCATTTAGGAAATACTCGCCTAATTACTTACTTGAACTGCAGCACAGACAATTGCGCCTCAACAGTGCTATTTCATTTTCTCAAGGCAACAGGCCTCTATGGCTTACCTTCTAGAGTGAGGTCAGATCATGGTGGCGAGAACATGCAAGTTGCACTGGTGATGAACCTCCTTCAGGGCATTGAACGTCGGAGTCATATAACTGGGGAATCCATCCATAATCAGAGAATTGAGCGTCTTTGGAGGGATGTTTTTTTACATGTTCTGGAACCATTTTATAGTACGTTTTATAATCTTGAAGATTCAGCCCTCTTGGATCCTAGCAACGATGTGCACAAACTTTCCCTTCATACAGTTTTTCTTCCTGAGATTCAAAGCCGACTAGAACAATTTAGAAACGCATGGAATCACCATTCCTTGCGTACAGAAAACAATAAAACACCAACACAAATCTGGACTGAACGGATGTTGGCAAACATGGGTGCCAACAGCACAGCAACAAACAACGTGTTTGGTGAAAATTCCAACACACCAGAGACTCTTGAAGAACTTCTGCAACAGCATGGCCTTGGGCCGCTAAGAACCACTGATGCTGAAGAGCTTCCTAGTGTAGTTGTAGAACCACCCCAAACCAGGCTCAGTCAGCGGCAACTTCAAGCTGTTAATCTTGCAGTCAATCATATTTCAGATCTGAAGGAGAAATACCAGGCTTGTTGTGCAGAAATTGCAAATGCTTTATTGATTTAAGTACATGTCACCATGTTTGAGTGAAAATCATCTAGAACATACTGTATGATGCATTGTTATTAAGATGCAATAACTACAAATAAAACTCATATACTCAAAAACCCTGAGACATTTTTTTTTGCAGTGTGGCTCAAACATCCACCTTTAAATTGTGAAACCATAAAGTGATTAATAAGAGATCTATTTGCAAAAATAAGAAAAATAATAAGTGCAATTATTGAATTTACATTTCAATGTTTTCCAAGTTTGGCCATTACATTAACTGTACAATAATACTGTAACTTGCTTTAAAACAATTAACTTTTGAGACCATTTCAACTTTTTTTTTCTTTTCTTAAAATAACTGCTTATTAGCTGATTATGCAACACCAAAGGTAGGTGCCTGCAGCACCCCGTCGGTCATGTACTTTGTGAAAGACTCATAGTCCGAGTGTACAGGAAGCCGGAGTACTATAAGGCAAGTATTTGCTTCTGGGAAGACTTTGTTAGCCTCATGGAGGAATTCAATTTGTGGACGATGGGGAAAGCCCAGTGGAGGTACCTTGGATGCTCCAGAAGCAAACTCCAGAAGCATTTCAAGAGTCATGGGACTGCATTCTCCTTCTGAAAGACAAAATGTTGAAATTATGACCTTTGTTATAAGGTTTCCAGTGTGTACTCTTAACGACATGGAAGAAAATGTGTTAAAATCCTTTGTTCGTTCCTCCTCCAACTTGTTATATTGGTGATGACAATGCATCTATTGTTCGTAAATATAAAAAACATTTTGAAGACAAATCATGACCAAGTATGATCATAGTAAATAGTAAGTAAAAGTATGCATTTATGCAACAAATTACCCAATAGATATTCACTGGTACAAGACTATTTCTATGGCAGATTAACAAAAAAATTTCAGGAAAGATTTTTCTAGTAATTTTACCATTTTTGGTCCTGTCACTAGCCATTTAAAAAGTCTGCATCTATACTATGATTACCTCATTTTCACGACTATAAGACGCATATAAACGTCTTTTTTTCCCCTCAAAATGTGTGGCGCGCTCTATAGTGCGGTGCGCCTTATGTGTGTTAAATACAGTAAAGGCAAACATGACTGAGACTGCGCCTTTTAGTACGGTGCGCCTTATGGTCGTGAAAACATGGTACTTCTTTTTGGACAGTGGTGACGAATCAGTCAAAATGTATTTGATACCGATTTTGTTTACAATATCACAATAAATGTACCTTCAATATCCACCAACCAGTCTCTCCAGTAGCATATGGTTAGATTTTCTATCCTCCTTTTATTGCTGCCTTGCACAGAAAAACACACTTGGAAAAGTGTGTACAGGTCCCGTGCCAAGAGTGGTTTCTCCTCACAGACAAACAATTCATGAAAGACTGCAGGGTTTTTCTGAATCTCGTCCAGCACATTCAGACTCTTCAAACCTTCCATAAACCTTTAAGAAATGAGAATAAGGTCTTACTTTTATAATAGAAGAATTCTAACAGAAAAAAGAAAAATTAGGATCTTGCTTACTGTTGCAACGCAGCGCACACTCGACCATTTACAAAGAAGTCTGCAGCAGATTGCACGAGGGAGTCCCTCTCTTCCAGAGTAGTTACACGCCTTAATGCTCCAATAATGCTCAAGGTATCTGCAGCCTGCATAATGGCTTCGTTTGCTTCCACAACTGTGTTTGCATCCTTAATCTAAAAAGAAATCAAAAAGGTTGTGAAACTGAATTTAAGCCATTTATCAATGTCCAAAACTCTTAAAATTGATACTAACTTCGATCAACTGCTGTCTGAAAGAATGGTTAACAACTTCCTCAACCAGGGTAGGTTTAGACAATGTGCCACAAATGTGGTCATACAGCCTTTGAGAGAAGAAGTGTGGTCCAATGCCTCCATGCACCAAACAGACTGATATCATTTTTCCAATACAGCTGTACATCTTTAACTCCAGCGCTGAAGGAGGGAAAAAAAAAAAAGTTACTTGACAATTTTCTATCCTTAACAATTGGGTGGGAAAAAAAAAAAATACTGACCACTTGTGTTCAAAGCTAGATGGCGGTCATTCTCATGCCCCTCAAAGACATTTGATTGATGAATGGCCCTCATTAAAAGTCGTAGATATTCTCGTGTGGGACCACCTTCATCAACTGCCCCTTCAGCGGTGTCCTCTTCATCCACAAAAACAACATCCAGTTTTGCTGCTGGATCAAAACGGCGTCTTCTGAAGGCATGCAGGCTACATTCTAAAATCCTGTCCCTGCACACATTTATTTGGTTGCTTGTAGGACAGGAAGTCATATCAACCTTGCTGTATAGTTTTGCTAATATAGTCTGAAGATCTGTTCTGTAAAAAGAAGATATATCTTATTATGTATTGTTAGAGTAAACAATGGTTTGCAACTGTCAAAATTGATTACACAAGACACTGCTAGAATATGCAGTTTTGACTCACTCATCCAAAGGCAACTCTGGTGGATGTTGAGAATCAGGTGGCTCTTCATCTTCCAGTAAAATTATAGTTTGCTCAGTTAATGGAGAAGTTGGTGCCTGGTCCTCAATGGTAATCACCTGTGGAGTCAGGGTAGAGTGGGGGGAGAGGGGCAGCCTTGAGGTTGCAACCAAAGAAACTTCTGAAGACAGCAAATCTGGTTGTACTTGAGTGGAGGGGTGGAACACAGGCGACTGGGAGGAGAATGAAGTTGATGTTTCTAAGGAGTTAGGCATGGTCGACAGCCATTGAGGAGATGTTGGGGCCAGTGGTGACTGGGCTGACAAAGATGTCTGTGCTTGCTGAGACAGCGACTGTTCCTGCACTACATTCGCCTGAACTGGATACCTTTCCTAAGCAAAATAAAACAAAAAACTAATCACGTCAATGTCAATTTGTTGTTTACAAACATCTTTATCTAGAGGCAATATTTGTCGCTTGTAGTTAATGAAGAGAAAACTTTAAAATCAAAACCCAATCTTGATTACACTGGAAAAAAAACAATCCTATTAAATGGCAATAGCAATATTAAGATTTTTAAAAATTGTGATTAGATAATTTTCTAAAAATCATTCAGCCCTAATCTAATTTTTAAAGGTAGGTTGTTCAAAAAATTAGGAGTAGTGACAGCGAATGCTGCTCCTATTCACTGTCAGTCTGGTCCAAGGAATCTGTAAGAGCAATTTATTATTTGACTGAAGTGTTCTAGTACTGGAATGTTCATAAAGAAGGTCTTGAAGATAAACAGAAGCAAGGCTATGTAAAGTTTTAAAAACCAATAAAAGACTTAAAATCAATCCGATAACCATCTAGTAACCAATGCAGAGAAACTGATCCTTGAGTTATACACTCTCGTTTCTGAGATCCAGTCAAAAGTCTAGTTGCAGAATTTTTAAACATTTTGGGAGAAAAAAGAAAAAATACCAAGATGACATTTTATGGGATTTGTACGGTGGCTGAGAAGTGCAAAACACATTTACAATTCAAAAACACATTAACAAATAAAAAACAAAATAACATTTGAAGAAACAAAATTATATTTTATGAAACAAATGTATTTTTGAAAAGTTAAAATTTTTAAAAACAAATTCGCATTTTAGGAAACAAATTCACATTTTAGGAAACAAATTCACATTTTAAATAAGTTAGATTTTAGTGAGAGAAAGTTTCATTTTAGAGAAAAAAAAAATACATTATAGGGAAACAAATTTACATCTAAAAAAAATTGACCATTCGGAAACACTTGTACAAGTGCAAAGACAAAACTGCAAGCAGCAAAACAGTTAAATAGCCAAAAACAAATGAACAAAAGACGGCTACACGGAAAGGGAATGTCCCAGTGGGCGGATGTGACGTCACCATTACCCTGACTTGTAGTACAAACAGCTCAATCTGTAGTCCTCCTGCTTCACGTGAAAAGTCAGCTGCGATTTTAGATGGAAAGAATTGCACTGAAGCTGTTTTTCTTAAGTTTACACTAACCAAACAATGTTTTGCCCTTATTGTGGTCTCTGGAACTTTTACGGGAAACGGACCAGGTGGCAGGACCAAGCAGCAGGGCCGAGCTCAATTCGTGGCAGTGGCTGCGTTGCAGCAGTTCCGGTGGTCCTGCCATCTGGTCCGTGTCCCGTAAAAGTTCCCGAGAGCGTCCGCACGAAGAACAAAATGGTGTAAATTGGCTGAAATTTGCTCCACAATAATAAAATCGCCGCTGACTTTTCATGTGAAGCAGGAGGCCTACAGATTGAGCTGTTTGTACTACAAGTCAGGGTAATGGTGACGTCACATCCGCCCACTGGGACATTCCCTTTCCGTGTAGCCGTCTTTTGTTCATTTGTTTTTGGCTATTTAACTGTTTTGCTGCTTGCAGTTTTGTCTTTGCACTTGTTCAAGTGTTTCCGAACGGTCAATTTTTTTTAGATGTATATTTGTTTCACTATGTATTTTTTTTTCTCTAAAATGAAACTCTCTCCTCTAAAATCTAACTTATTTAAAATTGTGAATTTGTTTCCTAAGATGTAAATTTGTTTGCTAAAATGTAAATTTGTTTTTAAAAATGTTAACTTTTCAAAAATACATTTGTTTCATAAAATCTAATTTTGTTTCTTCAAATGTTATTTTGTTTTTTATTTGTTAATGTGTTTTTGAATTGTAAATGTGTTTTGCACTTCTCAGCCACCGTAGATTTGGACTTAATTACTTTACCTGAATATCTACAGTTGAAATCCAAAGCACGTACAAAGTTACAGATGTTGTTATGCCATGATCCATCAGTGAGCCTGATGAGGTACTCTCAATTGGTGTGGATGACGTTGCTTGTTGAACACTGAATATTTCACTGGCCATTTCATCTTGTCCAACAAAGTCAAACAAGAACTTTAAAAAAAGGGTAATGTAATTTTAGTTACTTTAAAAAAAAATAAAAAATAAAATCATATACAATCTCTGAATTAACACATTACCTGAATTGGATCAGACACATTGAATGTTCTCTTTGTGATAAATCCATT
Source organism: Cyprinodon tularosa (assembly GCF_016077235.1). NCBI lineage: Eukaryota > Metazoa > Chordata > Actinopteri > Cyprinodontiformes > Cyprinodontidae > Cyprinodon > Cyprinodon tularosa. The sequence continues at coordinate 530,949 of NW_024039245.1, read as the reverse complement.
TGGATATTTGAACTTCAAAAGCAGTCCAGTTGAGGGTTCTTCATGTACCGCCAGTCTTTGCCGGCGTTCTTCAATTGCCTAAAACATGAGCACTAAAGCTTTTTGGGAATTCATAAGCAACTATCATCCTAACAATGTAACAGTTCTAACCTTTATGCGTCTTTCCTCCAAGGCCTTGTAACACTGTCTTCTCCTTTCCTGGTAGAAAAAAAAAATTGTGAGTAACAACAACAGCAACAACAAATGATGATATCAAAAATGGTAATTCACTTTTTCTTGGTCTGCTAACAAAGACTCTTCATAGTCTTTGTCTTGCTGGGACCGCAGAGATCGCCAATCTAGAAGTGTCTATTGTGAATACAGCACAGAGATTGTTAAAGTCAACATCAGAAATGAGATAAAAATGTAAAATGCATATATTGTTCTTGAAATGAATGACCTGCTCTTCCCCCAAATTTCCGGTGGTCCTCTCAACCTCTGGAGAGATATTCTGTACTTCTGGTGCAGTTGAGGGTTCTGGAAACAAGGTCCTGGACATTGCTGCTGTTGAGTAGGTTTCCTAGACATGGCAAAGACATTTCAAATTATGATGGAATACAAAATGGTGGATACATCAAATTATTTTTGTGTACAAAAAAAATATACCTGTGACACATCTGCTCGTGGTAGAATGTAGAGTCTGCTTTTGCCAACCTTTTCCTTCAGCTCCCTCACAGAATTCACCTGTAATTTTTTTACCTTTCGTCCTTTTCCAGCTCTTGCCAGTTCAAAGCCAACCAGATTTAGGCTAATGTGTGGGTAGCTTTGACACACAAAGTTGTTCAGTTCAGACAAGCTCCAATTCAGGTTAATTTTAGAGCTCCTGGTTTCTGTCCCCTCATGCACAGGGTTGCCTGAATAATCAAGGGTGACAAAACAATGTTAAACACAATACCAAAGACCACACCAATTAAGTTTAAATTGGTGCTGTCAGTTTTAAAACGTTAATACGTAAACTTTTTTTTCCCCACCCATCTCTCCAGACTGTTTTTTACACTCTGTGCTTTCCGTAGTTTCAAGAACACTAGAGACTAGAGCAAAACTTACCCATGCTCACTGTTGCCAACACTGTATTTCATGCAACTTTGGGCTTCTTTTTTCTAAAGTTGTTTTTAAAATTCACATTAATTTGCACATTGTGTTGACATCAGGGCATCATGATTAATGATGTAGCCATTATAGGCAAGAGTTTAACATTTTATGGTACCAATTATCCATTTTTCCATTTTCCATTATCCCAGTTATGAAAATTGCCAGAAAAGTGCTTGAAAAAAAAAAAATGCAAATATGTTTTGTATAAGCATGTTTTTTATTAGTATTATTTTTTGAAAAATTGCACATTAAAATGTCCAGACAGGCTACTACACTTTCAGAAATAAAAGGATTAAATATGTAATTAATCTCAAGTTAACAATTGAAATTATGTGATTGATTTTGATATAAAATTTTAATCGTTTGATAGCCCTAGTTTAAATTCATCAGCCCACCAGATAACTCTGGTGAAAGACTAAAATTATGAATTACAACCCAAATAGAGATGTTAAAAGCAAAAGTAACTCCGTCTGTCACATTATGAGGGTGTAAGAAATAATGTAATTTTTTGAAAACATATGCCCACCTAATCCATGGTTCTTCAGTCTTTGTACATCCGAGGGAGAAGGGAGAACGTCAATATTAGGGCCAGAAAGCAAGAAAATGTTTGTCTTCCATACAGGGCTTGGCAGCCTCCCAACCGAACCTGCAGTGAACACAACAGAATCACACCATTGATCCAACATAGAGGATAAATGATATCCTATAATCAAGTGTGCCAACTGGGGTTGCCACTTTCCATAACTTTCACTAAGGAACGCCCACCATGGTTTCTCAGGTAGATATTGAAAATTGTGCAATTGCCAAAGTAAACCACATTATTTGTTATGTGTTTTTTGGTAATGACGTGATCAACAAAATTACTCATACATAAAAAAAAAAAAAAGATGTCAATGAAGAACTTACCGAGAGAAACTGGTGTATATAAGGTGCTTTTAAGTAACACAAAAAGTAGGGTTGCCAACCGTCCCTTGAAAAAAGGAATCATTCCGTATTTAAAAATCAAAGTACCTTTCCTGTATTTAGTGTAAAAGAAACACTTTATCCCGTATTACTGTGGGAGTAAAAATTGTAAAAAGCTAATGGAAAATGAACAAGGGCACATTGGATACAAAAATTATGCTAAACTTGTTCCCCTCCCTGTTCTGCATTGTGACCAATGAGCTGACAGCATACATGTAATGATCCAGAATCCCCTCATCCCATTGGTCGAGCCAAGTTTTGCTCACGGAGAAGATAGCGGGAGCAGTATGGGGGACGAAGGAGTCCTGTAAATGCCAATGCTGCTTCTGGGGGCGGTGCACCTTCGCACAGCGATACCCCTCAGCATCCCATCTTCCACTGGTTTTATGGAGAGGATTTTTATCCTTAATGAAGAACAAATGGACTGATGTGCAGAACAAATGTTCCAAGAATTAATTAAAGCTGAGCTCATTGTCAATTATGAACTTTCCTGCTCAGAGTTTTACTCTGCAGCACTGAAAGACAACTCACTGCTGCAAGTGCTCAGAGGAAATACAAGTGGATAAAGTATGCCATCACCACATTATGTGCCATTGAGCTAATTATTATTATTATTATTTTTTTTTTTTCAGTTTTACAACTGAAGTCTACGGTCATTGAATTTAAGGCACAAATATGTTTAAAAGTCTGAAGAAGTTTACTGTTGCACCAAAAATGCACACTATTTATTTATTGTTTTATATTCATTTTTACAGTTTGAAGTTAAGCAGGACATGCATGTTTAAGATACTTATTTTATTCAGCAAATTTTGTTATTTTGTATTAAAGTGTATTGCTGGATAATAATTTGTTTTTCCATGTGTTCATGTCACTCACAAATAAGCATTTAATTCAATGCAGATTTTAGTCAAATAGTAAAAACAAATATTTTCACGCACAAAGGGGGGCTAAAACAAAATCCCCACACCAGGAGGGGTGAAGGCAATCAGGTCAGCTGGCATACCATAAGGTGTCCCTTCCCCCCCCCAGGGAGTTGGCAACCCTAGCAACAAGACATCACCATTTTGAATAAGGTGCTTATAGAAGTTTTACAAATCAAATTAAAAAAATATGTAGATAATCAAAATTGTGAAATTAAAATGTGAAAGCCAATAATTACATTTTTCATAATGAACAAAGACTGCGATGGAGTTGCAACATGTCAAAGGTGTACCCTGCGTATCGCCTGTTGCTGGTGCAAAATGAGGAACAAATGAAATACTCCCACATCGCTTCAATACTGGAGTATTCCATATTTTATAGACAATTCCATATTTTATTTTAATAGGGCGGATGCCAACTCCAGGCTGCTTCAAGTTTCCTAATTAATATTTTCATTATTCCACTAGCACTAAGCTAACTTTGCCAGGAAAGTTACAGTTATATGAACCGACATCTGAACATCTACTTACCTTGACTTCTCTGCACTTGACGTCGAAAAAGTCTCCTTGTTGCAGAGAATAAATTCTCCGTATTTCTTAATTCATGTCGAGCACGAGTTGCAGCACTGAATATAGTGTTAAAAACACGAGCATTTGAGGCGGACTGACCTGACATTGCGGACCACTGAATAGCCGAATCAATTAGCTAGCATGACTAACACCTGTCCGCCAAACTGCTACGCAAATCTCAGACGTTTTTGATGTATGGCAAGATATCACTGATGTCATTGTGACTAGTCAGAATGTCAATTTAAGATATCTTTAATGGAAAAGCTGAATAATTCAAGATATCTTTAATTCATTTAGAGATATCTTAAAAGGAATTTCGAATAGTCGAAATTACAATTCAAGATATCTTTAAATTAGTTTTGTCTAGTCATTATTTGCTTTTAAGATATCTATAATTGAGTTTTCACTAGTCAAAACTGCATATCTCCTATCCTAAAATACATTTAAGATATCTTGAAATATGGTGGCATTTGAGATATCTTTAATTAGAATTATGACTAGTCAAAACTAAAATCGAGATATCTTCAATTTCCTTTATGACTAGTCGTAATTTAATTGTAGATATCTGAAATGTGTATTTCAGATAGTCAGTAATTAATTCTAGATATCTTAAATTGACGTCTCCATACAAGTTAATGGTAAATCTGACGTCATTTCGACTAGTCAGAATGTAATTAGAGATATCCCGAATAGGAATTTTGACTAGTCAAAATATATTTACAGATATCTTAAATCACTAAAACGTCTAGTCATAAAACAATTTGAGATATCTTGAATGTAAAGGTGGAGCAGCCGAATTTATGTTAAAACGGCTTGCCATACATTTTGACTATCCGGAACAGTAATTTAAGATATCTCTATTTACAATCTGATTAGGAAGAATAATAATTCAAGATATCTTCAATCACATTTTGACTAGTCAAAATTCCTTTCAAGATATCTCAAATTACGTCACCGGATTCCTCATTTAAAGCGTCACACATCGGTAATTATAATTTAAGATATCTCGAACGTAATTATGCCTAGTCAGTATTACAATTTTAGATATCTGAAGTAAGAGATTGCGTGTAAGCCTCTTATTGGCTGTACTAAGCTGTTCAAACAATTGCCTGAAGATTCAATGGTGCTGGCAGTTTTGGACAAAATTGTGAGAAAATGCCACAATATCGAAAGAGTTTTTCATTCTGGGTTATGTGGAGAGCGAGAAAAAAAGCATTCTTGAAGAATGCTTGCGGAATTTGCAAAGAATTTCTGATCAACTTTCTGCCGACACACACAACGCACTTAAAAACGGCTTAGAGGAGCTGAAAGTGTTAATATCGACCCATGTCCGATCTGAAACAATGAATATTCGGCAGCCCGGGCCGGTTCAGGTAATAACCAGATGCAGTTTTTAATACTGTGGTAAAGCTTTCTGCCTCTTCGGAAATTATAGTAAAGCCAACTAGCTTTTGATTTTGACTTGCTAGACGGCACAAAGCATTACAGCACCCTCCTTCAGCTCCTCTGAAAATAAAAGCGCACCTCCGCTTCATGTCTGATTCACACTTAGATTTTCTTTTTATTTTATTTTATTGAAAAACAAATTCAAAATACTTTTTCAAACAGCAGAAAAGTACAATTGAACAGATGCAATCCATAATGGTTTTTATAAGATAAAAAACTATAAACTTAAACAGACAAAAACTTTTAAAGAATCAAAAGGAAAAAATTGAAAAAAAGAAAAACAAAATAAAACAAGTAACACAGGGGTTTAGCTAAAGTATACTGCTATAAAATCTGAAGACCTGAAGGATTCTTTATTTTACAGTAACTTAAGTCATGAAAACGTTTTGCTTGGAAATTGTGAGACATTTTAAAGAATCTTCACTTGTGAATAAATCATTTTCCAATAATGAATATAATATTACATTAAAACACTTTTAGTAAGCTTGAAAAAATTCCTCTCCAGGTTATCATTCCAAAGTAGTCTTTTTCTGTAGAATTTCATCAATCCATCCAGTTCATGAAACACTCCTTTTTTCTAGCTTTAAAGAAACACTACAGAAAATAGCATCTGTTGACACAAATTGTTTTCCTCCACTTTAGGAATGCAAAGATCCAGGGACAGAGCAGGGGGTCAGTGGGAACCCTACTGCTGCCACCTGGCCCTGGTTTGTCCTCATGGATGAGGTATTAGGACAGAGGCCCTCTGTTAAACTCACCTGTCCTAATTGCCTCCATCCCTGAGGACACACCAGGGCCAGGTGCTGCAGAGGCTGAGCAGCATCAGGGTGAAGAGAATGAGGATGAGAGAGGAGGGAAAGGAGGAAGAGAAGAAGGAGAGACGAGATGGTTGACTTAATGAGGGAGGATATCAGATGGCAGAGGGAGGAGGGAAAGGATGGACAGATTATTTAATTTATTGGAGAGGATGGTGGACAGATGTTGATTTTTTGTTTTGTTTTGTCTTTTACAAGTTGAGGTTCTGTGTTGCTGTTATTGTTAAATTAAATTATTAAATTGTTTATAAAAGTTATTGTTGTCGGTGTGTCTTTTAAACTTTTTACATTATCTGTTTCATCACTTCTTTACAATTTAACCCCTTGAACCCTACGGACCCACCGGTGGGTCCAGCTGCTACGTGACCTCGTAATTTTAACAAACCACCAATATTGATGTAAAAAACACATTTGGCACAGTTTGGTGACATTTTTGGATAAATGTGCCAAAATGGCCTCTCCGCCTAAGAAATTTCTCACTAATACCATTCTAAAATAAATATGATTCATGAGTCCAAATTTGGTATATTTTTACACAACATTTAGATTTAAAAGTCTGTACTACTTTTTTGTGCTATAAATAATATTTTGATAGTGTTTTGCAATGTTTATTTCAAAGAAAATTTTGGCGAGGTTCAAAAAATGCAAAATATTTTGTCCCTAATATTTCAGGCAGGGTCAAAGCTACAATGGTGCTGACACCAGAAAACCATTCTATGACATCTTACCTTTACAGAGGTACCAAAAGTTTCTTCTTAAATCTAATAGCTTTGAGGCTATAAGTGATTTACTTTTGTGTGTTTTTGTCAGGCGGAAATTTATTTATTCCCCCCGAGGGTGTAAGAAGTTAAGTAAACTTAGAACAACTTCTCAGTGACAACATCAGTTTATTTTTTAGAGAAGCAAGTATTTACAATAAACTATTAAAAACATTTTTAACTACATTAGATTTTAAAATTAACTACTACTATTTACGGAAGATATACAATAATTATTACTTGAGAACATATATATATACACAATTGTCACTGAGCAGGAGTCCCTGGTGGTGCTGCTGGACTGGATGGGATGGGATGCCACACAGATGAGCTTGGAGTCTTCTAACTGCGAGTGGGACATCATCTGGGGGGTCACCAGCTCCCAGGCAGATGTTGTGCAGGACAGCACATGCCATTATGACCTGTAGAAAAAAGGAGACAAAATTTTTTTTTTTAATTCAGTCATCTATCTTTTTTCATTATCTTTGCTACATGAATTATTAGAAATTTTATTTTACCTAATCTAGATCCACTATTTAACTTTTTTTTCTTTCGTTTTTAGATTTAGATTTTTTTTTCTGTTTTCTGTTTTTGTTATATAATTGCAAATAAAATCAGGCAGTAAGGGGATAATTTAGACAAATAATGATTTATTTCTCAATCTAACACAGTTTGGGTTCTCAACACAACATTAGTAATGGTGAAAGTAGTGATTTAAGTCAGTTATTTACAGGGTTTGTACACATTTAACTATGCAATTCAAATTACTAAAGTTACAAACAAGCTTATATCAAGTCTTACAAATGAATCTAAAATTTGATAAACATATTCGTCAATCTGCTGACAAACGTTTGTTTAATAGCTGGTATATTCTGATCATTAGCAGGCCCCTGTGGGGGAAAATAATAACATGTAAATGTTACCTCTCCACTGCGCTCTCCCAGCCTGAGAAAAATCCGTCGACGGTTTTGCTGCCGCCAAAGCCGTCAAAGCCGACTCTCCTCCTCCAATACTAAGTAAATAAAAAATAAAATAAAAATTTCCATATCCCAGCCATCGGAGCATCCTCCTGGGTCCTCCTAAGGCTGGGTAGGCTGGGTCCTTCGAAGAACGCAGCCTGCAAATTGAGACGCAGCTATTGTGGACCGCTGAATAGCACAATCAATTAGCTAGCAAGGCTAACACCTGTCCGCCAAAACGCTACGCAAATCTCTGACGTTTTTGATTTATGGCAAGATATCACTGATGTCATTTTGACTAGTCAGAATGTCAATTTAAGATATCTTTAATGGAAAAGCTGAATAATTCAAGATATCTTTAATTCATTTAGAGATATCTTAAAAGGAATTTCGAATAGTCGAAATTACAATTCAAGATATCTTTAAATTTGTTTTGTCTAGTCATTATTTGCTTTTAAGATATCTATAATTGAGTTTTCACTAGTCAAAACTGCATATCTCCTATCCTAAAATACATTTAAGAAATCTTGAAATATGGTGGCATTTGAGATATCTTTAATTAGAATTATGACTAGTCAAAACTAAAATCGAGATATCTTCAATTTCCTTTATGACTAGTCGTAATTTAATTGTAGATATCTGAAATGTGTATTTCAGATAGTCAGTAATTAATTCTAGATATCTTAAATTGACGTCTCCAAACAAGTTAATGGTAAATCTGACGTCATTTCGACTAGTCAGAATGTAATTAGAGATATCCCGAATAGGAATTTTGACTAGTCAAAATATATTTAGAGATATCTTAAATCACTAAAACGTCTAGTCATAAAATAATTTGAGATATCTTGAATGTAAAGGTGGAGCAGCCGAATTTATGTTAAAACGGCTTGCCATAGAACGCATCTGTGTGTAATTAATGAAAGGGTCCATGAGTTTTCTGTTCCCTGCACTGAACGATACAGCGTGTACTAGAATTCCTGAAGCATTATTTCTGTCTCTTTGTACTGATTTATATATAACTGTTCTTGTCTGTCGTGTTTCACATATTTTACATAATTTTGAGAGGTTTCAGTGATAGATAACATCTCGGTGAACTTGAGGAAACAGCTGCCAATCCATCAACCTGTTCACATCACACAATAAAGCTCAATAGTGACACCACATGGTTTGAACTGAACCCAAATAGGATTTTTAAACAGACATTTATTAGGATTTCTGCAAAAATGGCTCAATTATCAGCACCAATTCTCAACATTCAGTATATCTTCACAGAGCCAGAAAAACATTCAGCTGAAAAATGTAAAATATTAAAATGGAAATTATGATTTTTTTGTGTGTGTGTGTAAAAAGTAATTATCAATACAAATGCAAGATAATTAATTCATTAACTTTGTCAAGTTAAGCTTTATTATGTCGCTTTATTAATTAATGAGGTATTCAGTCCCACAGAATCACAAGAAGCTCCTCAAAGTAGGAAAATTACAGATACAGACATTTTTAAGGCACAGTGCACACTAATCAGTAGTTATAACATCCAGATCGTAGTGACTTTCATTGGAGCAGATTTCCTTTGAATCAAACAATTCATTAATCAATTAATTACATCCCACACATGATCTGGGTCCCTGAAATGAAAACATGGCATGTTGTTTAATAGTCCTTTAGCTTCTAGCACCGTCTCCACAGTACACCACCCTGTTCTCCACCCTCGATCGCTCAGCTTCAAACACCAGCAAATGGCTGATCAGAGTCTCCTCAGGGCCCGATCGGATCATGGATGGGTCATTGTTCTACAAACAAAACAGAAAAAATGCAGGAAATAATTAGGTCTGCTGTGAAAAATCTAAACTCAAACTTATTCCAAAAGCTGCGTTTTCATATGAAGATCAAAAAATAAAAATTAGACTCACAGCCACTGCAGAAATAAAAGCATTGATGAGGTGATAGTCCGCCCCACCGTGCCCGCTCATGCCATAGTGCTTGGCAGCTTCCCAGCTTGCTGTGTGCTTTGTGGATCTCTGGGTCAGAAAGTCAAACACGCGTATCTCACGGCCGTTATAAGACAACTCCCCCTATGAGGACACAGTTTATTAGGCAGCAGGCAGAAGAAGAAAAAAACCAACAAAAACTCACCATTTATAAGTAGATTAGAGAATTTAAGTATTGTCTAAATAAAAAATACTTTATTATTCCCTAAGAGGAAATTGAATGTGTTTCACATTAGAGGCAGAAGATACCTTTAAGTTTCTCTACATTTTCCAAAGTTAAATCCATTAACCTTCTTTGTTGGGCATTTCATTCAATAGTCTAACACCAACAAGTCCAAATATATAGAGGTGAGGAAGAACCATACAGTACATGGTTATCAAAAGAAAAACTTTTTTTTTTTAATACCACTTCTTGCTCTACTGCCCTGAATAAAACCAGACAACAAAATGCAATCAGGTGTTTTAGAGACAGAGAGATGTTTAAAGTAGGGTACAGAGATTCAATATCAAGAGATGAATGGATTTTAATATGAGACAAAGCTTCAGAATGCAAAGCTTCAAAACAGAGAACAAAGCATCAACCCACCACCCCAACAAACATACTTTCAAAATGTGTTTGACAAGACATAACAAATATGTATATTAGTGGTGGGCCCCTTTCAGGGTTCAAACCAGACTCTTATCGGGCCATAAAAAAATAACATCTTTTCTCACAGGTAGGTTGGGAGCTGGCTCTATACTAATGATGACCTTCATCTTGATATTTTAGCTGATGTATATCTGGGGGCAGCCTCGGACTGCCCTGTAATTTTTCCATCTACACTTGAGAAGAAATAGGATTTTATAGATTGAAGAAATAGAAAATTAAACCATATGCCAACCGTCACAAGAATATGCATGACAAGGAAGGGCTATATATGTTGCATGCATCATTTAGGTAGCTAACATTGTATTACTTCCTGAGCTCCTTGAGTTATTTTCTGTCACAGGTAGGTGCTTCGGCATAAGTGTTGGGGCCGTTATGATTTGAGGAGGGCCGGCCCTCACACGCTGAAATTAGGACCGGCCCACCTGGTAAATACTCGGTATCACAGATTACCAGTCCGAGCCTGTCTGCGGGCGAAAACGAATCAGACTTCCAACCTGTGTGGACGTGCTGTGAAATTACCACATCGAACGTGACGTGTTGTTGGAGCTTCTTAAGGATTATTTATTTTCTGATAAATTATTAATGCTACAGATCTAAGGTTATGTGAATGATAGGTCTGTTGTTATTTATCTTATTAGACCCTCATTGTCAGTCCGCTTCCTGCGGTGATTAATTAGCAAAAGCAGCTGCTGTGTTTGATCTGAATGTTTGGTGAAAGAGTGAATAGTGAAACTGTTTTTCTACCACCAATTAATGTTCATATTTAAATTCTTTTGTAAGTCAACTTGGAGATTATTTCAGTTATTTTTATTAGTAAAGAAAACACCTTCTGAAACCAGAAAACTCTGTGAGTGCTTTTTATTTTTAAGTGAGTCGAAAAGCTCCTCCCAAAAGGTAGTTTCTTTTTAAATTTTAGGTAACTTATTAGCTTGCAAGAGAAGCCGTAAAAACTAGAAAAACTTCACCGATGACTTGAAGAAAAGCCCAAGGTTGGGGAATCCAGCTGATCAATTACAGATTAACAAAAAAGCAGCCAGCAGGCCGTGAGTAAAATCAGCTGATTGAGTTTAAAAATCAAAGCGCCGCTGTGCTGCAGAGAAACAGTTGAAACTTACAGATAGCAAAGTTGTTGATTTTGGACAAGGATTGTGGCAAAGAAGGATGCTTGTTGATTAACTTTTTCGGAAATGAAGGGATCTGTGTGATCATTAATAATATCCGACCATGAAACTCTGCCTGCGTCTGAGAACATGTTTAACAAGGATGCAGCTAAAAAGATGCCGGGTTTGTTTCAGGGAAAATGAATTATTTTTACTTGTTATCTAGGTAGCACACACATAATGGATATGAATTTCTTTAGCAGAGTTCAAATGAGCGAATTTAATCTAGATTAATTCAAAGATTACAGTAATATTAATCTAGACTGTTTTTAAATCATCTATACCCACCACTAATCTGTTTGTGTGTGTATATATATATATATATATATATATATATATATATAAATAGGGTTCAAATAGAGCTCTGGTCCACCTTTGGCGAGTCATTCAGATGAATATTAAATGGACAAGCTTCAGAACTGCAAGCTTAGAACGAGAACAAAGCATACCCACCCAAAAACATACTTTAAAATGTGTTTGACATGAACTTTTTATGCCCCTTTCGGTTCAAACCACTTGTAGTCGCACATCTATTTTACAGGTAAGGTTGGCTGGCTCTCATACTATGATGACTCTTCATCTGATATTTAGTGTGTATATCTGGGGAGGCAGACTCGTGCAGCCTGTAATTTTCCATCCACACATGAGACTGCAATAGTTTAAAATTGAGAACATGAACTTACATATGCACCTGTCACACAGTTGCATGAAAGGAAGGGCCATAAACTGTTCCCATCATCATTTGGTAGCTAAATTGTAATTACTGGTCCTTGAGTTATGCTGTAAGCTTCGCATAGTTCCTTTATGAATTAAGGGCCAGCCCCACCCTGAAATATAACCCCACACCATAAATCCCCGGTCACACAATACGTGAGCACTTCGGGCAAAATCGAACAGACTTCCACCTGGGACGGCTGTGAAATACCCATGACGTGATCAGATTGGTGGAGTTTAAGCGATTATTGTCATCTAGAAATTAATGGCTACTGATCTAAGTCTAGTGATGATGGCGTTGACTTATTAGACTCATCCACCGCATCCGCGGATTATTGCATAGCACTGGTGATTGAATGGGTAAGAGTGAATGGACTGTTCTACGACCATTAAAATCTCATTCTGAAGCACTCTGGGTATTCATGATTTTATTAGAAGAAAATTCTGAACAGGCACACATGGAAGTTTTTTTAAGTGAGTGTCTTAAGTAGTAATTTGAAACTTAGAAAGTTGGCAGACCGTACTAAACTTCGCACTATGCTAGAAAGCCAAGTTGGGGAACTCCGCTGATCATCAGATTCAAAAGCGGGCCACAGGCCGGTAATCAGCTGTGAGTTGCGTCGTTCGCAAATATATATATATACACATTTGTGTTTGTCTGTTACAAAAAATCCCATTAAACACATCTAGAATTTTGGTTTTAAAAATACTCAAAGTCAAAGGCATCCGTTAGACAAAACCATGTTCTATTCAAATAAGAGCGTAAACCTACTCTGCTGCCATATATAGTAGTTTTCCGTTGGCAGATCTCTTCAGTGAAAGCCACCATAGTGAAGGCTGCCGTCAGGCCCCCTTCAAACTCCATGTTTACCACCTGTAGGAAAATCCCAGATGAACATAGAAAAATAAAACAAGTTGTAATTCTGGACACAGTTTAGATCACTGATATTTGAAATTTGCCAAAGTCAATTTTATTAAATTGTATTCATATCAAGCTGCTTTGTGGAAATGGGGGCAACATTTTGGGTTTCCTTAGATGGAGAACAATTTAAACCAGTTTTTGTTGTACAGAAATGGCTTCTTTTCAGAGTGGGAAGCTAAAAAAATCAAACATAAAATCAAACCAATGAGATATTTTTTATGTGATGCATCATCACAGTTATGATCTAAATATATATAAAGTCACTCCAAATCATTTTACACAAACACATCTTCATTTGTTTCTGTTTCAGTGGAAAGAAAACAGAGAGTTCCTGTTTTGGATAACAGAATTATATTACAGCAATGGCAAGTGATTCAGTGTGTTTAACTGCAGACAGTCTTTATAGCACAAATCAAATCATTTCCTCACAGTTGGGAGATTGCACAATAAACTAAGCCAAAAGTTAATCAGCTAATGGCATTCCTCAGATGAGTTGTGATCATTTATATTTTTATATTTCCCTTAAAGTAAACTTATTACCTCCTGCTAAGGAGGTTATGTTTTTAGGAGATTGTGTGTGTGTGTGTGTGTGTGTGTGTGTTTGTGTGTGTGTGTGTGTGTGCCTGTCTGTCTGCTTATGTACAGGATAACTTGAACAGTTATGGAAGGATTTTAATAAAAAATTTTATCAGAGCTGTCCCCCATACCAATAAGCAACCTATTAAATTTTGGTGATGATCCAGATCATAATCTGGCTACAGGATTTTAAAAAACGATTTTCTTACATTGTAAGATAGGGATATTTGGTGGAACAAGCAGTTCCCCACTAAACCAGAGGGTGGCAGCAGTGATTATTGACAGCCTGAGTATGGAGGGGATTTACTAAGGACAAAAACAGGAGACAAATATTGGCTGAAACAAATAATGGATTCATCGTGATTAATAGACGATTGAAATAATCGTCAACTAATTTAGTGATCGGTTAATGGTTAATTGGAGTCCAGGGACTGTAAAACATGGCTTCAGCTGACAGAGCAACCCACTTAGAGCAGTAATTATATCAAGATTGTAAAAAATATATAAATAATTTGCATCTAGGATTAAAAATAAAAAATTGTATTGTATTGCCAGTATGCTCCATCCAGAAATCCTCAAGCAGAAAAGTTTGAGCTTCACCTGGTTTTATTTCATAAAAAGTCATTGAATAGCCAAAGATTCCTTATATTTATTAATGGATCCTAGATATATCTAGGATAAACTTTTTTTGGCTTGATTTATGTTAATCAGATTTTTTTTATTTTTTTATGACATAGTTTTTCTGTATGATGGGTGTGAGAATATAAATGTTATAGAGAAATAATGCGTTGTTCAACCTGGTTACTGCAGACATCATTGTCACAATCATAGACGCAGCGGCCATACGGTCCAGTCTTCAGGGCCTCGGTTACTGACTCAATGTCTGGGACGGAGTTTGGACAGATGACCGACACCGGCCAACCAGTGTGACCCTTAAGAAAATATGGACAGGAGGTCAGGAACTCATGACCCCAATGTTGAAGGAAATGATGCGTAATATTATGTTTACCTTCTTCACACTGTTCAGGTAAATTTTGCACGCAGAATACGGACAGTTTCCTTCAACCGAACAATCGATGCAGCGGTCGCCAGCGCCTGTGGGCTAAGGAAAAACTATTAAGCCGAGTCTCATCTGTGCAGCAGAAGTAATCAAAGAACACAGCTGATGCAAAATGATAAGATCCATCTATCTTCAACAAAAAAGAATCAGAGACGGGACTCAAAACATTTAACATCAGTAGCAGAGGAAAAAATAAATAAATAAAAAGTACACAAATGTGTCCATAGAGATAGGTATTTGAAACATATAGCATAAACTGACATTAATATTTTAGAAAAACTGATCAGAAGTAGACTAAAAATACAATTGAAGTTTTTTTTCTCCATCATTTTTTTAACGTAAACATTTTTTTACAGACATACACACAGATATAAACAGAGTAGCACTCATAGTGTGGACGCACCTTCTTTTCCTTCCGGAAGTGACTAACAGATCCAAAAGATGACACTTTTACACACCTGTCAGGAACAAAAGTTAATGATTTATTATCAGGATTTGCAGCTGCAGATTTAAAGTGTTGTAAATACTGACAATATGACCTCTGCAAAAATACTATATACCAGTTACATAAAGTCATGTTATGACAGGGACAAAAGTGTGTAATCTCTCAGAAACAATTAAGCCAGGTTTATCATTGACTACTATAGTTTTTATGGGTACCTGCGGGCTCCAGCCCAGTGATGTATCAGGTCGATGTCATGGCACGATTTCGCCAGAAGAGCGAAAGAGCTCTCCTCCTCATTCCTCCAGTTACCTCGAACAAACGAGTGAGCAAAGTGATAAAACCCAACCTAGAGCAGGAGATTTATCCCATTTCAGATGTTTGGAGGGTTCAGTTAAAGTCAACGTTTGCAAAAAGGTGTACAAAAAAATCTATAAACCAATGAGGATTTCCATTATGACCAATTTGGTGAGGAGTGATAGGCATTTTTATTCCCTGAACCACTTCTGGTAAACAATGATCAGGAACATTCCACAGTAGGCAGTCATCTTCACAATTTGAACCTTAACAAACTCATTTAAATCCTGGACAAATTTTCTGCTTCCAGGATCAAATCAGAGTTTTTAATATTCCATCTACTTACATGATGATGAAAGCAATCGCCATTATTCCCTCCATGTGCAATTGGTAATAATGTAAGGCCTCATCCATGTATATCCCCAATATATCTTATTTTAAAATGTTTTTTAATTCAATTTAATCAAAAGATAACAGTGATTATGTTTAAATAAAAAAATAAGTCTTTGACCCAAAAATACATCTTTATTCAAATTATTGTGTTCCTGTGCAACATGGAAAATAGAAATTTTATTTATCAAAAAATAAAAACGGGCAAAACAATTTAGCAGAGTTTGAATTTAGATCTGATCTTTACATCATAGTAATAATAATAATAATACATTTAATTTATACTGCACTTTCCATCAAAACATCTCAAAGTGCTACAGGTAAAAAGAGAGAAAAAAAATTAAGAACCCCAGTTTAAATAAAGTACAAAGCTAACTCTCAAGTATCCCTACAGCTTCCATTAGAAACATTTTGTAAAAGTGCTTGGACATGAAAGCTTGGGAATATTTCTAAATATTATGTGATTTGATCGCATTTACCGGCTCAAGGTGCTGTATATGGAGGACATCGCCAATCGCTCCAGCATCTATGAGCACCTAGAAATAGATCAGAGTCGTTCAAAAACTCTCTTAAACTTCCATTAGTAATACATAGTGCATGAAACTTTGAAAAAATAAAATCTAAATAATATAACTATTTCCACCACATATTTTACATATATGTCATATATTTACTGCCTTTTTTAAGAAAACTTGTGTAAAAAATGTAAACCAATGCATATACAATTAAATGCGTCCGCTAACAAACCTTGATCTCATGAATAAGTGGATCATATCGGAGAACATGACCCACAGAGAGCATCACACCAGCCTGAGTGCAGGCCTCCACTATCGCTCTACATTCCTCCGCTGATGTCTTCAGTTATGCAGTGACAGCAATGCCATAGAAAAGTAGAATCAAAGCATACATTTATTACATTACAAAAAAAACTGTAATAAACAAAAAAATATATAAATTTAAATAAAAGTAGGTGCAATTTTTATTTTTGGGGTTTATTGGCAGAAAAACACGTACTGCCATTGGTTTTTCTAGAAGAATGTGGTAGCCCTTCTTTGCAAAAGCAACTGCAGGATCCTAGGAAACATAATGTTTTTTAATAATATGCAATAGAAGACATGTTTTGCTATAAACAGACATAAACATATGTAGACCTTATGAATGGGATCTGGGGTGCAAATCAACACAGCATCTGCAAACTTCTCAAGTTCAGCTATGCTTTGCCAGTCTATTTAAAAGAAAGAAACAACAGTTAAGTTCAGATTTATAAAAGAAATAAAAAAAAACAAGCTTAAATTTGCTTTTATTAATTCTCACCTTCAAATATGTTTTGATCCTCAATTTTGTGTTGCTTTTGCAGTTTGGTGCGTGCAAACTTTCTGGGATCAGCTACAGCAACAACCTAAGCATTTCAACATGGACAAAATTCATAATTATCTTTAGTTATGAATATAGATATCTTTATAAAAGCATTTAGTATAAGCAGGTTACTTACACAAGTAACAATTCTATATCAACCTTCCTTTTTGTTTGGAGTTAGTTTTTGTAATCACCCAAACAAAACATCTAGTGAAAGTAATGGGAACCTCTCCTCACCTTCATGCGTTTAGGATGAATAGTAGCAAACTGGGCGTAGCCCGCCCCTCGACAACCAGCCCCCACAACGATCACACGGACAGGTGAAGTCATTTTGGACTCCTGTGACCTTTTGACACAAAGAAAACTTTCTAGACCCTCCTTCCACTATGGCTCTATGAAGGACCAACTCTGCCATATTTAAAAATAAATACAGAAATAAATAAATGCTCAATAAATGTATAAGCATACAATTAATTGCCAACAAAAAAGTGAGACATAAATGTATATAACTCTTAATTAGCTTCTTTATTTATTTGCCTTTGTAATATTTACCTTATTTATTTTTCTGTCCTTTATAATCTTCAACTTTATTTTTTAATTACTTATATTTTTAAGTATTTATTTATGTGCATGTTATTATATTTTTGTCTGTTTTATTCTTCCTTTGTATTTTTTTACCTTAGTTATTTCTTCGCCGCTGTTTATTTCTCTCTGCCCTTTTTACATTTCTCTCTGCCCTTTTTAAATTTCTCTCTGCCCTTTTTAAATTTCTCTCTGCCCTTTTTAAATTTCTCTCTGCCCTTTTTACATTTCTCTATGCCCTTTTTACATTTCTCTATGCCCTTTTAACATTTCTCTATGCCCTTTTTACATTTCTCTATGCATTTATGCCTCATTATGCAAATGAGGAGGGGGTGTGTCCTAGAGAGTCAACTTCTGCTCATTGGTTGGCTTGGCTGTCCATCTTCTTAACTCACAGAGCTCAGAGTACTAAGTTAAATGTTCTCTTTTCTGTTGCTGTTGTTCAATTAAAGTATGTTTTAAGATCATTTGAGGCGAGAACCTTATACTTTTAAGCATCACCATATGGCCCATTCACAGATTTAATGCGTAATTTAAAAGAAAATGTGACGAACTTGAGAGGACCGGGGCAACCAGCGGAGCTCCGAAGCTGACGGCAGCCAGGTCTATAGCCAGGCTATGATGGCGATTTTTTGTTGTATTTGGCAAAGTTTGGCAAAGTCCCTACTCAAGTTCTAATGACTTCAGACTCGACATCAGACTCTCCTCCTGTAGATTCGACCGATGTAGTAAAATGCTAACCAACACGCTTCACACACGGCTATTCCGAGAGAGGGCCGCTGCAGATGGGCTGTGGTTAGACCTGGCTGCCGTCAGCTTCGGAGCTCCGCTGGTGCCGCGGTCCTCTCAAGTTCGTCACATTTTCTTTTAAATTACGCATTAAATCTGTGAATGGGCCATATGGTGATGCTTAAAAGTATAAGGTTCTCGCCTCAAATGATCTTAAAACATACTTTAATTGAACAATATCAACAGAAAAGAGAACATTTAACTTAGTACTCTGAGCTCTGTGAGTTGAGTAGATGGGCCGCCAAGCCAACCAATGAGCAGAAGTTGACTCTCTAGGACACACCCCTCCTCATTTGCATAATGAGATAGAAATGCATAGAGAAATGTAAAAAGGGCATAGAGAAATGTTAAAAGGGCATACAGAAATGTAAAAAGGGCAGAGAGAAATGTTAAAAGGGCATACAGAAATGTAAAAAGGGCATAGAGAAATGTTAAAAGGGCATACAGAAATGTAAAAAGGGCAGAGAGAAATAAACAGCGGCGAAGAAATAACTAAGGTAAAAAAATACAGAGGAAGAATAAAACAGACAAAAATATTATAACATGCACATAAATAAATACTTAAAAATATAAGTAATTAAAAAATAAAGTTGAAGATTATAAAGGACAGAAAAATAAATAAGGTAAATATTACAAAGGCAAATAAATAAAGAAGCTAATTAAGAGTTATATACATTTATGTCTCACTTTTTTGTTGGCAATTAATTGTATGCTTATACATTTATTGAGCATTTATTTATTTCTGTATTTATTTTTAAATATGGCAGAGTTGGTCCTTCATATGGCTCAGTCTCATTCATATGCTGTCAAATCAGATCTGGCGGGTGGCCAGGGGTTGCCATGGCCACCCTTAGCCAATCATTGGCCACCCCTACCATTTTGTCCCTCTAATAAAGACAGTGGCAACAGTAATACTTTCAAGTGGAATATTCAAAACATTATTTTTTTTTTGTGGTTAATTATACACATCAATATACTAACATCAAAGATGTTCACCGTTGTTCCTTACCCACTACACTGTAAAACTCAATCCACCTGTATATAAGCCATCTTGATTGTACATATGTCACCTCAAATCTCTGTGTTACTCCCTTGTATTGTTTATTTTTTTATTTATTTTTAGTTAATTTTTATTCCTAATGCACCTTTTCCTCCTTGTTTGCACCTTCTTTAATTACTATGCCAATATGTGACCAGTGAATTTCTCCGCTGTGAGATCAATAAAGCTCATCTAATCTAATTTAATCTAATCTAAGTACAGAATTCATGCTCTTTTCAGAACTAGATTTAGTGTTTTATGGGCTAAAGAGAAAATTATGTGTCTCTACAAGTCATCTAGGAATCTTCAGTGAAATCATAGATAAATAACTATTTTAATAAAAACTTATTAAATAATCAATTTATGTAGATATTAGTCTTTGTAAATATCCATTTTCAATCAGTGCTTTCTAGATAAAAGGTATTAAAATTCTTTCAGGTGTGAGTTCTGGGGGGGAAATTATTTTCCAATGTCACTTACTTAATTTTTATCAATAATCATTCTGTATAAAATTGATATTTACAAGCACTAATATCTACATAAATTGCTAATTTAATACGTTTTATTAAAATAGTTATTTATCTATGATTTCTCTTAAGACTCCTAGATGATTTGCACTTACATATGAAAAATTAAAATAAATATTCCACAGGAGAGTATTAGTGCTCCCAACGTCTGTATTAGAGGGAAATAAAAGGTAAGGGAGGCCACAGGGGTGGCCAATGATTAGCTAAGGGTGGTCATGGCCACCCCTGGCCCCCCATCTAGCTCCGCCCCTATGCAACAGGAATGAAATTGTCTGACTCCTGCATATGTGACAGAAGTCAAGCAGCTGTGCGTTAAACCAACGAGGATTCCTTAAAATTCAATAATGTAGCTCGTATGGTTGTCATTTATGAAACAATGAATAATCATAAACTACATTTTCTCTGGTATATGCAGGTGGAGATCAGGCGGAGCGGCACCCAGACGGGATTTTCTTATATATTTTTTCTCTTTACCTGTTTTGTCCCATAAACCTGTCAGGTCCCGCGGGAGTTCAATCGCTTTGATCCACTTTTACCGAAAAAAGGGGGATAAATGGAAACATAAATGCAAAATTCAACTCCTTTGTCTACACCTAAGCAGAAGGAATCACCCCAACAGTTTATTTCCTGACGCCACTTACGCTTTTCATTGGACACACCTGATGCATTCATGGCCCACGGGAAACTACAAAGCCTCACGTTTACAGTCAAATATTTAACCAAAATACGAATAAAAAGGTCCTTATTGTGTTGAATTAAACGAATTTAAATACATATAACGTCACGACACCTGTCAATATAACCTTAAAGATGGGGAGCAATTCGTTGACGCATGTCACCTGGTCTTAATTTGGCTGATGCTTGATGTAACCAGTTTCTTAGACTCTAATCCAAAATGAAATCTTTCAAAAAAAGGAACTTTACTTTTATCTTATAACGATAGTGGGTTTTTTTTTAAGTTGGTTTTATCCTTTTAACACACACACAAACACACAAAGAGTTTCACGCTCCCAACATTCCCAGAACCACAAACGCAACTCGAACGGCTTCGGTAGGTTCGGCAAAGCCTCGGGTACACTTCACTCCAGTAGATGGCGGTAATGTGCATCAGTAAGTTGCTTGCCAACTGGCATAAAAAGAAGAAGAAGAAACTTGCATCCTCCACAAACGCAAACGTCTTTCTATCTGGTCACGTGACTGAGACCGTAGCACGACCTCAGCTTTTGGCTAGTCGATAGCAGCAGATCCATCTATTTAAAAGCTAAATTATGTCGTTTTGATTTCTCCCAAATACATTTTCTTCCATTTTATGCCCTGGTAAACACTAGTGTGTCCAGTAAATATAGCGGAGTTGCTTCTTTCATATTTTTAAGACACATTCTCGAGCTAGCTTACCGAGGTTTAGCACGTTAGCTAACATCAACATGAATATTGACAACATAAATCAGTCTGTTACAACTGGAGTTCCTGCTACAACCTCTTCAACTTCAAGTAACTGCATCGCAAATGACAACGCTACGACAAACGCCAGCAGCATCCCTTCAGTGACAAGTAATTGTAACGTTTTGTAACTTCTGCTAATGTGTGTTGTTGTTCTCTGCTAATATGTGCATCAGCTGTGGAGTCTTTTTAGCATTTACATAAGTTAGTGTGAACTTCTGCTTTATAAAGAATTTAATTTCTGCTTTACCGTCGCCCACCTTTGAAATAACAAACATGATATTTAGTTAAAATGTTTGTGCAAAAAAAAAAAAAAGTTGTTTACACTGTTAAAGTTTTCAAGTAAAACGATATTCAGGTTTTTTTGCAAGTAAAAATTATAGATTTAGTCTACCCTGTAGATGATATTGATCTAGCTCTTGATAAGAGCCATTTCATTGCAATAAAAACATTTTAATTGTATTTTGTTTAGAATGATTCATCATCTTGAAAGCTCACACTGTAATTTTTAAACTTTAACATAATCTATTCAATTCATCTCAAAGGGAAAATAAATAATTACAACTTAAACAAATTTTTTTTATACCCACTCTAAAAGTTGGGGGCTATTGTGACAGCTATGTTTGATTTGTTAAAACCAATTTTTCCTTGGATTTCAGAGGATTTTTTTTATCTTCTAGCCAGGCTCTTTTAGAGGAGTAAAAAAGGCTTTCAGTTTTCTTATTTTTCTAAAGAAAGATTTCACAAAACACAATCTGTGTTGTGAAAAATCTGTCATTAGTTTTGAAAAATGTCCCGATTTGACGACAAAAAAGGATAGTTGTGCTCCTTTGAGATTACTCTTTTGGCTTTTAAAAAATGAAAGCATCACACATGTGATTTCAATTTGTTTTTTTAGGGAAAAAAGGGAGGGAAGAAAAACTTTTCCATTAAATAGGCTTAAACTTGTTTTTTAATTTTAACCATTTATGCTGTTTTAAATTTCAAACCAAGGCTTATGGATTTCAGCTACAAATATGTAATTGAACTTGTGTCTTATAAATTGAAATCAATAAATTTGATTTAACTTCTCCATCTTTTTGCAGCATGCATTTACAGAGTATGGTAAAAAGTAAATTTGCAAGAAACCTGTGTGCATCAAGACAAAAAATTTATTGAATTGATATTTTACAGCCCATATCAGTCTTTAAAAATAAATTTACACATATATGTATGCATATATATGTGAAAATGTGTGAAACTGGTAAAAAAAAAAAGAAACATAAAAAATTGAGCAAACTGATAGTTATATTAACAGAGGCAACACATTAATATATTGAAAAAAAAAAGACTAATTCTTATCCTCTTGAAAAAGTTCAGATCACTTTAGCAAAATGCAAATAAAAGATTAATTCAACCCCTATAATTTCCAGCTGGAGCCTCAGCACCTGCAGTGACACCTTCCGCAGACTCATCAGTTTCCAATGGGGTTTATCTTCCAAGTGGAATCACAAATGGGGACATAAGACCTGCCATCTCTACCACACCTCTAGCGGATTTCCTCATGCAGCTGGAAGATTACACTCCAACAGTAAGACAACCCACTTTTAACATGAAAATATCATATCTGAATAAGCATAGTCATAAAGTAGTTAAATCTGAGGGTGATTATTAAGGTCTAAATAACAGTATAGAGGTGTAGCGATTATTATTCATGCTCCCTGTGAGAATAGGATTAGGATGTGAGAATATTTTGAATTCTACTAGTGCATATATTTAATCTGGATTTTGTGCATTTGCTTTCAGATTCCTGATGCTGTTACAGGCTATTACCTAAACAGGGCGGGCTTTGAGGCTTCTGATCCAAGAATGTAAGTTAAATTCACAAGTATTGCCTTTAGAAATTGGGCTACGTCCAGTGAGAGGTCTTTTCCAGCTTGATTCAAAATATAAAAATCTGCTGTTTGTTCTCAGTAGTCTGTTTTCTGGCTGTAGAAAAGTGTGAATAAGAATACCTTTTGGGATTTGAGACTTGCTGTTGGGAAAAAAATAGTCTTATTTAAGATTTGTAGTTTTTACATGAGTATTCTGCAATCAAAGTAAAACCAGACATAATATAGGCTTTGTAGCATGCAATTCTTCCAAGTTTTTTTTCCCTTTTTATTGAATTTTCTTTTTTCAATAGAGTACTTGTAACCCTCATGAAGGTTCCTTCCGAAGTCCAAAAAATTCGAGTATTAAGTTGATCGATGTTCAAGTTTGAGTGTGTGTTCATGCTTCTATGTCTCTGTGTTGTTCTGTGATTGACTTGCGATTTAAAACAAACTAATTGCAAATATATATTCTCAACAAAATGAGTAAAGATTTGATGAGCTGTAATTTTTTTTTTTTTGGAAATAAGTCTAAAGATTTTTGGGGAAAAAACTGGATTGATAATTTTTGTTACCTTTACAGAATCCGCCTGATCTCCCTTGCATCTCAGAAGTTTATCTCAGACATTGCTAATGATGCACTGCAGTACTGCAAAATGAAGGGAACTGCTTCAGGGAGCTCCAGGAGTAAGACAAAGGTAAGGCCCAACACAGCGCTTCAAATCTAATGTGTCGGTGTGATAGAAGTTTCAGTGATAGAAGAAGCTGGTCATAATTTTTGTTTTTTTTTCCCCAGGATAAAAAGTACACTCTGACGATGGAGGACCTGACACTTGCCCTCTCTGAATATGGCGTGAATGTCAAGAAACCCTATTATTTCACATAGAACTCATTATTTAAACCTTTTTTGATTCTTGCTAGCAATGAGTGTCCTGCTAACCTTTTAGAGTCTTTTGTCAGCTTTACTGACAAGCGTTTTTTGACCATGGTTTGGTACAGCTTTATAAATACTTAAAGCAGCTTGTGAGTTTCTTGTGAAGTTTTCTTTGAATTTAGTTAGCTGTGGAATTTTTGTTTTATGATGAAAATAAAAGATATTTACCAAAACTACTTTTTGAGTGATGAAGATGTTTTTGAAAAGTTGCAGTGAAATAAAAATGTATGTAAAATGAACCAAGTTAATCTTATCGCTACTTTATTTAATACACAAAAAAATTGGAGTTTGTGTGTGCATTGTTTTATGCTTGTTATGTGTTGCAATGCAAAGACTTCCATTTTTGCCCATCCTGCTCTAGATTGGCAGTAGCAGGGATTTTACTGTAATTACATTATAAGTACAACACATAGGGAAACGTTTTTCAGCTATCTGGACCTTGTAGAGGAATAAGGAAGGAAAAGAAAGGTTAGAGCTGTGTGTCTGTGCATACATACAGTGAGGAAAACAAGTATGTTTACATCATTTGTAAATTCTCCCACTTTGAAATCGTAGAGAGGTCGGACATTTTCATCTAAGGTGAATGTCCACTGTAAGACAAATAAGAAATCTAAATGACAATGTATGATATTTTTTAACAATTTTTTTGCAGGTTACTTCTGCAAATAAATACTTGAAAACCTGTGAAAATGTATGTTAATATTTGGTACAGGAGTCTTTGATTGCAATTGCAGAGGTCACACGCTGCAGCAGGGCCCTCTTAACACAGATCTCTAAATCAGTCAGGTTTGTGGGCTGTGTGCTTCGGATCATTGTCATGTTGGAAGACCGAGCCTCGACCCATCTTCAATGCTCTGATTGAAGGAGGTTGTTCCCCAGAATCTTGCAATTCGTGGCTCTGGCCATCCTCTTAATACAGTTCTGTTGCCCTGTCTGTCCCATGTGCAGAAAAACACTTCCAAAGCATGATGTTATCACCCCCATGCTTCACATTAGTGATGGAGTTCTTGGGATGGTACTCATCATTCTTCTTTCTCCAAACACTGTTAGAGGTAATATGACAAAAATTGATCTAATCTGACCAGATGACTTCCTTCCATGATTCCTGTGGATCTTCCAAATGGTCATTGGCAAACTTCAGAAGGACATTGACATGCTGATTTAAGCAGGTGAACCTTTCGTGCCATGCATGATATTAAACAAATTACATCTTGGTGTATTACCCACAGTAAGTAAAACCAGGGACATCCCCAACTGGCTGTGTGTTAGAACAACAAACGAAAGTGGGAATCAAGGGCGAATCATGCTCAGACAGAAAACTGCACATATATATAATAAATTAACCACAACTTCCATTCAAAATAAGAGTATTTTAAAATATATAATTCAGCCCAGAATCAAACATAATTTGGTTAAAAACCCTTGAATATGTTAGTGAAACTAGACTAAGTTACTACGTACAAAAAGAAAAAAAAGCACCTCGTTGAAAACTATAATTGATAAAATGATGCAGTGGTATCACAGTTTGGCATGTGTTTTATGTTTGAGAACTAAAGTTTATCTTGAAGAATTTAAAATGAGCTCAAATTTTAACTAATTTAGAGCAATTGGAAGATTGGAAAACAATGTAAATTCAATGGGTAAATGTTTTTGATAGTTGGGAGTAGGTACAGTATGTGAGATGTTATTGGTTTTGAGTAGCTTCTTTATTTATGCATTATTTATCTTTGTTGATGCTCTCTATTTATTATGACTGAGCTTAAGCTGTCCCAGGAAGAAGTATGGGCTGTGATATGCTAGACACAGACCTCCAGGAGAGCTGGAAATTGAGAAATATGTGGTTCCACAAATGAATGTTTAGGACACATCTTTCAGATTTGTACCTGGGAAGCTTTTTGAAAACCTTCTTTTCCTTTCACCTATTTAAAGCAATCTTGCACTCTAACTGAAAAGGTATAATATTACATCTTTTAGGTATCGTCTGTTCAAAAATTTTTGTGTACACAGCCTGATGAAATTTATTGTGTTCATGCAATCAGATGCAAAACATACAAGAAGAAAAAGTTTCTTTTTGACAAGCTGCTTTAAGGTAAGCACTGCTGATTTAATTTTTTCTAGCTCCAGAATGAAGCAGTTATTATCCCAAACGTGTTTTTCTTGCATAGTTGTAATTATGAAGGATTCAGATTTCCAATGCAGCTGGTGTTTTTTTTTTTTTTTTTTTTAGCTTTTAGCAGCCTTATGTTTAAATAATTTGTGCTTGAAACCGTGAAGTTATCTGGAAAGATTATGTCTAGATTTAAAGAAATGGACAGCCATATTCTTTTATGAGTTTCTGCCTGAAATCTACGTTTGTTACCTTATATAACCATCAGGGGGCACTATAGTGCAAGTGTTCCCTTAATAGCCTCTTGTGAACTATCTTACACTCTATTTAATCTGTTTAGAGGTTTGGGATATTACCTATTTTGGTAACAGTCCTATAAAAAGTTAATACTGTTCTGGTATTGACCCTGTATTTAATAATACTATTACTTTATATTATTTACGTTTCATAGTTTAAGCTAAAAGACAGAGCTGTTTTGTCAAAATAGCAGCAGTGCATACAAGAGTGGATCCACTATCATGCAGTACTGACTTGGTATCTTATCAATATTTTAGTTCATGGCTAAAGAATTTTTGTAAAGAAAGTAGTTCTAAAACCCTTCTAAAAGGGGTTCTCTCATTAAACCATATGTGACACTTCCAAAAAAGTTAGAAAACAATCCACTGGACTTGGTTTCCAAGTTTGAAGATGTTTCGCTTCCCATCTAGGAAGCTTTTTCAATTCAAAATATCAGAATTATTGTTCAGTTCGAAGCTTTATATAGTAGCCCCCATATGCGACACAGTACAGCCCCCAGCTATTAATTTACCATAGTAGCTTTCATTGCTCTTCTCATTGACACTGTGATACCAACATTAGTAAAAGCACTGTTAAAAGTTGAGAATACAAACCTTAATTGAAAGTTGATTCAAATAGACAGGTTATTTTTCTTTCAAAACCACTCTCTTTAAAATAATCAGCTGTGCATTTTTTCCCCTTCAAGAATATGTTTTTTTTATATCTGTTTGCCAGGTAGTGTTGTTTTTGTTAATGCACAGTTGTCTGTGTAATAATAGCTCAATGTTTAACGCTTTTATTCAGAACTTAATTTAATCCATTTCCATTTAAAGTTCATTTCAAGACATACATTTTCTCACTTTTCTTTTAAGTCTGCTCCAATCTTAAAATAATTGATCACGCAAATATAAGAGGTCATTTTTTAAGTTAAGTCTCAATCACTTAATTTGAAAACAGCATTTTTAATTTACTTGTGTTGTTTTTGACTAATATATAAATTAGTTTGATGTTTTGTCAGACATAATTGTGACAAATATGCAAAAAAAAACAAAGAAAAACCTCAGAAAGGAGGCAACCACCCTTTTCATAACGTATATGTTAAAATAAAACGTATAAGTCTTAAAGCAGGTTCAACAAAAGGGAAGTCAACTAATTCCATTTATATGGAAAATTTATTGAAAATTTATTGGTACGTGAATATAGCACTTTAGCTAAGTTATCCAGCCAGCAGTATCAATATACTCAACACCGTGAGAGCAGGTATAAAAGAGATTTTGCAGATATAAATCTGATTGATAAAGTACAGTACTGCAAAATGTACAGCAAAATTAACATGAAACACCTTTCATCATTAAATAAACAACTTTAGAATCCCTTATACCTTTAAAGGTGAATAACACTGCAGAGTTAGGTTACTAGATTTAAGGGCCTGTTGCAATGAATTGGGGCTGTAAAAGTAGGGGGTGGCCCTAAACACAGCACAGACAAAATAAACATGCAGTTGTGCTTGAAAGTTTACATTCCCGCCCACTGAAGAAAATTTCTAGCAATAGTACCACTAGTAACTTGAATAACACTAAACAGAAAAAATTATAATACCATATATCTACCAAAAGATAATTTCGTAAAATACTGATTTGGAATTATTGTTTAAAAAAATTTATAAAATTTCTTATGAAATACCTGTCAACAGATGCAGAAGTCTGACTGAACATTTCCTAAACATTACAGAAAACACCAGATTGTTTCTGTGTTTAATGGAAGGGAATAACTTTATTTGTTAGTCCAAGATGCACTTTCAGAATTCTTGGTCTTCAAGCCATACAAAGCTGGGCTAAGTAAGAAAAACAATTTAACCTCTGACAACCAACATATGGGCACCTTTTTAAAGACACGTTTTGACCTCATGACTCTTAGTGACTGTAGAGTCCAGCCTGATGGCTCTGCCAAACCGTTACGATTTAGCCAGCGTATGCCGACGTTCAGAAAAATTTGGCAAAACCGCTTACGTATGTTGGATAAGTTATGGATCAGTTTTGTATAAGTCATAAGCACACTGAAGGATGCTGACACACGTCGAAATACAGCAAGTGTGTCAAGAAATTATGAGCATTTTCAACATTTTTTGACGTATGCCAGCATATGCTCATACTTGGGCCATAAGTTACAGGTAAGTTATGTGATTGTTGAAATATGTTAATTGTAAGTTACTCATAAGTCGTGTTGTCTAGCTTATCAAAAACCTATGAGTAACGTGTGCATAACCTATGCATAACTTATCAAGAACTTATCTCAAACGCATATCAACATATGCGGGTGTATTTGACGTGTTCCAGCTGAATGTGTTTCTAACCTACAGGTACTGTATAATGGCGTTTTGGCAGTGTTTTGGTATAAAAGGGGGTTCACAGGAGGAAACCGTCAGTACTTGTCCAGACTTTATGGTGAGCAGACGTTCCACAAGAGATGGAGGATTAAGCAAGGCTGAGACAAGAATACATACACTAGCTGTCCTCCAACATCAGCATGATCTCATCAGTTTGACTCTGCCAGTTGTGTGCTAATAGAGCCAGAAGAAGAAGAGGTCAACACCAGCGAAGGGACTGGGTCAGACCATGGATCGGGAGCCAACGGTAGTTTGGCACATATGATCAGCTGATGGTGGAACTGCTTATAGAAATCTTCTTATGCTTTTTATCAGTGTTGGGCAAGCTACTTGTCCAGTGTAGAGAGCTAAGCTATCAGTTACTCAACAATAAATTAAGTTTCACTACACAAAAGCTACCACCTAAAGAATTATAGCAAGCTAAGTTACACTTATGTGTTAACAGTAGCTTAACTACATCAGAAGCTACTTAACGTTGTACTAACCTAATATCAATTCAAAATGAGTCTGACACACTAGTTAAAACATTTATTAAAGATCAGCCAATGACATATCACAGTGTAAACATTGCTTTATGATCAGCATATTAAAATAAAAACTGAAGTAATTACTAGTAGACAAACTAGTAAACAATCTTCTGTTATTAGAAGCAAATTAAAGGTACTGTGTAGTGTTCTACACATCGAGACATGGCTATGAGTTTGCATTCAATGGACATCTCTAGGGAAAACAAAACCCTACAAAAGGCATCTTATGTCTTTAGGGTTTCCCTTAGAGAAAACTTCTTCAGACCTCAATTCAACAGTCGATTCAAGTAACAAATGAAACTGTTTACAAAAGAAAGTGAAAAAATAAAGAAGCTAATTAAGTGATACATATATTTGTGTCTCACCGCATAATTTAATTTCTACCTACATATTTATTCATTGTATTTTTGGGGGCAATTAATTGAATGCTTATTTATTTATTTATTGAGCATTTATTTATTTATGTATTTATTTTATATACGGTAGAGCTGTTCCTCCATAAATAAAAAGTCTTATCTGTGCAAAGCCTAAAAACAGATTTATGTAAACATCCTGTCAGGTAAACTAGGCCATGAAAATACAATATGGAAGTTTCACTACTGCTCTCTAATTAGAGTATCTTAGTGGCACACATCAATTGAACTATCTGGAAATTAAAGGTGCCAATAAAGTTAAAGCTGATATATTTTTCACATTTTTATTTCAAAAAATATACTGTAGTTGACTGTTTTAATTAGTGTTTGGCTATGTAAAACAAAAGGCTAATCTTGGCCACTTGAGCTCTCTATGGCCAAGAACCTTGCAAATCACTCATGCTTTTTTTTTTTAAACACTTCTGCTTAGCCACTTGACTAGTCCCTTTCCATCACACACTGCTTGTTGGTAGGTGGGTAGCTTTCGTTTTACTAATTTACATACAGCATTTGGTTAAAGTGAGTTGGGATTTACACTGACACTAGATATTTTTACTTGCATACTGCAGGAGGGAAATTAGTGATTCCCCTGAATGTGAGTTCTTAGGTTGGTTTTGGATGTCTTGGACGTTGACAACAGTTTTGTTTTTCTTTTTTTTATTGCAAAGCAGACATCTGTACACTTATTTTTTTGTCTGAGGATTCAACAAGTTTCATAATCTCTGAAGATAAGGCCACAGTGTGGTAGCAACAGTTGTCTGCTCTTCTCGCTCTGCTCCTGTCTCCACCTCCATCCTGTGTGTGTGGCTCTGTGTGTCTGTGTGTGTCATTCTTTGAGTTCCACTGCAGTACGCATGCGCATGCTTTGGTAGATACACACAGAAGAGGCAGAATAGAGGCTCATGCGTGAATGTCCAACGAATAACTCTGATTGTTGTTTCAAAATAGAAAACCTGGTTTCATTTCTTAGTTATGCCCTGGATTTTGTAGCGTTTGTGGACGCTACGTTGCTACTTGATCAAAGCAATAACGTCACTACAGGAAAGTTACTTGATAAATAAAGCAGCAACGCTACGGTCAAGCTACTGGAACATGTAGTTAAACTAATAGCTTTGCTACATGTAGCGGCGCTACTGCCCATCACTGCTTTTTATGTAGGCTGGGTGCCTGTGGGTGCATTGCTGCCCCCTTCAGGACACTGGCTTGTGACATTTCATGGGCATTACACTGCTAAATCGTAAAATAGCTTAAATATGACGGCGCTATTAAAAACATTCAACTATGAGAAGACTGAAGCATCGGCCACAGATTTAGATCACTGTCTAATTCTTACCCGAGATTATCTTTATGTAATCTACAACATTAGGGGTTCTTGTTGTTCTGTTTCTACACGTTAAGGGAAATGTTTTTCTTTTTACATGAGGGATTAAGCACAGCCACAGGCAGAACAGGCTGTATATCTCTGCTCAAATCCCAGTAGACGTGCCATAAGCAAACGTTCTCTGGTAAACTGCTGTAAGCCCCCTTTGTGTTGCACTTTGCCCAAAACACCAAACCAACCAGGAGGCCGTTGGAGCACTCAAGCCACAGAAGGTTGAATCCGAGGTATGCAGGTAGTCCAAAGCCAAAGATCATACAACAAGCAGACATCACCAGATGTGGCGTCCAGAAAAATAAAAATCTCAGCAGTTTTGTTAACCATAATGAAAGGTTCATTAGCCTGTTATCCAGATGTTCCTCTAGTCTGGCATTTATTACCGGTTTGGGATTCCAGATTGATATTAAGAACAGGTCACTTCCCACGTTCCTCTGTTTCTCCCGAGCTTCAAGCGGCTCGTCAACTTCTCTCCCCCACTGAGGTGCTCTTAAACAAAATGGCACCATCGTTAGGAGGCTCAAAGTGAAAAGTCCCAAAATAAAGGCTGAGATTAGGCTTGACTCTGTCACTTCACAGACAAGCACTTTCCGCGTCACAGATTCCAGTTCCACAGGCTCAACATAACTGGAATGAAAGGAGTAATTAACAGCAACTACCCAAACCAGCAGTGTCAGGATGACATTCCTGAGTGTTTTCCAGAAAACTGAATGGTTGCTCATTAATATGTCCTCTAAGCAGTAGTCCACAAAGCCCAGGAGCATAATGGGGAGTGGCAGAGCTCCATATGCTGTTGAGGCATTGGCCAAGAGGAAGCAGGGTGAGGCTAGAGACTTCTCAGCTCCAAGGACCAAGGCAGCTCCCATTAAACTTGCAAGAAGAAAATCAACCAGGACAATAGACAGGCCAAAGACACTCGGGAAGTATTTATACTTTTTGGGGTTGCATGCATATAAAACTACTGTTTCCAGTCCAAACTTGATGAACAAAAGCAGGAAGTACATCTTAGTGTTGTCTGTGTGTTGGTCAGATGATTTGTCCCACTCCTCTAGGATGGCCAACAATCTCCCAGTTTGACTGTTCTCCAAAGACGAAGACATAGCTGGCAGCATTGTTGTGCAGAGTTTGGAATAATGCTGCTCCAACGAAACCTGTAGAAGAAAAGAGGGATTACTTGGAGACCTTTCTCATGAATTTAGGGCTCGATCAGAATATAGCAGAAATGTGTCAGCACTAGCAATAATAAGTACTGTCCAAATAGTGCTGTTAGTAAGAAAAGACATTTAACCATGTTTCATGGTATAATAATAATAACTCCTCGAGCATTTATTCTTATTCATTAAAAATACTTGAAAATTTTGGAATAAAGTTTAAATAATGTTGAAAAACCCTGTAACTATATCCAGAGCTATGCCAACAGTGGGGAAAATAGAGCCCCCCCCTCTAAGGGAACTGGGACAAGGGGTTTGGAAAATGGAAGAAAACATATCATTTTCTAAATGAGGAGCTTAAATCGAACCTAGATAGTGTCCTGAACAAATATTTCTATTCCACTGTATCAAACACTTTCTTAGCATCGAGAGAGAAAGCGACCACAGGTTCAGCGCTATTCCTTATTTGCGAGATTAAATGAAGTAACCCGGAAAATTATCTGCTCATTACCTACCTTGAATGAAAGCAACTTGGTCTGAAGACTGAGATGATGATCCCAGTCTTAAGGCCAGTGTCATGGCCAATATTCTAACATCTACATTTATTAGAGACACGAGTCGATAGCTTCCACATTGCTATGAATTTTAGCCTTTTTTAGCCTTTGCATTTTTGGACCTTGAAGGATCCAGTCCAGATAGACTGGGTCCCTGGAGGATGCAGCCTTTAAAATCAAACGCTCCCTATATCTTCTAAATATCCTGTACCCTGTGATAAATACAATTTTTGATAAAATACCTAAAATGTATGATTGATCTCCCCTCTATCTGTCAGTAAGGTGTCTTTTTCATTCTCCAGAGGTTATCTAAGTGCAATTGTACTGTTGTTTTCCCTCTGGGCCAGAAATCTCTGTTTCACTTCACCTTGCTCGTAGTACCTCTGTATATACTGTAAT
Organism: Cyprinodon tularosa; assembly: GCF_016077235.1. NCBI lineage: Eukaryota > Metazoa > Chordata > Actinopteri > Cyprinodontiformes > Cyprinodontidae > Cyprinodon > Cyprinodon tularosa. Next base: position 497,484 of record NW_024039245.1, on the reverse strand, counting down.
AAAGTTATGTTCCAATGTCCGTTTGTTTAATTGTTTAAACACTGCTGGATCTAATTGCTTAGAAACTAGGTCATCTGCGTGTGTGTTGAAGTGAACACAAATATGCCCCCATCCCTACTGCAGACAAAATTGTAGGTGACCACAGACAGACAGGAGGCCTCTGATTGGTCAAATCTACATCTGCTCTACACTATGCGTATTTCCTGTTTGGTACCTTGCTGGCTTGTTTTGTTTGTATGACCACCATTGTGGAAAAGGACTTGTGAAGTTGGACGAGTTAGAAGGACGAGGTGGGCAAGAACGCTGGGACCCTTTTCCACCTGGATCCCAGCTCTTTTCCGCACGCATCTCCCTCCGTTGTCTCACAAACTTGTGTTTTTCCACTTCCTCACCGCCTCGGCCGTGTCTAGACAGCACCTAGTTTGTGATTGTCCCTCTTGACTTGTGCCATCGAATAACATAGCACAGACCACGCTTCAAAATTGGGCATATATCAAAAATATCTGCGACAAGCTCACTGTGACACACTGCTGCCAGACCACATGAGGACAGATTGATGAATAGATTATGAATAGAGAATAGACAGATCTTTTATGGAAAGGAATCTGATTGCACATTGAAAGTAAGGTATATTTTTTTACCCGTCTTAGAATTTCTGATTTTGTTAAGGACCCATTAAGTGTATGGTGTTTGAGAAAACATGGGCAATTAGGTCATTTAACACACATATTCTTGTGTTGTCTGGTTATCCAAAAATACTAGAATGATATTAAAATGGAGTATGAGAAGTTTGGAGAATGGCATTTCCATTAAATCATTTGCTTTTTTATTGGGGTTAGTCAAACCAGGATTTGAATGCAAATTAAAGATATATTATACACATTTTAGTATTACTTGCAAAATAACTAATTACAGTGAAAATGCTTTTATGATGTCCAAATTTTCCATCATACATCAGATCTCATTTACTTTTTCTTGATGAACAAATATTCTATTTGTTTGTTTTTAGGAATGCAATGGCAGTTAAGCTGATGAAGATTCTCAGTCATCCAGGTCATAGTCATTCCGTAAAAGTAAAAAAAAATATCCACTGGACTTGGTTTCCAAGATTTGAAGACGTTTCGCCACCTCTCCAGGAAGCTTTCTCAATTCAAATGTCTGGATCTGCAGTGAGTTTGAGTCTTACTGTATATAGACTGAGTGAGTTCCTTATATAGACTTATATAGACAAGGCCTTGTATTGCTTGGAAAACATGCAAATGTTTTCCAAGCAAACTCATCGGTTACCATTTGCATGCATTGGTTACCATTTCCATGTTTCAAAGAAACATGGAAATCCTTTTTCTAATTCATGCCCATTTTTGTATCTAAGTGTTGTTATTTGTGCCTTAATACTCTGGTTGCAAGCGATGTGGAGCTGCCATTATGGTGCTGTAAATATGTTAATCGAATAATTTGGATTGGGCTGATCTTTGGGATTAATGTTTGGTTCTTGTCCAGGTAAAAAAATTAAATAAAAATAGGTCTTCGATATTTGTTTTTCCAAAGATGAGAACTGAAAATGTAAAATAAACTGAGCTAATAAAAAGTAGAAACCGCTGGTTGCTGCTTGGTAGGAGTAAAAATTAAAAGAATGATTGAAAACTCCTTTTAAGGCTGTAAATCTATGGTGTTTAGGTCAATCTATTTCTGTAGTTGAGTTTTTTTTTTTATTGATTATAATTTTAAATCGTCCAAGAATCCATGTATGTCATAGATTTGTAGCTATAAATTCATTTAAGTCCAAAATGAATAAAACACTGGTTAATTTCCAGCTCTGTGCTCTGTGGCTTATTCATATTGATGGTGAGATGAAGCCTCATGAGGCATTTAACCTTGTGGCCTCGAATAACTAATTTCAAAGCTTCATGTGAACATGACACCATTGACTGGTGGAGTGCATAACTATAAGTAGCAATATGATCTGTGATGTTTGCATTTTTTTTTTTTTTTGTTCATTTGTTTTTTTTTAAGTCCCTTTTAAATGTTCATTATTGATGTGTATAACATATTTTGTGAGGTTTTGCGTGTAAATTGTCTTTGAAAATAACAATCTTTTAAGGTACACTTTTTTCTGTCATTTTAGTGACATAAGCTCAAGCAGACAGTGAAAGTGCTTTTGCAAATTGAGCAATGATGAGCAAAATGAAATGTGTTAGTACTTTTTATTCAAAAATAATAGATTTTCCAAAGTTTTTGGTTTTATTCTGGTTCGAAGTTATGTGTCCAACCAAATCTTTTGGTTAAGACAACAAATATAATTTGTTAGTGTTTTTACCCAATCCATATTGGTAAAAGGGTAAACCTATACAGATTGGTCACTTAAACCAAAATACTGGTTATTGTAGTATAGCAACTTTTGTAGTATAGCAACTTTCGAAAGTGGGTAGCCAATTTTCCGAATCTACAGATTACAATCCTTGTTAAAGATTTAGATTTAACATTATTTACCAAAAAGGGATTAGCATCTCTGAAAATGTAAACTGAGCATTGCTTTAAATTATTATTATTATTTTTTTTTTTACGGTGGCCCTGAAGTGCAAACCACATCAACAAATCTTTAAACACAACTACAGATTAGAAAACGCAACAACATATTCAGTGATCTGAAGTATGTTCAGGACAAACGATCATGCAAAAAACACCCAATCTCACATCCTTCCAAAATATATTAAGGCACAAATTACTTAACAGTTTAGGGGTAAAATCACCTGCATCAGACAACAAAAGACGGTTTCTTCAATTTGGTAACTTATGGGCAAAAGTAACTGAATCTCTTGCAAGAACATAAACTTAGAGTTCACAACTTATATTGAGACAGCTTATGTTCCAGAGTAACTATTCATTGTACAAGTTACTGTATGTTTAACTTGTACAATAAATGTTTAAGTGTTCTTCAGTGTAGATCGATGTAGATGGACTCTGAAAGTGTGATTTTGTTTTCTTGAAAGGTTTTAAATTATGCTTTTTTGATTTATTTTACATAAATATCAACATCCCAGAAATAGATGTAACCATGATGTTGAAAGTTTTTCTTTATTTTAAAACCTGGAAATAGAAAAATAATTGAAGTTCTTTCAAAAAAAAAAAAAAGATTAGCTGGACAGATAAAAAATGGCGTTGATTAAAATGATTTTCTTGTGATTTAGATGAGCCTAATTGAGAATCAGCGTTATTTTTTTAAGATTATTTTTTGGCTCAAGTGGCCTTTTTCTAATTGATCTTGAAAGCAGTCAGACATGAAATGGGATAAGAGGGGGCAGGGAGCCAGCCGGGGACAAAGCGACCTAACCCGACCTGGGCACTCGCACCGGAGCTCACAGCTATGTGTGAGTGCCCGGTGTGTTTCGAGTACGTGCTGCACTGTAGTCGACCAAAATCCCGAATGAGTTTAAAATTTCCCCAGGACATTTCTTTAGATATGAAAAGTAGGACATCTCCGGGAAAAAGAGGATGTCTGGTCACTGTTAGCTTAAAAAAATTGTGAGTTCAGATAGGACAAAAAATTAATCTGACACACCAAGGGATTTTCAAACACAGCTTCCTGCAGGAGGAGAAAGGCTGCCTGCTCACATTTCAGCACCTTTCTCCCCCCCCACCATGAACAGCAGAGTCTTTTATTAACAGATCATAAGCAAATGGGTGGGTCTTAGGACAGAAGACCCTGTAATGATTATCTAGCTGGATGCAGGTCCTAAAACAGCATGACTCTGCTTTATGACCAACTGGCTGGAGGCAGGTCATAGAGTGAAATGATCCTGAAATGACCCTGTAAAGTCTAACTGGCTGGAAGCAGGACTTCAATGTTTCATATGCACACACATTAACTTTATAATCATCGTTGAATAAACCTAACAGTCACCCTACCATATCAACAATTTGATGTTTCAGTGAGTGAGTGCTTGTTGCTATGATGCATCTTTGATCAGCAGCTTTGCTCATTGTAAACCAACCAATCAGTGCACAGCTCATCTGAGCATACAATAAAAGTAAGAAAACCTGTTGTTTCATTCTAGGGCTTGTTACCAGGCTTGCATTAGGGCTCAAAGAACAGCAAAAATGCTATTTTCAGCCCAACCAATGTTACAGACTTAAAGACCAGCACCAAATACCCTATATAATCATTCTATGATCCCTTTAATAAAGCAGATATTTCTTTAGGTTTGCACTATCTCTTCTTCTGATCTTTGTTTGAACTGTTTATACTGTGCCCTATTTAAAAACGTAGATTTTTTAAATAAAGTTAAATGGCGAGGACTACTGTGACTGTATGGAACTGCAATTGATAATTACCAGAGTGTATAAAAAATTAAGACAAAAAAAAAAAATATAAAAATTCACAGCTGTACCTCTCTGTGTGGTGCTTTTCTGTATTTCAGGGAGCTTTTGCAGAGATTCCCATCCAGCACGAAGCTGTGTTTGCGTGTCATGTATACAATATCATCTCCTGGTGAAATGAATCTCTTTTGACTCTTTCTGTGGCTTCGCCTTTTTACTTTAGCTGCAAAAGATTAAATGACACATCTCCTTTTATGTTCCCCAAGATAACTTGTCAGTTTTCATTCATTAAATATCCTAAACCAACTCCCTTTGCTTCTAGTGGTTGTTTTTGTCCTAAAGTTTTCACCATATGAGCTTTAGCCAGGCTTAAATAGTTACAGTATCTGTTAGACGGCACCATTTCAACATAATTTAAAGTTAAGAAAATAGTTAATGCAGCTGTGTGCCTTTAATTTAATTTAAATTAGGAGAACAAATTTGTTGACAATTATTTAACATTGTTAAGATGTTTTGTTACCAGTAAATTTGAACAGCCAAGAGAAAGAGTTTAGGATTGATAAAAATGACTTTTAAGGGGGAAGATCATATATTTCATAATATTTAGAAAACAATTACTTTTAGAAGTTGTTTCATTGTATTGTTTGAGGATTTTCTGCTTTGTTATGATGATTTGAGAGTTCAGTCATAAGACGAAATTCTTGATTTACCAATCCATCTGCATTCCAGCCCTCAGCTGCAGTCATGTCAAAGTCCTTTGATGTTACCTGGAACTTTTATTGTGATAACCCTTTTTTAAATCTTAAATTTTTCCTATATCCTTTTGTGTCTTAGTTCTCATCATTGTCAGGTAAATGTGTTTTTTTTTTCTTCCTTAGTTTAATTGTGGTGTATTTCTGCTTACATTTTCCTTGTTAGGGTTAGCTTATACTTGATTAGTTTTGTTTTATATTTTTGTCTTCTTTTGGTATTTTGTGATGTGGGTTTTTCCATTTAGTTCACTTCTTTGTATTCGTATCTGTCGTATTTTTTAAATGCATTTCTTTACTTCTCAGTTCAGTTTTACCCTCAATCTCAAGTCTCTGAGTTAGTCTGCTTTTGTTCCTTCCATTTCCATCTTTTCTTCTGTTGGATATGTCTTGTACTTCTGTTCTAGATCAGTAACGTTTTCCTGTCTTTTCCTGTCAGTTTATCAACCAGATCTACACCACCTGTTAATGCCTTTAACTCAATGTTTGCTATGCCATGTTTTGCTATGGCATGTCTGTTTGGACATGTGAGACATACATTATTAATTAAATAAATGTTTCCTCATATTCTCTCACTTAACGCTGTTTACAAGATTAGAAGGACACTTTCAAAGTACTGGAATTCAAGCATTTGCGGTTTATTCATTGCAATGTTCCTTACTTATTACTGTAAATTACACTACAGTTGTTGTTTAATATGTGCAATAAGTAATTGTGTTGCAGGCAATCTTCAAAGTTTGCTGTGCATATGTTAAGGTATGTAAAGCAGTTTGGTTCCAGTCAGGGACATTTTAAGTTGAGTCTTTTTTTAATTTTTTATTCTGCTTATATTTTCTTACAGTGAATGTCGCTCTTGTGCTTGTTCATCACTTAAAGACTGGTCCATTCAGTTCACTGTTTACTAAAAATATGAACACATTCAGTGAACACCATTCATTGAACGCTATCTTTGTCCTGCCTCATCCAACGTCTCTGTTGTTAAAATGTAAGTTACCAAATTATTACCAGTCAGTACACTGAAACTGGAATCGTAAAGATAATAACAAAACTTTTCGCACACAGCCCAATTGAGGGCTAAGAATTCCAATTTATGTGTGGGATAGTTTTGTTCACTCCTCAAAAGCCCCCGACTAGCATATGCAGTCACTCCCCCCTTTACATGATAAAGCACACAACCCATCGTGACAAGCATCAGGATGCAATACATAAGGAAGTTGCAAGTTTGCAAAGGCAAGGATGGGTCCACATCTCAGCTTTTAGATTATCGTTTGGAATCCTGTTTCACACTCATTGGTCTATTGTTTTGCAAGAGAATGATTGGGACGGTGAGCCAGTTTGGGCAGTTCTATTTTGTAAGCCTTTGCTCTCTGAAATTAGATGGGAGTAGCCAACTTTGAGAGCAGAGATCTTTTCAGGATCAGTTTGAACTCCGTGAGCATCCACCATGGGTGCAGGTGATGCAATGGTTAGTGCGCAGGGCCCTTGTATGGAGGCCTTTTTCCTCGGCCCAACCCACCTGGGTTCAAATCCGACCTGTGCTCCTCTGCTGCATATCTCTCCCCCTCTCTCATACCATCTTTCCTGTCAGCCTACAGTCAGAAAAATGAACCACTAGTGCTGTAAAAACTCAAAAAAAAGAGAAAGAGAGAGAGAGAAAAAAAAGGGATTGAAGGGATCTGACCCAAGAGAACCAACCAAATCAAGTAGTCTTTTGCAAAAGCATTTAAAATTCACCGGTAAAAAAAAAAAAAAAAGTTAAATAAACAGGTTAAAGTCCTGTAAGGTAAAGTCCTGTAAACACACTAAAAAAGTTAAACTGGATGCAAGACAAATTAAGAGGGGAGATCCTAGAGGGTATGAAAAGTTTATTGATCCAATTGATTTAAAATACTTGCAGAAGTGGAAGGGAAAGTATAAAATAGATCATAAATAAATAAAGAGGTCAAAATATCTTGGTGTTTCTTAATACATCCGCAAAGTAGACAGGAGGTTTTTACAAAAAATAAAAAATAAAAAGATTTAATGTTATGTTCATCCGTCCAGAAAATAATGACACACAATATAGAGGAAGACAGCCTCAACCAGCACGAGGAGGTGTGGCGACAGGTGGGGCAGCTGGTGAAGCGGCGACTGCAGTGCACCAGCATCTGTTTTGTGTCGCACAATATTAGGTTCTAAACAAAAAAAGAACACGCCAAAAAAGGTCTTCAGTCAAGCAAGCTGTGGTAGCGAATGAAGAAGATAGACCACAAACACCATAAATCCCTTAACCCCCCCAGACATATTCCAAATCTGTACCCAGACTTGGATGAACTGAGTAAAGCAGATCATCAATTATCTCCAGACTATTTGCAGGTCACAAATCCTAATGTAGGAGATCAGCAGCCTCCAACAATCCCAGTTTTCCGCCTGTGGTTGTTAGAGGAAGCTAGAAAGGCTGTGGAAGGTGTAATTTCTCCACAGAAAGAATCAGCAATGTGGATCCATAACATGGAGGGAAATTATAACTAATATCGTTTAAATGGGCATGAGTTTGGACAAGCCTTACAGTTATCATTGGGAAAACATTGGGGAAAAATAAGGGCGAATTATACAGGCAGAACCCCACAAGACGTAATATTTTAACATCAAACCCAAACCACCATGTTTATAACCAGCTCTGCAGCATAACAAGACAGATCGCTATGTGTGATCTGTCGAGCGTAAGTCTGCCAAGCCGGCTACCTTATACATAACACCCATGAACGCCTCACAGACCTTTTGTTTTGCATCATGTGCATTCCAGTTTATGCGTTCAGACCCTATGATTCTATATGGGGTTCAGACTGGAGCACAGCTAACAAAATAGGACTTTCACTTTTCCCACGGTTGGGGGTTGGCAAATCCATGTTGATGATCAAGACACTGCACTATGCAATGATAGACACCAATAAAAGACAAAACAAACAAGTGAAATGCGTTTAATAGTACTGCAAAACAGAACAGTTGTGGACATGTTACTACTAGCCAAGGCGGTGTGTGCCTGATGATTAAAACTTCCTGTTGTACATACTTTTCTGATGTTAATGAAACTCATGTTACTCAAGTATGTCTGCCTTAAAGAATCGGCGACAAGCCATGTCCCAGAATGCTGTTCCTCTAAGAATGACCTTTCCAACCCAGTCTCATGGGAAAATGTACCTCCACTACGAAATCTCGGCCATGTTTATACCAAAACGTTACAGTTTCACATTATCTTAAAAAATCTTTGCAAGAAATGAACAAGCAAGTGAATATGTACATTCCCTGAGTAAATATTCTAACAACAAACTATACATTTCTCACTAGAAATGTAATCAAAATTCATTTTAATGCAAAAACAAACTCAAGTTATTAATCTTTCCACAAAAAAATAAGCGAATGTCGGCCATATATATAATTTTTTCTTCTCCCAGCTGGAATCTTGAAAGTCACGTGACTAGGACGCAAAACAATAGAAAGGGTATAGGCAGAAGAAATGTAACAGTACCACAAAAAAATGGCCATTAATGTACCTCCACTACGTTTTGCAGTGTTGACTGACGTAGTGGAGGTACATTTTCCCATGAGACTGGGTTGACCTTTCTAAATCCCGGCTCATATCAGGACTGTGGTGACCACTCTTGCTAAAAATAATGACACCTTTTATCAATATTCTTATCATTTTTTTGTGTTTTTACTGCCTATGTAATCCCATGCCTAAATCTATTATTGCTAAAACTATGGGAAATGAAATGTTTCAATATCAAATGCTTACACTAATCCCTCTAGAAGAAGTTAAACCTGTAGTTTAAATTTTACCTTATTAAATGCTTAACAAAATGACAGTCTCATTGAAAATGCGCCATTCAAGTAACGAGTACTTAAAATAGGTTAAAGTTAAGCTTCACTTGTAAATAAAATGATAAATAGGATGGAACTGTTAGAAAAATTTGAATATTATTATGTTATTTGTATTAAGTTACAGGCGTTTGGCCTGCTAGGAATATGACGTTGTTTTTAATTTCAAACGGGGGAACAAATGGTTCTCCCAGAAAAGGAAGAGTTATGCTTTATCGAGCCGTGTGATGACTTACCACCACCTGCAATAAAACTGCACAAGGAAGTGTCATGCTTAATCTTGTGCAAACTTTTGACGTATAAGAGAGCAAAGTACAGAAATAATTAATGTGTAATCCAGTACAGTCATATCTACATTTTTGCAGTCATATAATAGATGTTCTGTGACACTGTCTGAGCAGCAGAAACAGAAATAACCTCTAGGATTTTTTTTTTTATCTGGGTAAAAGAAATCCTGAGGCTTTCAGTGGAAAACAGTCTGTGACCTATTGTAATCACATCTCATAGCTACAAAATCAACACTGATTATGATATAAATGTAAGTCATCTTAAATCCATGCAAAATGTAACAAAAATACAATGTATTTTCATGTGTGTGTAATAAGGATATATTTTGTTATATTAACTGTTAGACAAATACATAAAATTGAAGTTAATGTTTTGGAGGTGCAAATGGCCTAAGTAGCCAATAACCAGTGATCTGCAGGTGAGATGCAGTCTCTATTAATTAGTTTAAAATTCCACTACAACCCTTCGACAATAGATGTCAAAAGTACTCACATTCTTTACATACATAAAAGCACAGATACCTGTGAAAAAATGACTGTGCTAAAAGTACAAACTGATATCCTTTTCTTCAGCAAAGTAGAATGATAGGTTCTACACTGCATTTAGGTACAAAAGTAAAATACATTTTTTTTTGCTTAAATTATACAAAATAACTTTTAAGGCGTCTGACTAAATGTAAACTTTTATGATCATTGAGACTGTACCTTGCTGCTATGTGTTTTTGTTCTGCAGTTCAGGGAGCTTCAGCAGAGATACCCATCTAGCAGAGAGCTGCGCATTGCTTGTTCTTCTGAGAATATCATCCTCAGGTGGGGTGGTTTCTCTTTTGAATTTCTCCTCCTATTGCACCGCCTATTTCCGATTAGTTTCAAATCACCAAAGGGAAACCTGTTGGTTTTCATTCTATAAATATCCTAAAGGGCACCCGGTAGGTGTTGTTACAGAGTAGTTCCTAGAAACAAATGCTGATTTGAAAGTTGAAAAACAGCAGTTCTTAGAAATCTTATTTTCACAGACACTCTTCCCTTGTGCAACCCCTTTATATGGCACTAGAAAACCCCCCACAAAACATTAAGCTAAGTCAAGACCTTATTACTTTTGTGACATTTAAAAATATGTATATTTAATGGAAAAAATCAAGGTCTATGTAATAACAAAAAATGGTCAATTGATAACATGTTACAAAAAATAACAAAGGGTACATTCATGAAAAACACTCAGAGGAAAAGAAACACTTTATATATATATACATAATGTTAAATCATTAATGCTGATACAGTCAACTTGAGTTTCAACTTTTAAGTTAGCTTGTTAACCTTTTAACTGTTCAATTAGCTTTTTAACTTTTCCACTTAGGTTTTTACCTTTTTAACTTATTAACTTTTCTTTTCAATTTAATGTACAAAGGGTGACATATCATCCAAAGGATCATTTGATTGGTAAAAATTATGTGTACTGCCACGTAGTAGTGGTAGTATCTTTGCTGTTTGGCTGGATTTACAATCTTGTGCTTCTAGCTCACTGGTTGATAGGGATAAATCTATTTATAAGGGTTATGCAAGTGACACAAAAATGGTTAATTGCCCTATAATCAGGGTATCTGCTGTATGCAATCATGAAGCTTCTTGTTTTACTCAGATTTGTATTAAGAAGAGAGAAAAGATTTGGAATTAATCTCAAGAAAAAAAAACAGCACTCTTCTTGAGTGGTCTAACCTCTATGCATGTATTAACATAAAGACTCAATGTGTTGTACTGCCAACCACACAGTGGCCTATCTTTATTGCTCTAGAGCTATGCTGCTTGATTCATGCTCATAGAAAGCTTATAAGAAAGCAAAGTACAGAAATAATTTATGTGCCTTTAAGTACAAAGTAATTTATATTTTTGTTAATATGTCCAGAAAACTTTTTAAGGATGTAAAATATGAATGTTGAATGTTTCCATAATCAATATATGGACTAATCTCATCTTCCAGCAGGTGTGCACAATCATAACATTTCCCGAATGTTTCTGCACAATGTATTTTTCCTGTGATAGTAAATTAACAGCAGAAGGTTGGTGATTTAAACTATAATATTTTAGCAAGATCATGTAGATTTTGAAATGATTATTTGGATAATATTTGAAATATCAGTTTTTATTATGTGAACTTTGCAACTCGGGGTCAAAACATTTTAGACGTAGTCTACTTTAATTTCAAAGATGCAAGCAGGTCCCCGCCTCGACGTCGGCTCATCAGATCACTTTTCTTTCATGCAAATTCCTGCATCCAGGCCCCAGCTAATCAGGGCAAAACCAACTGTTAGGGAAGTCAGAGTGTGGTCTGCGGGGGCTTTGGAGAAACTTTAGGATTGTTTTCGATGCTCTGATTGGAACATGTTCAAAGCTGCAGCAACCTATGACAACAAAATAAATATAGATGAGTATACCATGACTGTGTCAGCCTACATCAACAAATGCGTTAAGGATGTCAGCATCACAAAGAACATCAAGACCCGGGCCAACCAACGACCCTGGTTGAATGGGGAGGTTCAGAAATCGCTAAAAGCATATAACTCAACTTTCAACTCTGGTGACAGAGAGGCACTGATGACAGGGCATGCCAACTTTAACCATGCCATTAGATCAGCGAAGCAGAACCACCTGTTTATACCACCTCACTGGTCAAAAGGACAAAAAAGAGCATGTACTTCCTATGGAGGATGAGGAGAGCCCACCTGCCCCCACCCATCCTTACCGCCTTCTACAGAATCAAAAATTTGATTCATGTCACCAAATTGTGACCATGTGTGTGTGCGTGCGTGTGTTCTGAAGTCTCTAAGAGCAGTCCTTAGTAAGTGAAAGGTGTGAATAATTTTTTTCAATGGGATTTTTTTGCATGTGAAGGCTTGAGTTTTTTAAATTATTATTATTAGTTATTTTTTTTTATTATAAATCTGGTCAATATAAATGCCATTATCGATGTATGTATGATGCTGTATGTATTTTACTATAACATGCCCAGATACTGTAAGGGTGATAATAAGCATTTGAGGTATATCCTGGTACAATGCATCTCTCCCCTTGAGGTTAATGTTTATTGCACGCTGTCCCTGTTTCTTTAAATGAATAAACTAAACTAAATAAATTAAACTGGCTAAACTAAATAAATTAAACTGGCTAGTTGAATAATTCCTAAAACTAAATGTTTGATTTGTAAAACTGTTAACAGCTGATTTTAATGCTTCATTTTTCAACAGCATCAAAACACAACGCAACAAAGACCCTCAAAAAATAAAAGACTTAAGAATTGGCCTTTGTATATAATTGTTGCAAAACACAGCTTTTTAGATTGATCATAACAATTTTTTCTTTTTCTAATTCTAAAAAAATGTGTCAAACTATTGGGACTAGTAGAGTTTACTTTCCAGCAGGAAAGAGAGCCTAACAGCAAAAGTTAGAATAATTCAAAAGGATTTCAGGTACTGGAATATTGTCGACCATCTGTACAAAGACTTGAGCATATATGTTAACTGATTCTCTCCATTCATTCTGACTGAGCTGAATCTATCTTATAAAGAATAAAATGTAAAGATCTGATGGAGACTTAACTAAAGAAGGGATGCTATTAGAAATGCAGTAAAATGTGTTTTTACAAAGAGCTGACTGGATGACTGGAATTATGTGCCAGTCACATCATTCAGATTTTAATCTGTAAAGTAGGTACTTTCATAAGAGTATTTGTCTAAGGTCAATGTTGGTCACTATATTTGATGTTTTGATGAAGGTGTTTTAAAAATGCTGCTAAAAGAGAGGATGAGGGAGAAAGTAAGCAAAAGAGAAAGATAATTAAGTCTAAAAGAAATATTGGGAACAGAGGAGAGGTAGAGAATAAATCAGTAAAATAAAAAAAAAAAAAAATAAAATAAAATATATATATATATATATATATATATATATATATATATATATATATATATATATATATATATATATATATATATATATATATATATATATATATATATATTTTTTTTTTTTTTTTTTTTTTTTTTACACATCAAAAGACTCAAACTGAATACAGTAGGCGGATTTACTAAATAATGTACAGATGGTGGCGGTATTCACCCGACGTTGTATCGATCCACCAATGAGAAGATAGAAGAAGTACCTTACATGGCCACTAAGGGGCACCTTCAAACGCTCATATCGCGCTTGTCTTTTTTTCCCCATTATCTCATATGTCTTTCGTGAGCCACCGTACCTCCTGTCTGATCTGCGCATGCTCTATGTGTATAGGCGATTCAAATGATTCAAGTGTGATATATTTTTTTTTTATTAATAAACCAAGCAGAGCACCAAAAATGTCTGTTCAACCATCGAACCCCAACAATCCGATTGTCTTCTTCGACATCACCATCGGAGGACAGGTAGGAACCGGTTCCAGGCAACGTCTTTTATCAACCTGAACCAAGCATGATGTGCAGAGTACTTCATCTGGGTAAAATGTGTCCTGACTATTTTTATTCAATGTCTGTCAGGAGATCACCTACTTTCTTTACTATTTCTCCTTTGCTGGGGAAAATAAAAGCTGTGGTAACCAGAGAAATAAAGTTAGCCGTGTTAAAGTAGCTATCATCCCTCTTTGTCACTGTAATAAATATTTAAGGAGCTTTTAAAAAGGCTAGAATAGTATAGAAAATCAATTTATTGCCCCACAATGGGGGAATTCTGGTGTTATATCCATATTAGATCACAGAAAAATGGTCACACAAATGTGGACCTTAGAAAAATATATAAGAATAACATAATAGTGAAGAGTTATAAAATAATGTCCCTTAGCAAAAAGTAGTTTATTCAAGTATACTAAAAGTGCACTAATTTCATACTTAAAATCAGGCAGTGAGCTTAGAGTTTACTTATTCTAAACTATGTTTCATATACTTAACAATAGTATAGTGAAGTGTACTTGACTTACACTGAGAAGTATAAAAAGTGTTTACTAAAGTATACATTAGTAAAGTTAAAAATTTCTCAATTTAGTATACTTCAAGTATACTACTTTTTTCTAAGGGGTACTGTAAAGTGTTTTAACAATATAAAACTGTGCATCTGGAGAATAAATAACCAATATGCAGCCATGGACATTTTTAAAATATGGATATTTTAAAATAGCAGCAACATCAGAGAGGTGCAAAATAACAGCAGCATGTTATTTAACTGACTAATGTAGAAAACCAGCATTAATGTAACAACTTGTTTAGGATGTTGGGAACAGTGGTGGTTATAGCGTCTTACAGCTGCAGGGAGGAAGGATCTGTGATAACACACCCTGGTGCATTTAGGGTGCAGCAGTCTGTCACTGAAGGAGCTCTCCAGTTCTGCAACAGCTTCATGCATGGGGTGGGAGACATTATCTAACAGAAGTGTTAATTTAGTTTGGATCCATTTGATTTCCACCTCCTGTGCTGAGTCTGGAGGGCATTCGATCAGAGAGCTGGCCTTCCTGATCAGCTTATCTGGCTGCCGAATACGAAGATAAGTTGACATTAAACATATATCCGTTATCTTGACCTCCCCATGAATAATCCTCATAGGCTTAAAAAAGTACTTCTCCTAGTTTCCTAAATTTCATAAGGTTAACATGAAAGATGACACCGAGTTGGGCCTAGTGGATGTGCCACCATAGATATCCAAGACTTAGATTACTTTTATTATACTTTTGTATATACAGAGTGTATACAAAACAAAATGTTTATTTTTATTCGGTTCTGGCGATTAAACTATCACTGGTGCCATTACTGTTTTTAAATCCACAGGGAGAAAACTACATTTACAAAACAGAATGTCTTAAATTTATGTTCCCAAGACTTAAAACTACATAAGCTATGCTACTGTTAGTTATACAGACACCTGAAAGTCATTTTTAGACATCCAGAATGTTTATTTTGGATAGAAGTAATATTATTTATGAAAGTCACAGCCCTAAACATGAATGGGAAAAAGTGATGTAATTTGTAAAAGTAAGAATTACATTTCAGATTTCTGAAATCTTTATTTGAATTGTTAAGCCATTTTTATATATATATATATATACACTATATTGCCAAAAGTATTTGCTCACCTGCCTTGACTCACATATGAGCTTAAGTGACATCCCGTTCCTAATCCATAGGGTTCAATATGACGTCGGTCCAACCTTTGCAGCTAGAACAGCTTCAACTCTTCTGGGAAGGCTGTCCACAAGGTTTAGGAGTGTGTTTATGGGAATTTTTGACCATTCTTCCAGAAGCGCATTTGTGAGGTTGCACACTGATGTTGGACGAGAAGGCCTGGCTCTCAGTCTCCGCTCTAATTCATCCCAAAGGTGTTCTATCGGGTTGAGGTCAGGACTCTGTGCAGGCCAGTCAAGTTCATCCACACCAGACTCTGTCATCCATGTCTTTATGGACCTTGCTTTGTGCACTGGTGCACAGTCATGTTGGAAGAGGAAGGGGCCAGCTCCAAACTGTTCCCACAAAGTTGGGAGCATGGAATTGTCCAAAATGTCTTGGTATGCTGAAGCATTCAGAGTTCCTTTCACTGGAACTAAGGGGCCAAGCCCAGCTCCTGAAAAACAACCCCACACCATAATCCCCCCTCCACCAAACTTTACACTTGGCACAATGCAGTCAGACAAGTACCGTTCTCCTGGCAACCGCCAAACCCAGACCCGTCCATCAGATTGCCAGATGGAGAAGCGCGATTCGTCACTCCAGAGAACGCGTCTCCACTGCTCTAGAGTCCAGTGGCGGCGTGCTTTACACCACCGCATCCGACGCTTTGCATTGCACTTGGTGATGTATGGCTTGGATGCAGCTGCTCGACCATGGAAACCCATTCCATGAAGCTCTCTGCGCACTGTTCTTGAGCTAATCTGAAGGCCACATGAAGTTTGGAGGTCTGTAGTGATTGACTCTGCAGAAAGTTGGCGACCTCTTCGCACTATGCGCTTCAGCATCCGCTGACCCCGCTCCGTCAGTTTACGTGGCCTACCACTTCGTGGCTGAGTTGCTGTCGTTCCCAAACACTTCCATTTTCTTATAATACAGCTGACAGTTGACTGTGGAATATTTAGGAGCGAGGAAATTTCACGACTGGATTTGTTGCACAGGTGGCATCCTATCACAGTTCCACGCTGGAATTCACTGAGCTCCTGAGAGCGACCCATTCTTTCACAAATGTTTGTAAAAACAGTCTGCATGCCTAGGTGCTTGAATTTATACACCTGTGGCCATGGAAGTGATTGGAACACCTGATTCCAATAATTTGGATGGGTGAGCAAATACTTTTGGCAATATAGTGTATATATATATATATATATATATATATATATATATATATATATATATATATATATATATATATATATATATAACTGGATTTTGGATAGGCATTATTAAAATTTAGATATCTGAAATTCCGATTTAACTAGTCATATATCAATAGCTGATAAGGCCATTTCTACTAGTAGAAATATATTATTCATTTCAAGAATTGGATTTCTGGATATCTAGGATTTTATATTCATTTTTAATACCTTAAATTTTCATTGTGACTAGTAGTTACTGGATCATGGAGATCAGACATTAGAGTTTATCCTCGTGAGCATTTAGTTTTAGACATCCAAAATGTTTATTTTAGATAGGAAAAATTTTATTTTAGGTACCTGGACATACAAGCCCAATAAACATTATTGGAAAAATTGATGTAATTTTGAACTACAGTAGTAAGAATTACATTTCAGATATTGGAAATGTTTATTTTGAATGGGAAAAATTCTATTAAAGATATCTGAAATAAATAAACAAATATGTGTTAAAACGGCCACTTGGATAAGTAAAAATTTGTACATATATGAAATGTAGTTCTTACTAGTATAAATTTGATTACTTAAAATGAAATTTCTACTTGCAGAAATGTAATTAGTGATATCTACAATACAGTTCTGACTAGGAACATTGTAATCGTGACTAGGTACAATGCTTTAGCGTTTCCTGTCAGCCTGCTGTCGAAACAAAATGAGCCACTAGTGCCATAAAAACTAAAAAAAAAAGAAATGTGACTAGTCAGCCTGCCTTTTTTATGTTAAAACGGAGCCCCATTATTCTTTTGAAAGTTAGTCAAATATATTTGAAGTATCTAAAACTTAGATGGGCATTATTAAAATTTCAGTTTAACAAGTAATATAACAACATTTGACAAGAACATTTCCACTAGTAGAAATATAGTTTCAATGTCTTAGATTTCTGGATTTCTAGAATGTTATATTCATTTTTGATATCCGAAATTGTCATTATGACTGGTAGCAACTTGATTATGGAGATCTGAAATTAGTGTTCATCCTTCATCCTAAATCAGTTTTAGATAGGAAAAATGTTATTTAAGATATCCAAAATGTAAATTTTGACTAAGAAAAAATGCTTTTTGATATCTGCAATATATGTATTCTATCAAGATAATAAATGTCGAAACGGCCACTTAAAATTTATAAAGATTTCTAAGTATTTGAATTTTTATACTAACTATTTTTTGCATCAAGAAATTTAGTTTTTGCTGGCAAAAAATGTAATTTAGGAAGTCTCTGTCTACAGTTCTGACTTGTAGGCATGTAGTTTTGATCAGGAAGAATCTTATTTTAGGGATCTACAAATGGAACGAAAGAGAGGATAGCACTTCTAATAAATTTCAAAACGGTCTGCCATAGTTGTAACATTTCCAAAGGTTGTGGAATAAGACAAGGGCGTCCACAAGCAGGAAACTGGAAAGCTATCACCTAGATCATTCTACCATTTGTAGAATGTGAAATAGATGTGTACTAAGCTGCACTGTTTTAACTAATAGGAAGATTCACCTTTAGTAGCCAAGTTTCAACCTCTAGAGGTCAGCACTATGAAGGTTTTAGGCCAAACGATGCACAACCTAACAAGTTTAGACCAGGTATATTTAACTAAATAAAGATGCAACCCTAAAGACCAATTTATCTGCACAAAATGTTGATTTAGGTCAGTTATGATGTCAATGTTCCTAAGTTTTCTTTTATATTCAGAATTAAGTAATCAGTCTGATTGTATTTTATTGATCAGCCAATAATTCATTTATAAGCAGCAATTTTATATCATAAAATCTCTTATATCAAATGATTTTCCCATACCATTGTTATTATTATTTTCTTTTTTGCAGTATGCTGAATTTAAAAAGCACATTGTTGTATCTTAACTTATTGCGCCAGTTTATTCAGTCAGTTAAACACTGACTGGATAAATAAAATTTTTTCTCACACATTAAAAATTAAATAGAAGTCTTATGTTCAAAATGATTTATAACCCCCTATAAAGACTTATTACACACACCTGCAGATATAATCTGCAAAGCAAAATAAAGTCAATAATTTAACCTCCTTATCTGTGTATAACGTGTACTTGCAGTGAAGTCAGGAGAATATAATGTATTTAAGCAGATCATGTTTTCACAATAATAAACATTTACTCTCTAATATAATTTTATCATCAATACTGTAGGCCCTTAAGCCCTATTTCTAATCGGGCCTCTATGCTTGACCCTTTAGTCAGAAAAATAAAGGCCTGCATAGATAAGACCATGTAAAAAAAAAAAAAAGAAAAGAAAAATTCAGGATCTGAATTTCAGCTGTGTTGAATGTGGCCAGTACATCAGAACCTACCAGCTAATAAAACATTTAAAGACCATCAAAAGCAAACAAAAGAATTTGATGATGCTGATCACCGATTGAGGATAAATTTGGATTGTGTTGGATTGTAAATTTTACAGTATTCTACAAAGAAGGGTATTACATGCTGTAACTAGATTATCAATGAACAATGGTTAAAAGCATTTCATCTTTGTCACTTGTAGATAAATTACATCTCCCAATCTGATGTGACTAAATTAAGTGTCCTATTAAAAAGAAGTCTATTTCTGTGAAGACTTAGTTCCCTGTATTGTGTGCTGGTAGGCCAGGAGTCATAATCCTTCATCTCTACCTCTAGGTTGTCTGCTGTTGCCCACACGTTGCTTCATCTGCTTGCACAAGTCTATTCTGTACACCCAGAACCAAACACAGAGATGCAACATTCAGTTCTTAGTATTTATTAATCTGGAAGAAACTGAGAAAACAATGAAGGAGTTAGAGCTGGGCGATATGGCGATATATATCGTGAGGACGAGAGAAACATGTCTATCGTGACCTTTCTCCTCTATTTTTTCTATCGTGATAAACTTTTTTATTTTATCTTAACTTTTTTTAGCCAAGATTCTATACTGTTCACTGTCATGGCCGCAAATTGCATAACTGGTGTTCTTGGTTTGAGGTTGGGATTCTCATATTAGGAAACAAGATGATGGGTAAAAAATAGGCAATGAAAGATTTTTTTCAACCCTGTCCATCTGACGGACTATGAAAACATAAAATGCAACATCAGTTGTGGCATATCGTGATATATATCGTTATCGTGATATAAAATAATCCATATCGTGATATAGTTTTTTTTCCATATCGCCCAGCCCTAGAAGGAGTTTAAAAGCTCTATTTGTTTTGGTTCAAACAAAATGAAAGTAAGGACTGCTCCATTTCCCCTAAAACGTTGGTTCAGAGTTCAAAGCCTTGGTATGATGGTGTTGGGAGTGGTTTTACCTTTTGCACTCTGAACTCTAAACCAACTAGGGGGAAATATAGCAGTCCTTAATTTCAATGTTGTGCTTAAAAAAACAAAACAAAAGACCTTTGATACATTTGCATTGTTTTATAGTGTTTTATGGTGTTTTTTATTGTGCTTTACAACACTATAACAGCAACTGGACGGCAAAAAGAGTTTGGTCTTGAGAAAAGAAAGAAGAGGTCTTTAACCTTAATGTAAGATTAAGGTTAAAAGATTAATAAATATTAAGAACTGATTGTTTGTTCTCAGGGTTTGGTTCTTGGTATGCAGAAAAGACTTGTGCCAGAAGATAAAGCAGAGTCTGGACAGAAGCAGGCAATCTATAGGTGGGGGTTTAGGTTTAAGGCTCCTGAGGCCTGTTTACCAAGGCAGGTTTAACCAAACACTCTGAATTGATCTAACCTAAGGTTGGAAACTGTAAGGTTTTGGTTTCATAAAGGCTGTTTGAGTTCTTTAATCTACTCTCAGTAGATCCACTCAGAGTTCAGAGTTCATAACCTTAAAAAATAAATAAATAAAATAACTCAAGTGTTACTTCCTTGGCTATGCTTTACACACATAACAATGACACTAGCCAAACCAGTTAACAAACAACAATAAATGAGTTATTCTCAGCAGCTGCACCTGTTAAAAAAAAGTCTGAAACAGCAAAGTGCACAGAATTATTCAACCACAGTGTTCAGAAAGTGCATTTTCCTCTTTTTTGCACTCTAGATGAACCACTGTTTAGGTGCCGCTGGTGGTAGCACTGGCCTGAATTTGTTTTGTTGTTTGCAGATACAAGCATGTCAATGTGTTCTTTGGTAAGTCTTGCCTTTCTTGGGCTGCAAATGAGCCGTGATGTACTAAACGCACGCTCTGAGGCA
The DNA here is from genome assembly GCF_016077235.1 of Cyprinodon tularosa. Classification (NCBI taxonomy): domain Eukaryota; kingdom Metazoa; phylum Chordata; class Actinopteri; order Cyprinodontiformes; family Cyprinodontidae; genus Cyprinodon; species Cyprinodon tularosa. The sequence goes on along the minus strand of NW_024039245.1, from coordinate 476,710 downwards.
CAACTTGAAGCAGCTATACAGGTATTTTTTGGCAGCGTGGGGTAAGAACTTAAGGGGTCCTCCTCTGCACTCTGCTCAGGGTTGGTTTCATATAATATCAACTCATTCCTGAGCCTGCATTCTGGATCTTCATCTGTGGATGCTGTTGGTGTATCATCTCCATATTGTTTCTTTCTCTCCCCCTGAATGTTTGATAAAAGTTCCTTCAGATCTGTTCTGTATTTCTTCATTGGCTGGGTTGCAGATGGAGGAGATGCTTGAAAACCTGGGACTCTCTGATTGTGCAGACCTTGCATATTATCCACAAGATGCTGTTTTAATGTAGTAAAAGTGTCCTTGAAGTGGGGATTAGGAAAGGTGGCTGTGTTCAATACCAGCTGTAGATTCCTGTCCTCATATCTGTGTTTCAGATCATCTCCAATTTTTTGCCTCAGCTGATGTTCTAAGAAAAACTGCTTGTGTCATCAATTGTTATTGTGGAATATATCTTCCAGGTTAAGGGTAGGATAGAGGACAGAGTGGTATGCTTCTTCCCACTAAGAGCATCAGTAAAAGAGCTTAATGGGCTCAGTACCTCTTTTACAGTCTCAAGAATGGTGATGTCTGAATCTTTTGGCGTAAGATACCACTTCTTTCTGTCCTCTGCTAAAACTGCACTGACTGCTTGCTGCTGTTCAATAAACCTGTCCACCGATTCAAAAGTTGAGTCCCAGCGTGTTGGCTCGTCATGGATGAGTCTGTGTTTGTTTTTTTTTCTTCAGCTGCTGGGTCATCTTCGGTGACCTTTTGAAAGCTGATACACTATTGATATCCAGAGCCTTTTTTTTTGGCTAAGTGCAGGTTGTGACCAAAGCATGGGACCCATGGGAAATGCTGCAGAAATGCTTTCTTGTTATCTGAAGCATTATCTGTAGTGATGGCTGCCATATTAGTTATGTCCAGCTTTCATGTTTTCTATGCCATCTCCTCCAAAGCCCCCCTTAAGCTGTCTCCTGTATGCTCTGAATGTAGCCCAACACATCCCAGAAACCAGCTCTCCATGCCCCAGGACTCTGTAATAAATTGCAGGGTTACAGCCATGAAAGAGAGTGCAGCCCTGCTGGTCCATAGGTCAGTGGTCCTGGAATTCCCCAGAAGCTGCTGCAAGACTGTTTATTTTGTACTGTTGTTCAGCTCTGGGATTTCACTTTACACAAAGTAATTCCGGGAGGGAGGAGCATACCGTGGGTTTAGCTGCTTAAGAAGTTGTTGGAACCCAGGTTTCTCCACAGTGTAAATAGGAACCTGATCCATACATATTTACTCTGCCACAGCACCGTTTATTTTCATAGCTTCTGGGGACTTGGCATCATATTTTCGTCGTTGGTCAAACATAGAAGGTAGAGTTGGCTGTGTTTGATGGTGTTTGGACGCAGGTCTACTTCTCTCTGCTTCATTCTGTGACTTTAAGAGAGAAAATGGCACTTTTCAGTCACCAACATGAATTTATTTAGTGTATTAACTCTGCGTATGTATACTGACACTGTGTCAATTAACGTAATATGGACATACTACGTGCCTGATTTATTTATTTATTTATTTACGTTGTTTATGATCATTAACGTGACGCTAGCCTTGAATTGCTATGTGAGGCTAATGGCTAATAATAACGCACCAACATTAATGTGGGCCACCGGCCACGATAACATCAGTAATAGATAAGTTTGAAATGAAAGACACTAACCTGTTGAAGTTCAGTGAAAAGGTCAGGGTGTCGGTCCTTCAGATGTTTCGCCAAGTTTGACGTACTGGCTAGACGCCACTTCCTCGAAAGAGTGTTTGCACACCAGCCTATTCACATCCTTCGGTTTTCCTTCCTGGTTGATTTGGCTCTCCAGCAGTACTGGCCATGCTCTCTACTGTTATTGTGCATCACTGTGATGGAGAGGACAGAGAGAGATGGGCGCAGCATCGGCAGGGTAGTGTCGCGCAGAGGGGGATGGGGGGGATGCTTGGGGGGGTGGTATCACTGCTTTTTAAAATGAGTATCGTATCCGGATACAACGTTTTAGTATCAACACTTTTTTAAGTTTCGATACTTTTGACAACTCTAATTGGTATCCCGTCTTTTACATTGTATTCCAGCTTTCTTTTGATTGTGCTCCAATTTCCATCATAACCGTGGCGTACGAGCAAATTGGGGGATTTGGTTAAGAAGCTCTGCTCTGCCATGCAACACAGCTGAATGGGTGCTATCAGCTCATAATCTAGGGAGCGTGTGGAGTTTGATCTTATCTCTTATCCAGAATCACATAAAGTGCATTCTTTATCTTGTTGCCAATAAACATTTCAAGATTACCTTTGGATCGCTTCATCTTGTAGCATTTCCGCCGTGTTTGGGACGATTAAATCTTGCCATCAGATACTGTTTCCCCACCATCTCTTTACCCTTTGTGCGCCTCAAACGACAGAAAATCTGATATTTTTCAGCGCTCTTAACTAGTGCGCTGTGTTTTTGTAAAAGAGAACTTCAGATACAGTTAAAACTCATATATACTGGTAAAAAATAAAGGGAACACATCAAACTGTCCACTTTGGAAGCAACACTGATTGGCAGTCAATTTCACATGCTGTTGTGCAAACATGTAATAATTATTTGCAATCAGCAAGACAAACTCAACCAAGGAGGGGTTCTGCAGGTGGGGACGACAAACCACTGCTTTCTGGCTGGGGGTTTTACCACTTTTGAATGTTGATGGTGCTTTCACACTTGTGATTAGGGCTGGGTAAAAAAATCGATTTAATCGATTTTGAATCGATTGTTTACATTTTTGCAAAATCGATGTCAAGGGAATGAGATTGATTAGTACATGACATTCACATTCAAATGAGCAGGAAAGATGCACTCAAGAATACTTCAAGCCAGACAGCTGCAAATATATCCAATAGGTTGAAGACATTAACAAATGGAGGCTGACTAGCAAACACCCTGTAGTTGTTACAGACAACGCTGCAAATATGGTTTGTGCAGTGGAGCTAATGCAGCTCATGCATGTCTGAGTGAGTGAGGCTTCATTTTTTTCACTTTTCACGAACAAGTTTGCACTTATGAGACAGTTTTGTTCACATCTCAAGTTTAAACTGTCTGATTTACAAGTTTGCACTTTGTGTTTAATATGGAAGGAAAAAATAAAATACATGAGTATTTTGAAACACAGTTGAACCACTTTCATTATTTTAAAAACAGATCGAATCGAAATTAATCGATTTAGTACTTTATTAATCAAAATCGAATCAATTCAGGACTTTGGCGAAAATACCCAGACCTACTCATGATAGCGTGACACGGACTCTACAACCCACATAGGTAGCTCAGGTAATGCTGCTCATCCAGGATGCACATCGATGCAAGCTGTGGCAAGAGGGCTTGCTCTGCCAGCGTAGTGTCCAGAGGCTGGAGGCACTACCAAGAGACAGGCTAGTACACCGGAAGAAGGGCGACAAACCAAGAGCAGGATCGCTACCTCCGCATTTGTGCAAGGAGGAACAAGAGGAGAACTGCCAGAGCCCTGCTATATAACTTCCAATAGGCCGTAGATGTGCATGTCTCTGCACGAAAGGTTAGAAACCCACTTTGTGAGGATGTATAAGTGCCCGACATCCACAGGTGGGGGATGTGCTCACAGCACAATACCATGCAGGAAGCTTGGCATTTACCAGGGAACACCAGGATTGACAAATTCACCACTGCCCCCCTGCATGCAACATCCGTCAGTAATGGTGCGGGGTGGCATTTCTTTGGATGAAATATGCTCGTCAGAGGTAGCATGAATGCCATTGGGTACTGAGAAGCGATCCAAAAACCCCTTGTGAGACCATATGCAGATGCCTTTGGCCCTGGGTTCCTCCTAATGCAGGACAATGCTAGACCTCAGTGTGACTGTGCCAGCAGTTCCTGCAAGATGAAGGCATTGAAGCTATGGACCACCCACCCATTTATATCTATATCCATTCAATCAGATCTAGAAGGTGTTAGTGTCCCCTTTATTTTTTTAACAGTGTATAAATATTAGGGATGTCCTAATGCCAGATTTCTTTAAATCAAGTTCAAGTACTGACATTTTAGTACTTGCCAAAGTACTTTAAATACAGTTTACTCTGTTAAACTGGGGAAACATAACAAAATTCCTTCCATTGAATATGGTAAAACATATATGCCAGCGAGATTTTAAATTTGCTGTAAACAAAAGTTAAAGTTCAATTTATAATACTGACAGAACTACGCCTGTAGGGCTGTGCATGCAGCATTCCCTTTGGGAACTTAACATTTGCTATTCAATATTTAGTGCAATTAAAACATTTATACCACCGAGGCTACTATTTTAGTTAAGCCAATTACCAAGACAAACAACGTTTGTTTTACCAGGTATTTTTTTTAGTTTTTCTTGTTTGGATTTACTTATGTTGGTTCTGAAGCTCGTCATCTGGTCTGATGTGGGCTGACATGGCAAATGTTGCTACACTGTCGATGCTAACATTAGCATTGCTAATGCCTGTGCTGCCGCAACGGGAGTTATGATAAGATGGTTTTTAAGCTTGAATATCCCCGGTGGAACGCCTCTTGAGTTTCTTTGTGAGACTTACAGATGTACAAGAAACCGGCAATAAAAAGGTTCCTGCTATTAACTTCAACATGTATAAAAAATGCAATTAGTTGTGTGAATTTTTAAAATGGTTTTTAAATAAATATAATTGATTCATTGACATGAGGGCGTTAAGGTCCTGGCCCTAATATAGACTTAAAAGTGTTGTGACTAATTTAAATAAAAAGAGACCACACTTCTTAAATATTTTATTTAGATTTTATTTTATTTTTTACAAACGCAGCACTTCTTTTCCCCTGTTCCACTAGGATAAGTTCAGTTTGATATATATTACTTTCCTTGGTACACTTTCAACTTACTTTTATAGTTTTACTTCAACCAAATAGGGACACCAAATAACAAAACACAACATGAACACCCTCTAATGTATTAGTGGCTAAAATACAAACGAATATATTTATGGTCAGTTCAACAAAAATAGAGTAAAACTAGTGTGCGACCATTTAAATATGAGCTTCTCTATTTTAAAATAAAGCAATTCCACTTATTTAAACCAAACTTAATTTTACAGAGACATTCAAGCCTTAATAGAAATAAATATTGTACAGTTCCCAACTTTTCTGTTTGGATGTAACCATCAGTTTTACAGTGTGCTTGTAAGAAAAGTAAAAGAGGAAATAAAACAACAGCTTGTTGAACCGCTTTTAAACCTACACCAGCTGGTGATAAAAAATGTAAACCTCCTAGATTTTATGTATATATATATATATATATATATATATATATATATATATATATATATACATACATATACATATCGATTTGCAAACAGAAGTCCTGAAAACCCTATGCTGGACAAAATGGTATATCTATACTCTGAATAGCACAAATTAACATAAGCATCATAGAAACCCTACTAAGACCTTATACTTGTAGAAATATGTCAAATAAAAGTCCAAATTAATTTTAGCAGGGCTATGCAAAGTTCAGACAATCAAAAGATTAATGCAAATTAGTGGCTTTGCTCTGTTTTGCTCATTTACTTCCTGCAAATGTAGCTTTGGAGTACTGTACATTCTAGCTAAAGTATCTTTCCTCTTGGGACCAACTTTAGTAACATACAACTATTAGTAGCTTGGAGCATGAACTACAAATTCAAAACTGTCCAGTTCTTCTGCCAGTTTTTTTATTTTATTTAATCTACATTGCTAGGTCTTTATTCTTTGGTGTCTACACATTAAGGGAAATATTTTTCTTTTCTTGTGATGGATTTACCTCAGGAACACGTACCAGAGATCTTTGTATATCTCTGCTCAAACTCCAGCAGACCTGCCATAAGCAAACGTTCTCTGGTAAATTGCTGTAAGGCCCCTTTGTGTTGCTCTTTGCCCAGAACACCAAACCCACCAGGAGGCTGTTGGAGCACTCAAACCACAGAAGGTTGAATCCAAGGTATGCAGGTAGTCCAAAACCAAAGATCATACAGGCAACAGACATTAGAAGATATGGCATCCAGAACAATAAAAAGCCAAGCATCATGCTGAACCACAGTGGAGGCCTCATCGAACTGATCTCCAGATCTTCATCCAGTCCGGTTTTTGTAACTGGGTTTGGATTCCAGATTGAAGTAAAGCACAGTTTTCTTCCTGTATTCTTCTGCTGCTCCTGAGCTTCTAGCAACCTGTCGATTTCTCTTACCCACTGGGGAATTCTGGACCAAAGTGGTACCAATGTCAGAAGGCTCACAATGAAAAGTCCCAAAACGAAGGCTGAAATTATTGTTGACTCTGTCACTTCACAGACAAGCACCTTCCCCGCCATAGATTCCAGTTTCACAGGACCAACAAAACTGGATTGAAGGGAGTAATTAACAGCAACTACCCAAACCAGCAGTGTCAGGATGGCATTCCTGAGTGTTTTCCAGAAAACTGAGTGGTTGCACATTAATATGTCGTCTAAGCAGTAGTCCACAAAGCCCAGGAGCATAATGGGGAGTGGCAGAGCTCCATATGCTGTTGAGGCACTGGCCAAGAGGAAGCAGGGTGAGGCTAAAGACTTCTCAGCTCCAAGGACCAAGGCAGCTCCCATTAAACATGCAAGAAGAAAATCAGCCAGGACAATAGACAGGCCGAAGATGCTCAGGAAATATTTATACTTTTTGGGGTTGCATGCATAAAACACTGCTATTTCCAGTCCAAACTTGATGAACAAAATCATACAGTACTGCTTAGTGTTGTCTGTGTGTTGGCCGGATGCTTTGTCCCGCTCCTCTAGGATGGCCAATAATCTCCATGTTTGACCATTCTCCAAAAACAAAAACCAAGATGGTAGCATTGTTGTGCAGAGGGGTTACTCCAAGGAAACCTGGACAAGAAAAGACAGAAAGCTCATAAAGGTTTAATCTAAAACTCCATAAAATGCTGGAGCAATTTTTTATTTTTTATTTTATTTTTTTTTAGGATTTCTAAGACAAAGGACAGATTGTACAAGAGAGGAGATCTGCTATCAACTAGAAACACAATTAATTTACAAATCTGACCTGCCACTTCCAAATGAGACAGATTCAGATTTTGTCTTTGAAGGACTTGTAACACATGTGTGACATAGACTTTGAAGAAGTAATATTAAACAGACACTTAAAGGTCACTAGTTCGTCCTCTACTGATGCATAAAGGTGTATGTCCCTGGAAGTTTAATTTATTAATTCTTTTTTAAAGAGAGTCTGGATCTAATGTAAACTGGATCTAATGTAATTTCATCACATTAGATCCAGTTGGTTGTTAGACTGGGAATAGTACATGCATTAAGGTTAGTCTTTATTCTCTATGTTCTATTAATACATATATCTCTAGGTTTTAAGTCCTTATATTTTTATCACCATGATTACTTGTGTCTTTCTGTAAAACTTATTTGATCTTTTTTGCTGTCTGTCTTTAGTAGTTAAAAGTACTATTGACCGATAGTTCTTTTTTAAAGCCAATTCCAATAGCGGTTATTTTGACATCAGCAAAGCGACCCCCGAATTGTGTTACCAGTTTTTGGTGGGCAGATTCTTGCGTCCAATTTTGCCTATTTTCTTTTTCCACTTAATTAAAAGTTTAAAGACAACACAATTTAAAAAATACTACAAATGTCTCAATGTAAATGAAAAACTAAAGAAAACATTAACAATGGATAAGAGATGGAAGGAACTGCAGTACATGCCCGTCATATAAGGGAATGGCTGCTAAATGCATTAATGAATTGGAGGTGGTATGCACATATCGACTGTTGTTGATACAAGAAAAAAATGATAGTGGCCAAAAATATTGACTGGTTAATGTATTGGTTTAGTGAAAAAAGGTGGCTACAAGTTTGACTCTTCCCGGCTAGTGCTTCGCCTACTTCAGCTTTTACCAAAGTAATTAAAATAAAACTATAGATAATTAAAATTTCCAGCTATAAAGTTGTAAAGGATTACAACTACGATACAATAAAGGATATCCAAAAGCTAATTTGGGATTAATTGTGGACTTGGCAAATAAAACTTTCATGCATTGAAGTGTAGCACCAATTGCAAAAATAGGTTTCCAAAATCTGAAAATTAAAGATTATGCCTACAACTTAGTCACTAAAATGATTCAGTTTTCAAAAGTAATACATCTGCAGAACCTCTAGAGTGGTGCAGAATAAAAAGATACATTTTATTTAAAAAGTGTACTAAATATGTTTTTTATAGGTCCACAATATATAATATATACTTCAAGCAGACATGGGCAATGTGGAGTCAACAAGTCATCTCCATGTCATGTATTGGTTCTACCCAGCCACTGAAGCAGGTGAGTCCAATCTTCACAGTGAATTAACCTGTGCAGATTGGACTCACCTGGTTAATTGGCTGGGTAGATTAAATACATGACATGGAGATGACTTGTTGACTCCACTTTGCCCATGTCTGTCTTCAAGGAATGTCCTGATCTGATCTTGAAAATTGGTGTAATATCAGCCAATAAACAAATATCTGAATATATTGACCTGCTATCTGCTTCTGTTTAGGTTATGTAGCCCATTGGTTAATGACACGGACCATTTATTTATGCTTTTTTTTCATAACATTGTATTCTTGTTTGGGGAAAAAACATCCTTTTCCAAATTAATAGCAAAAGCATGTGGTGATGAAGTGAATCTAAGGCATAAGGCTCCACGGTTGTATACACAGCCTAATTACATACATTAGCCCTGCAACTAACAATTATTTTAGAAATCGATTAATCTGTCGATTGTGTTTTCGATTAATAATCGCATAGTAAAAAGTTCCTGAAAGAAGACTTTTTACGAAATGAAACCTGGTGAAACTTTTCATCTTGAGGGGTTCTGGATAGTACGGAAGAGGATTAGGGCCACTGAAAAAAAAAAAAAGTAAACTGATTTTTAAATTTTATTTCAGTTTAACATGGGAAAAAAGTCAGAATTCTGAGATTAAAGTCAGAATTCTTAGAAAAAAGTCAGAATTCTGAGAAAAAGTCAGAATTCTGAGATTAAAGTCAGAATTCTGAGAAAAAAGTCAGAATTCTGAGAAAAAGTCAGAATTCTGACTTTTTTCCCATACTATACTGAAATAAAATAAAAAAATCAGTTAACTTTTTTTTTTTTCAGTGGCCCTAATCCTCTTCCGTAGGATAGAGCATAAAACAAAATTTTTTACATATATTTTTCACAATCTAGAATGGGTCGCTCTGTCAGCTAAAGGAATGTTTTAGAGTCTCTATACTCCATTTAACTAGTGACTGATTACTAAATTAGTTGACAATTATTTCAATAATAGATTAATCATGATTAATCTGATTAATTCTTTCAGCCCTAATCTACAAAAAATCAGATTTTGAACTTCTTGTTTACATACTATATTTACTCACCTCCTTTTAACTAAAGAAAAAGGCATTAGGCACAAATTCTTCCCTTTACAGCCTGACTTTGTGCTTTGTGTCACTTATTCTATCTACGGAAAACATGCACCTGAACATTTGTTTGGTGTGCCTGGAAATAACTTCCCTGACTTGATGTAGGAAAAAAATACTAATACATTAAAGATTGCTGAGCAGTCAGTAGGCCTAATTTAAAGTTTAGAGTAATTATGGTGCCAGTAAATTGTCCTTCAATTGCAATGTTTACACTGGCTTGCATTTCACCGTGGGTGGCGCAATCTCTTTTGGTATCACATACATTTATAGAAAGTGTTGCAGTTGTTGCAGGAAAATCTGGAAGTTGTTTTTCAGCCTGTTTGCTAACCGTTGTCCAACTAGATTTTTTCTTTTTCATTTTCTAGTTTTCAAATATAACAGATCTGTCCCTGTTATAATCAATCAAAAAATTATTTGTTTTCTTGTTATTTGCAGCTCTAAATCCTTTTTGATGAGTGGGATTTAGAGCAGGGTTTGTTGAGTGTTTTGCTACGCTTAACACCTGATGAAGTCTATGATTATCTATTGCAACAGTCTTATGGCATGCTAAAGCTGTTGACATTAGAAAAAAGGTGTAAGAGCAATTTCCTCCTGCTCATGGAACCTGACCTATCTTCTGCATGCCCACTGGGCTTCAAAGAAAATAACATTGTAAAAGAAAAAATTAAATAATTTCAATTTTAGACCTTAAAATGCCTTTATTAAGTCCAAGATTTTCATTTTCTGCGTTCCCTCTATTTTATTTTCACACAATTTATTTATCTAATTAAATTTTTTATGAATAAAACTGATCATGAAAATGCACATATCAAGCATATATTTAAATTTTGTTGTGTAGATACTGTTAAGCCCAAAATAATTAATGTATCTGAAAAATGTCAAATAATTTTCTAAAAACTTTCTGTCTGATTGTAGAATCATGTGAGCATCTCTAAAATGTAAACTGAGTAGAAATAAGAGAAAAATATTCTGTTTTTACTCATTTAAGGTCATTAACTAGGACCGAGGGCAAAAACGGCTCTAAGGATTATAAAAGTTACTTCAAAAACAGAAACACAAATAAGTAAAACTTGAAATGTTTAATGGTTGGTGTTTTGGAGGCATGACACGAATTCTTTTTTTAGTCCATCAGGATAATTGTTGGTCCCCATGATTTGCATATTAGGATCTTAGTGTGAAAGAGACTAGTAGGTATACATTTTTTGAGTAAATGCTAAATTGCCTTCTGTGTTTCTCCACTTCAGATCTGTGTTAGAATGTTTTTTTTCCTGCTGCAGCCAATTTGATAACAATCAATCTTGTCACACCAGTATAGTAAGACTTGTAGCGCATATAAAACTTAAGCCTCGGTCACTCGTAAAGGTAATCCTCCAATGCCCTTTATCAAATAACTTTTAAGGTGTCTGACTAAATGTAAATCGAGATGATCATTGAGACTCTACCTTTCTGCCAGGTGTTTTTGTTCTGTAGTTCAGGGAGCTTCAGCAGAGATGCCCATCTAGCAGGAAGCTGTGCATTGCTTGTTCTTCTGAGAATATTATCCTCAGGTGGAGTGGTTTCTCTTTTAAAGTCCTCCTCCTATGGCTCCTCCTATTTCAGATTAGTTTCAAATTACAAAGGGAAACCTTTTTTTTTCTGTGAATTTCTAAAAGGTAACTCCTACTGAGGATGATTAGCTTTTCCTTTGGTTTGTTGTTCAGGTTGTGTGGGTGAAATCACACCCTGTTGGTGGGCTTTGTTGATTACAGGTAAGTTCCTAGAAATGGACACTGATTTTGAATGTTAAAAGTCTGAGGTTACTTCTTAGAAAATCCTATTTTTATTAGAAAGTTATAATAGTTTACCCTTAGTTAGGGATGGGGCCGTGGATGAATTCCTGGAGTTTTTCTGCAACCTGATAAAGAAAACTAATTTTCTCTCTTCTATGTATAAAAGCTGCATCTTCTTCTTGAATTCACTTGTGCCTTTGTTTACATCTTTACTTTTCTTTACTAAACAAAGTCCTAGAGACAAAAAAACTTGTTCACATCATTCTATGACAGGCTTTGTTATAGGTTGGCATTTTACACCTTATACTGTCTAAGAGCAGTGATACAGTTTTTGTTTAACTCTGAGCGATTTGCATTTAAAGGAGAGGCTTTTGCAATGTTGTCGTCTAGAAAGTGCTCTATCCAGTGTGCACTTATTACAACACACACACAGTGTTGTACTGCCAGTGGCACTGTGGCTGTCCTTTATCATCACGCTGCCACTAAATGTTTATCCAATATATACGAAAGCAAAGTACAAAGACAATTTGTGTGCCACTAAGTTCAAAGTCATGCCCATTTTTTTTTTACATTTCATTTATGCTGTTTTTTATAGCTGGTAATTTATGAAAGAACCAAGAAATTATCTTTGCATTTCATCTTTATTGTGGCAGCTGTAACTGACTAATTCTAGTGCATTAGGGTTTAGTACAAGACAAACATACGGTAGAGGGTCAAAATTAAAAAGCTAATTTATCATAGTTGCATGAATTTGGTTTCTAATGCGCTCGACAAAAGATGATGGCAGCCCATGCCGCTGAGGTGAAACCAAACACTGGACACAGTAGCAATGAATCACGCATCTCTGCTAGAAATATGATTCGGTTTAGAAATCGTAGGGATTTAGACATTTTCATAGCAGTCCATCAAAGACAAGTCATCAAGGATGAAGAACCAGAAGATAGAGTAGTTAGTAGAATTGACTAAAACCTTATAATGCAGGCAGGCCAGGTGCAGCTAAAATGTTACCTCCGCGGTTAAAGCGGTTGTAGATTGCAGCATGTTGTAAACGCTCCTTTAAGTGGTCATTCTAACCTGTTGAGGGGCCAAGCCAGAATGATGCATTTTTCTGTGTCTTGTCACTAGTAGATCGGCTGATACAGATTTTTCTTTTCTTTTCTTTTTTTTTTTTAAATACCAGACCCTGAGAGAAATATTTGCTCTCCTTATTTAGAGCAACACTTAACTCCTGGGCCAGATACCTGTAACTTAAAATACAATGATAACATATACATTTTTGTAACAAAGCTGATGTTTCTTTTTCTTAATCATGATCAGGTTCATTTTTCCACCCATTTAATGCAGCTTGATGACTACTTTTATGAAGTTTAACTATCCACACTTGACCAATTATTTTACAAAATCTACCAGGTAGATCTAGCCTCTATAGTATTTAATGAGAATTTGCCACAAACATTTATCGAGTAAAAATGTGTGACATATTTGAGCCCTATTGGGATCATGCATTTATTTCAACGTTTGCTTTAACCCACTGTGATGCTGAGACAAATTGAACCAGTCCTTATCTTTGCCTTTTTAGCTGAAACCTTTGGCTTAAAACAGAGATACGAAATTGTGCATACTTTCTAGTCAAATGCTTATCTATAGCACAGTTAAATTAACACAACAATGAGTTTCCAGTTATATGTGTCTAGTTAAGTCCTTTCCTGAGCTGAAGGGCTTCTGGTTGGCATTCCCTTGTAGAAAAGCTTAATAGCCAATAATAAAATAAAATATATATATATTTTTTTACTGCAATATTGTCAATGCATACTTTTTAAGGATGTAAAATAAATATTGTGTCCTTGTAAATATTTGCGGTCATTTCTTATCTCTAAGCAGGTGTGCACAATCATAACATTTCTTGAAGGTTTCTGCAAAATGTATTTGTTCTGTGATGGTATATTTACACAATAAAGTCGCTAATATAAACCATCATCTTGTTTTAGCAAGATAGTGGTTTACATGTAGGTTTTGAAAAAAATATTTGGATGAAATTAAATTATTAGTTTGTAAAGAACGTTTTTATTTTTTTTTTCATGTAAAAATATTATTTTTGATCCACATATGTAGCTGCTGTATCGTTCATAGTAAAGATTTCTCCATTTTTAGATCTTTTTGTAGTTGAGCAGTCTGTTATTGTTGTGCTGGTGCTTTATTTGGTTTTGTTTCAGACTTTTCTCTTAAAATGAAAGTCACGTCACCTCATTTGTTGCTGCTGTTTGGTTCCCACCTCTACACTCACTCAACCAGTCTGACCAGCTTGTAACATGAATTATTAAACCTATCATTTTATCAGTGGTGTGTACAAATTTTTGGATCCATCGTAGTTAATAAACATGTAATAACTTTACTCCTTTTCTCATCCTTGCACTCAAAATTATGTCAACTGTGTGGCAGGATGTTGGACGCATGAAGATTGAGCTGTTTGCTGATGTGGTTCCAAAGACTGCAGAAAACTTCCGGTAAGGAAAATGCCCTTTAATCTACAATACCTTATCTTTTTTTTTTTGTTGTCATTATTTTTGTCTGTAGTTTAGTTATTTTTACATGTAAAAAGTATAATGCAATTTATTTTAACCATGTTGATCCTTATTTTATAATTCTTTTTCATAATCCCTAACAGGCAGTTCTGCACAGGAGAGTTCAGGTAAGGTTGCTTTATACAGCGCTACTATATTCAAACAGTTCCACCCACACTGTTTGGCCACTCTTAAGAGTGAATGTGTGTTAAAGATGTTAAAATAAACTCATTTTAATTGTAATTACCTGATCCCACAGTTAACATTTTTGAAGAATCCAGTATTTAATTTGCTTTCATCTTATCTCTGGTTGAGAAATTTCCACATTTTTGCACATTCTCTCTAGAACCAGGCACTTAGATGTTTGCTCCCTAGCTCATCCCACACCTTTTCTAGTATTTAGTTGGTATGTCTTTGTGGTTAGTTAGCCAAATGTTTTGGATCTTGAAGCCAAATGCTAGCCACTTTCTCCTATTTAAAAAAAATTAATACCTCTTTTCAAATTCAGAGACATTCAAATTAAGATCTAGGTAAATATATGGAAGCCATCTTCAATTAATGGTTTTCATCCATTTTGAACTAGATTATCATGTACAGGCCATATATCAAAACCAGCAGGTTCCTTAAGCTTTTGGTAATAGTATATATTTGCCATTAATTTGGTTTCATTTGTAAAGGAAAGCTCTGTGTTTACAACTTTAAGCTGTTTCTCCCAGATTCTTTCCTGAGAAGAGATCTCTCGAGACAAACTCTTTGAATAACACTTCAAAATGTATAAGTATTAAAAAAACTATAAGGCATGAAAACATATTTTGACAGAAATTGTAATCTTACTAAGACCAGAGAATTTGCTTAGGGTCGCTTGCTAGGGTCGCTTGTTGTTTAGGCCCTGAATCAGAGTTAAAGAAGCATTTTATGCAACTCCAGTATCACACCCTGCCACATCATTATATCATATATGTTTGTAAATAAGACATCCATGATTCCAGGTGTATCAAAATATTACACTATGTTCTTAGATAAAGGACACTGCTCTCATTCCATTCCCAAACCTTTGCTACATACATCATGGAGACAATAGTTCTGTAAAACATGTATAGGTCAACATAATGAAATATGTGTAATAAACACCACTCTCACTGCATTACATCAACTGATGTTCTTATTTAATAGTCTGATTTTTTTTTTTACAAAGTGTTTCTGGAAGCAGTTGCTTTTGATAAGTAATGGCAGCTGCACTTAATCCCCTCCTGGTATTTCAAACTGAAAGGTTTGATTAGACTATGTGACATAATGGCTGCTATAAAAAATTCTGAAAGTTTATGGCCTTTCGTAATACAAGTTAAACATTAAAAGAAACAAAAAGACATGGTCACTAATGATTTGTGTGGTATTTTATTAAATGATTTTTGTTTTTAGCCAAAACAATCATCATAAATTTTATCAAAAAAAGATAAAAAAGAATCCATTGTTGCTGGAGGGCCAGATGTGTATCATTCTTAAACCGCCACACAAATTCCCCAAGCTGCATTAATGTCAATCATGGTTTCATCCAGTTTCTCTCCTCCCTCTGCCCTGCAGGAAGGATGGTGTCCCAATTGGTTATAAAGGCTGCACTTTCCACAGGTATGTAACCAAGCATTGGGTCTCTTCTATAAGATGCGCCAGACCAATCTAGACATGCTAATCTAATGCATAAGAGTTCCTAATGGGGACGGTTTCAGAAAGAATAGCTGACCTGAGATACTCTGAGTAATTCTTTTTTTGTTTGTTTTTTGAGGGTTTACGGCCATAGTGGCTATTTTTGGGATAGTTGGCTGACAGGAAAGTGTGTATGAGAGAGGGGGAGAGACATGTGTATGAGGTGCCCCCAGGGACATAAATCTGAATTAACTTCCATACACACATATTAGTTTAAACTCTTCCATATAATATACAAAAAAAAAACATGCATAAACAATAATGAAAAGCTCTCACATAAACTAGTGAAAACATTTACCTCTTATTTAACCTAATGAAGATCTTGCACAAACACTAGTGAAAAGCTCTCACATAAACTACCGTATTTTCACGACCATAACGCGCACCGTACTAAAAGTCGCAGTCTCAGTTATGTGTGCCATTTCTGTATTTAACACACACATAAGGCGCACCGGACTATAGAGCGTGGGTTTTATATACAGGTACATGTCCTCTAGTACGTTTAAATACCTCTATTGCGTATTTAAAAATAGAGCGGGAGCAAAACTGAGTATGTTTGTGCTTTATTCATGTATTTATTACAAAGTATTAATCAAACCTGGGAGCTGGCCGTGAGACAGACACATCGCTGATGACCCAGAGCGCTGTGATCACTCTTCTGAAACGGTTTATTGACGCATAAATTAACTTAAAATGCAGAAATTTGCCGGCAGAATATGTTCGCTTTTATTATCCTGGTGCCTGCAGTTTAGATCATTTAGATGAAAAACACCTACCAGCTGCCGCGGTGAATGGGATTCCTACTGATGCGCACCGCCGGTATGTGAGGGTCTGAGCGGTTCCGACAGAACTAATATTAGAAGGCAGGATCGTAATCTGGATGAACTGACTGCAATGATTAAGTTTTCAGGTGGACTTTCTCATTTAAAAACATATTAAAACTACTTTATTCCCACTGATCACAGCAAATATAGCTCCAAGGCAAAGAAAAGATAGAGTAGCTCCACCCAACGCATGTCAGACACACTTTTGCACCGCGCAGCCAGAGCAGCAAAGCTGCTTCAGCCGCGCGTCAGAACTAACTGGTACAAGCAGCAAAAATGAAGCAGCAGACGCCTGAATGTAGCATTACTTTGAACGGCCGGTTCACACCGATTTTGAGCGTTTGAAGTTCTTTTGTCAGACCTCCCGGAATAACAGCAAGCACAGCGTTAATTTGTTTCACCATGTTTTTCACATCGACTGTGAGATGGGCACGCATGGAGTCACAGATTAACAGCGATGGTGATGCGTGGAAAAAACCACCTGGTCTCCTTACATTAACCTCCCTCAGCCCCTCTTTCATCATCTCCTCAATGAGGAGATGATGAGTTCTGCATAAAGCACATACCTGTTCTTTTATACACAATCCATGCCCACACTTCCCCCTTTAACGTTCTCATGGTGGTCTCAAACGTCCGCAGTAACAACACACATAGGACGCGCCGCACATTTTTAGGGAAAAAAATATGTTTATATGTGCCTTATAGTCGTGAAAATACGGTACTAAAAAGCTTTCACATACACTACTAAAAAGCTATTTGCGGATTCAGATGAAAACGGAAGGCATTTCAGCATCACAAGATTTGTGACTTTCCAGA
The DNA here is from genome assembly GCF_016077235.1 of Cyprinodon tularosa. Lineage (NCBI taxonomy): Eukaryota > Metazoa > Chordata > Actinopteri > Cyprinodontiformes > Cyprinodontidae > Cyprinodon > Cyprinodon tularosa. The sequence continues at coordinate 459,516 of NW_024039245.1, read as the reverse complement.
AAACACTGTATGTGTTTATATTGTAAGGTACATTGTTAGAAATACTTAAAATAAGACAGTTTTTGAAAGAAATAATTTCCCTTTGCCGATCTGAGCTAAAAAGAAAGAAATACTCAGGGATACCTCTAAAAACCCTGCTACTGAGCGTGGTAATTTCATGGAGTAATTTGTTGTCATTAGTTTAGTCAGAATAATGGCTTACTATAACTTTCTGAAACAGAAAATCCTGAGTTTAAAATAATTTTCCCCAGAACATAGTTTGGTTCGCCTCTGACCTTGTTTAGCAAAATGGAATGTAATGTTTTTTGCTAAGACAACATTAGCAGAAAACGGATTATACTCAAGTACCATAAAAACAGTAAAATATGGGACAATACAGGCCTCAGTAAATTGATGATGGTACCATATGTGTTAATACTGACAAAAGTTTAAACAGAATTAACTAGATGGTCGTGGTTGAAAATTGACATTTCAACTTCACAGTCCTTTCTGTTAAGAGGACCCTCTCACAACAAAAGGATTAGCACTTGTGCTTTGTCAGGATAGTATGGATGTGTCTGTCTTTCTAAATTTGCATAAGTCATACTCACCAAACAGGTAAAGTCTGAGAGCATAGTTAACGGCAGCAGAATCTACCTTTGAACAGTCTGGAAGACACATCAGTTTGCTTTCTTCCTTCTTTTTTTGTATTCCGGGTCTATATGTCTATATGGAAGGCTAATTTTCTCTGTAAGATTCCCTTTTATTTTTATCTTAGATGTTGGGTGTTGATATAATATTTCAATAATTCAAACTGATTTATCCTTGAATCCCATTTTCCTCAAGATGTAGTACAAAAGTTCCAATTTACAGTCAAAAGCTATTTCTGCTTATACACTAAGCAGCACCGTACTCCTTTTTTCTCTCTGCTTATTCTATGATATTATACCTGCTGTCCTTTTATGAACCCTGTCTGATCTTCATCTATTAATTCTGATATAAAAGTGTTTCTTTTTTTCAGTTTCTTCAGGTTTATTGGTTATTATATTGGTTTAAAGGTCTCAAATTTGAAAACTTGTTTTTGTTGATTGCTGTTTTCTGTTGTGGTGAAGAGAGAGCTGAGCTCTCGATTTACTGGTCGATCTACTTTCCTACCCTCATCTATGGTCATGAGATCCCAGATACAAGCGGCTGAAGGGACCCATCTCTTAGCAACTCTGTCTTAAAGATATATGTATTAGTTTTCCCATTCTTCCTCATCCAGGTTATGTATGTTTTATTTTATTTTATTTTTTTTTCCAGGAATTGCTGCTCCAATTTCTTAATTGTTTTTAGATTATCCCTCAACCAGATTGTCTCAAACATGGCTACCTATGATAAAGTTGTCAGTGAGCTGAGACATTTAGCAACTGTTTTTGAAAACAATGCTGATGCTCGAGTTTCTGAAAAGGGGGACCCTTATTTTTTGGGGGGGTCAGCTGCTTGGCCGCTCACTGAACCGGACCGGGCATTCGAACCGAGCCATCAGCTCTGGGGCTGGTCGGGGTCCGGGTCCGGAGCCAGCCGGGAATGGAGCAAACTAACCCAGTCAGTAGCCCAGCAGCCCCCCTAGCCTTGTCCAAACAAAAAAACAATATAGTCAATACTATAACGTTTGCATTGTTTTAAAAAACAGTTGCTACATGACTCCCCTCACTGACCAGTTCATCGTAGGTAGCCATGTTTGTTGTGACTGTGGCTGTTGGCTGCTAACCAACCAATGGGGAGAAGTTGAGCCCTTAAGACACACATGATGCAGAAATGCATACAGAAATGTAAATACGACAAGCAGAAATAAATAGTGTTGAAGAAATAAATAGCATAAAAAAATACAAAGGAAGAATAAACCAGGCAAAAATATTTAAACATGCACATAAATAAATGCTTCAAAAATAAGTAATAAATAAATAAAGTTGAAGAATATAACAGACAATAAATAAGGTAATTATTGCAAAGGCAAATAAACAAAGAAGCTAATTAAAAGAGATATCTATATTTATGTCTCACTGTTTAATTTTTACCTACATTTGTATTTTTGCGGGGCAATTAATTGTATGCTTATTTATTTTTGGAGCATTTATTTATTTCTGTATTTATTTTTAGTTATGGCAGAGTTGGTCCTACATATAGAACAACGAAGCAGCAGAACAAAAATATTTGAACAGGTAAAACAAGTAGAATACTGAACAGCTGTCATGGGGCCGCTTCTACACATCCCCCATTAACCCTTTGGGTGGGTGGCCAGGGAGTCCTCACTTTTCGGACCAGCCTATTATAGGATTATCAAATCTAGCATCTTCCAACATACTTTCTTCTCTAAGCCATGGCTCAATATAGCTTCCCATTTGCATAAGTTCTTAGGTAAGGAGGGGTTTATTTTCGGATCATACAAAGATGTCATTTTGTAAATTAGCTCCATGTTTTATCCACCAATCTTTTTCTTTTTGTGGAGATGTTGCATTTTTTTTTTAAATCTCTTCTAGATTTATGGAATCTCTTCACTTCTAGATTAGCGTTTTCTTCTTTAATCAATGACTGCATTTGTGTTATGGCTGCTGCTTTTGCTGTTTTATCTGCACATGAATGCCCTAAAGAGGTTTCATCTGTCATGAAATGTACATTTTTAAATTTGCATATAGCTATAACTCTTTCTATGTGCACAGCAGCTCACAAACCTGTTTAGTAATTGTTGTATGTGTTACTGGTTTTTCTGCGAAAGTAAACATGCCTGTTTTTTTCAAGTATTATGTAAATGTGTAAACTGTAGATAATGCATTATGAAAACAACTCAGCAGAACAGGTCAGTCGTGAGGGGACCATTTTGCGGGGTCACTGGGTTCAGGAGACAGAACCAGAGGATACAAAACAGTCAGCCTGGTGGCGGGCCGGTCCGGCCAGGGAAACAAACACCAGTCAGTAGCTCCGAGCAGCTCCCAGCTTGCCAAACAAAAAAAAATACTCAGTCTACGTCAGAAACGGCTTAAAAAACAGGCCATCTCCCATCATTACAAGTTTGATAAACGAGTAGCTATGTTTTTTGTGATGTCTGTCCACCAACAATGGAGAAGTCGAGGCCCTAACTACCATGAGCAAGCAAGATACAGAAAGTTAAATATAAACAACAGAATATATGTGAGAATAAGATAAAAAACAAGAGAAGAATAAACAGCAAATAAATGGGTTAAACCTCCAAAATAAAGCTATAGCAATAAATATAAGTTGAGTAGGATAACAGACAACTAAATAAGCTTTATTCAACAAATAACAGAAGCTAATTAAAAGAAAACAGTGTTGCCTCACTGTTAATACTACTGTATTTTTGCGGCAAGTAATTGAGCTGATATTATTTTTGGCCTTTCATTTCTATTTATTTTAGTTCTAGGAAGGTCCTACATATAACAACGAAGCAGAGAAGCGAAATATTTGACGTAGGAAAAATAGAAACAATCAGATTTTGTATAAGGGGACGCTTCCAATTTAAGCCTTTGGTTGGTAGAGAGGATTATTTTCACACTATTATAGATTATCAAATCAAAGCACATGCCAAGAATCCCAAGCATGGCTAATATAGCTTCCCATTTCTTAATTCTTATAAGAAGGGTTTTTGACATACAGATGCATTTTGATAATTAGTCCAGTTTTACACAACTTTCATTTTGTAGATGCATTTTTTTTAATAATTAGATTAGGAATATTTCACCAGTAGCGTTCTCTTAATACAAGATGCATTGGTTATCTGCTGTTTGCTGCTTTCATCTGACATGAATCTCTAAAGGTGACAATATGTGTAAAAGGTTGCATCTTTCCCTTTAAAGGGGAACACCAGTTTTTTTTTTTTACATTGGGCCCTTGATTTTACATCATTACATCATGTTCTACACACCCATATGAGTTTTGTGTCATTTGGAACTGTTCTGAAGATATTCGGTTAGGTTATATCCAAGTGACGTCTTCCTATGGGTAAACGACTTAAAAGCACAAATTAAACTGTTCATAATTTATCATTTATGGTACGCCAGCATTCACAACATGTAGGCGAATCACTGTCCCCCAGACATCTGCGGTTATATTTTTTATATTTACATTTTTTTTTTTAAACAAAGCGGATATAGGAATGCATGCATGACTCAGCTCATTTGCATATTGAGACTGGAATTCCTACAGCAATGCATGCATGACTCACCTCATTTGAAAAGTGAGGTAGGAATGTATAGATTAATGAAGAACAAGATGAATGAATGAAAAAATTATGAATGAATACATGTTTATTGAGATGAAATTAATTCCTCCTGTACGATTTTGTCGTCCACATGGAAAAGGAGCTATCTTGCATGGAAAGCTAGGCTTTCTGGTCTCCTGGTTTTGGCGACTTTTTCCCACACCGTGTGCGAAGGTTGTACAGACAGACCTAAAGAAAGTTAACACAGGCACTGGAACGGAGATCTGAAGATGAGATTGAAGAGGAACCGTAAACCCAGGGTTATGGCTCTGATTTCACTGGACGGGAACAGACCAGTTGATTTTCCACTCCATTTGTGCTTGGTGGTCCTAAAGAAGGCTCCAGTTATTATCAAAGCAAAGCCAATCCTGAGTGTGGCGTTTATAGAGAACTGAACAGAAGATAACTGTGAAAATTAATATTAAAATCAGGTTAAGGATCTTAACCTGTACTGATGCAGGTTTAGAGATGACCTAAAAGTTTGAAATTCGATTTATTGATTTTTTAGTTTGGTCTTTAGAGACTTTACTTTGAAGTCAAGCACAAGTATTTCAGCCAAGCTCAAGATACTGTCTAAAACTAGACTTGCTACCGCTATGATTTTAATGGATCCAGCTGAAGTGCCTCACTTGAAATGGGTTTAGTCAAATCCTACACAGAGTATATCCTCAGGCTCAGAGCTAACTGAATGGACTCTGTGTGTTCTTTATTACCTGGAACTATCAATGCAATTCCCTGTTTAACCTGCTGGAAATCTAGAGGAGGCTGCTTGTGTAACGAGAACCAGTTCTTCTTCGTGGTTATGGACAACATAACATGGTGCAGAAAACAGTGTTGGGTTTGGGAATCTTTCAATGTTTGTTTTTTCTAATTAGCAAAAGTGCTAAATAGTTTTTAGGGGGAGCAACTTCTAAAGGTTTGCCACTTGATGAATTGTATATTGAGCATATATACAGAAAGTAAGAGATAAATTTGCATTGTGTTTTGTTAACAGTAACTGATTACTAAGTTGAGGATTATTTCAGTAAGTGATTACTCAGATTATTTGTCTGTACTGGTCACTCTATAGTTTTCTGTTTCTTGCTCATTAGGATGAATGGATAGAATGTGGGATGGATAGAGGTGTTTGGGCTTTGTCTGCTACTCTGGGTTGTTAGAAGCAGACCGAGCTGAGTTCACTGACAAAACTTAGTTTATTCAACCATCTACGCAACAGGCCTCACCTGTTGTGTTGCATCTGATGGATGAGGCCTCCTGAAAAACTTCAGTTTGTGGTTTTTCTGGGCTTGCCAACGGCAAATAGTTGACATGTCTTATTTATTCTTTTCATTCACAGGGTGATTAAAGACTTCATGATTCAAGGTGGAGACTTTGTAAATGTAAGTACAGCAACACCTTTCTAATTTCCTGAAAGCATTTCGGCTATTTATATGCTTTTATTTGTGATTGCTTGCATTCTTGCCAATCACTTAAGTCTACTTGTTTTTTAGTTTTGCTTTCCACTGTATTTATCTTCAATGTAAAATCTATTATAAATCCAAATACAACTTCTCCCTTCTTTTCGTACAATCCACCTTGAAAAAGGTTCTAATATTTAGTAGACTATAAATTATTTTTGAATCAACATATTCAGATTTTCTGTTCAGTCCTTTTAAAAAAAAAAAGCACACCAAACTATGAAAGTTGTAACTTTTATGTCAGATTAATTTCTAGCAAAGTTGTGGATACTTAATTATATGTTTGTGTGTCTCATTATAGTCCTGAAACTGAGACATTATCTGAAAACATTGGATAAGAAATGCTTCTTTCTCCCTCTTGTGGTTATAACCTGAAGTACATGTTCCTGTGTAATCTGAGAGACATCAGAGAATTAGAAATGGAATGATTTTCTTGCCATTATGTGCAACACTAGGAGATTTAAAGTCACCAATATCAGTGCAAAGAGAGAGTGGATAAAATGTTATTCTAAGAAAAATATGAAGAATATGAATACAGTGTTGATGTTAGTGTAAAGTTCAGAGACTTGTAAATAAATATGGTGTATGTACATATATAGAATAAATATAAATAGCACATAAATGTATGATGTGAGAGTTCTGTTTGGCAATAGCACCTGTAGTAGCGTCAGTTTGTCTTTTGTGAAAGGGTGATGGTACTGGAATCTGCAGCATCTACAGAGGCCCATTTGCAGATGAAAACTTCAAAATGAAGCATTCTGCTCCTGGACTTCTATCCATGGTACGTGTGACGATGATTCCATTTTGTTTTTCCAAAGAAAAGCTAATCACAAACAGTTCATTAATGATTCTTATTTGAAATGCAGGCAAACAGTGGACCAGGAACAAATGGATGCCAGTTTTTCATTACTTGCACTAAATGTGACTGGTTGGATGGGAAGCATGTTGTTTTTGGTGAGTGAATCCTGAGAATTTATGTTTTTAGAGAAATGGGCTCATGTTTTTTTTTTGGGAAAAGCTGTAAAATGATTCCAGTCAAACTGACATCAGGTTCTTCTTTATTTTTAGGAAAAGTGGTGGATGGTCTACTGATTATGAGGAAAATTGAGGTAAAACATCACTAAACAGCTTTTTTAATTTGCACCTCTTGGTATTATCATTTTGATTTTTTTTTTCTTGAAAGACTGGTTTGAATGAAATTAAACTGTTTTACAAAGAACAATAGTGCTCAGTTCCCCCAGTGTAATGTAAATGCATGTATCATTAGTTCATTTATTTTTCTAATTGACACCCACAATAAAAAATGAGAAACCTCTTTTCATTAGTAGGGGGCTTGTCGGTCCGTGTCAGTAATATCTCTGATGCCATCTTATAGCTTAGAAACAACACAGCTTGTGGGCTGGACAGCAAAACATCTGAGCATTTGAAACACTTTGGCTGCAGATTATATCAGCTGATCTGCAGTCATGGCCAAAAGTATTGAGAATGACACAGATATTATATTTTCACATGATCTGCTGCCCTCTGGTTTTCATGTGTGTATGTAACATATTGTCGTCACATACAGAAATACAATTGCAATCATATTATGAGTAACGAAAGCTTTTAATGACAGAATGAGTTAGTGCAGCAAGTCAATATTTGCAGTGTTGACCCCTCTTCTTCAGGACCTCTGCAATTCTCCCTGGCATGCTCTCAATCAACTTTTGGACCAAATCCTGACTGATAGCAGTCCATTCTTGCACAATCAGTGCTTGCATTTTGTCAGAATTCCTAGATTTTCGTTTGTCCACTCCTCTCTTGATGATTGACCACAAGTTTTCAATGGGATTAAGATCAGGGGAGTTTCCAGGCCATGGACACAAGATCTCTCTACCATGCTGGAAAAGGCATTGTTCATCACCAAATTGCTCTTAGATGGTTGGGAGAAGTTGCTCTCCGAGGACATTTTGGTACCATTCTTTATTCATGGCTGTGTTTTTAGGTAAGACTGTGAGAAAGCCAACTTTCTGGGCTGAGAAGCAACCCCACACATGAATGGTTTCAGGATGCTTGGCAGTTGGCATGAAACAAGACTGGTGGTAGCGCTCACCTCGTCTTCTCCGCTTCACAGTGTGTGCAGATGCACTCACACCTGCCTGCTGCCATTCCTAAGCAAGCTCTGCACTGCTGGTAGCCCGATCCCGCAGCTGAAACACTTTTAAGAGATGGTCCTGGTGCATGCTGGTCTTTCTTGGGCGCCCTGGAGCCTTTTTGGCAACAATGGAACCTCTCTCCTTGAAGTTCTTGATGATGCGATAGATTGTTGTCTGAGGTGCAATCTTTCTAGCTGCGATTCTCTTTCCTGTTAGGCCATTTTTATGCAGTGCAATGATGACTGCACATGTTTCTTTAGAGATAACCATGGTTCACAGAAGAGAAATGATGATGCCAAGCACCAGCCTCTTTTTAAAGTGTCCAGTGGTGTCATTCTTTCTTAATCATGACAGATTGATCTCCAGCCCTGTCCTCATCACCAACCACACCTGTGTTAATGGAGAAATCACTGAAACGATGTTAGCTGGTCCTTTTAAGGCAGGGCTGCAATGATGTTGAAATGGGTTTTGGGGGGAAAAAGTTCATTTTCTAGGCAAATATTGACTTTGCAATTAATAGTTGTTACGTTGATCACTCTTTATAACGTTCTGGAGTATATGCAAATTGCCGTTATAAAATCTGAAGCGGGAGACTTTGTAAATATTAACATTTGAATCATTCTCAAAACTTTTGGCCATGACTGTAAATGGGTGTTACTGGGTTTTTGTCATTAAAGCCAAGGCCACTTAACAGCGTACAAAACTACAGGCCAGTTGTCCTTGCCAGCATTCTTTAAGTATGTGTCTATTTTGTAGGGCTGCAACTAACAATCATTTTGCTAATCGATTATCCGTTGATTATTTTTTCCTGATTAGTTAGCGGTTATTCCAGTAATTGATTAATTGTTTCAGCCCTGCTATTTTGTTGACTAGATGTGAAAAGTTGGTCTTAACAAGTGATAATGAGTTAGGATTTAGGAAAAGGCTATTAGAAGCATTTTCATGTTTCTAATAGTGTCAGACAAGGTGGACATGGATGATTTGACATCACTGTTAAACAGTTGAACATCTATTGTTATTCAATATTTTACTGTATATTACTTTACGATCCATTATGACATCCATCTATAGGTGATGTGACTGCAATTTAAACTTCAGCGTCTGTGACATGCCATCAGGCCAGAACAGGTGGATCAATTAAAACATTCTCTCTGACGCCTTTTGAACAATCTGACCCATCCATCAAGAGTAGTCGATGTTTCATTGTGTTTTACTACTTTCAAAACATCTTGTAACCTTATGACCTTCTGCATAATAGAAACTATGCAATGTCAAGTTTAATAATTACGCACTGTAAACTAGCCACTGACTTCTAAATGTGAAAAATTGCTTTGTGCATTTGCTTTGTTTCTGTGATAGAATCGAATAGTTCCCTTTGTTTTCCACACTGGGGGAAATTGTGGTGTTACAGCAACAAAGGTTATCGTAGAAGTGGTCACAGTGTATAAGAATAACAGATAGGAAAAATAAAACAGAGTGTGGTACTTTACAGTGTTTTTCCCACTATAAATACTCTGCTTCTGCAAAATTAAAAAAAATCAATAATAGCTGTGGACATTTTTACAGTAATGGATATGTGAAAAATTGTAGCAACACCAGAAATGTGCAAAACAATGACAGCAGCATGTTATTTAACTGAATAAGACAGAAGCTGTGCAAAAAACAGCATCAGTATAACAACTTATTGAGGTTTTTGGAAACAGTGATGTATTGTTATGTGAACATACTCCTTTCTATGTGTTTGTTTATTATCCAAATTGGGCTAGATGACTCTAATATGATTTTATAGATTATTTCCCGTATAAAAATGAATCCCCTCTTGCAGACATGTAAAAAAAATAACCGTAATGTTTACGGTAAATTAGGATTGGATTGTGAAGGTGTGTAAAATGATGCTTCTTTACGAATTACCAAGGGTTGCTACAAATTATTTAATGAGTATGCTGCTCCATTTTATACAAAACAATGGGCACTATAGGACTAACCTTTCAAATAAACAGGATAGTGACGTCTGCTTTTTTTATTTTAATTGTTCTTCTTGTATGGGTAATATTGAATTGATTTTTTTTATTCTGAGGCACAAATTCTTCCTAGACTTTGCTTGATGAATTTATATTTAATGAAAGCGTATCCCTCTCACCTTGAACAGAATGTGCCCACAGGACCCAACAACAAACCCAAGCTGCCCATCGTCATCGCTCAGTGTGGAGAAATGTGATCCAACCAGTTCTGTCAGTTGCATCAGAAAAGAGAAACCTCTACATCGGTTGACTGGAAATGGCAAACATGTTGTTTCCATGAACACCTGCAGGTTGTTGAGGAAAAACTGCTCACATCATATGAGTTTTTCTAACTGTCACTCAGTGTTTTTCATTTTATAATACATTTTGTGAGACTTCCTTTTGCTTTTTGTCATATATCAAATGCAATAAACTTCTTTTTGGAATATGTATGTTCAATCAGGTTCTCTTCTTTTTTTGTTCCAAAGAAAACAAACAAAAACACTTAAATCCTCCGTATAGAGAATGGAATGTCGTGTTTTTATAACTGGCTTTGGAAAACAGTCAAATTAAACCGAGTTATTGAAGAGCTGGACTTTGGACAATATTGTTAAAGAATCGATACCTATTTTGTCTAAATATAAAAAGTTCCCTGGGCAGATTAGAAGACAGCAAAACATTGTATCAAATCATGGAAAAGTTTACAACACAAGAAAAATAATTTTTTTATTCATTTTTTTCATGTAACAGCAGGGATTTAAACAGAGTGTGCAGAGCAGTAGTGCTTTACATTGGATTGCTTACTTGATCTCTGCTGAAATGCTAAGGAAATGCACAGAGGTGTAAAGTTGTACTGTGAGGGGACGCAGGATTAATGTCAACCTTATCCATGGAGTAAATAGGGCACCCTCTTCGGTGCCAAGCAATCCTCTGCTGAACTTATGGCTTCCCCTTCTATGCCAGCCCAATCCAAGCTTCCAGCCCCCCTCCCCCATCGGTCCTCCCCTTGAGCATCATTCTCTTAGCATAAAAGAATCCTTTCAGATGGAGAAGACTCTCTTCTTATGGAGGCAGGAAGAGGGTCGTCTATTTTTTTTTTTTGAAAAGAGGTTTTCTCCATGGGGAGGCTTTTTGAGACTCATTTGTGTGTGTGGGAGAGCAGAGCTTGGCAAGTGTTTCACACGTCTGCCTGTGCTTCTAATCGGTGCCAGTGGAGCTTTAATTACCATGACAATGTTTGGGAGGAGGGGGTCTGTGCTCTCATCAGTAGAAGAGGGAAAGTTAACCTAACTCAAGATGGATGCTTTTCATGGATTGTACTATTCTGAGCAGAAAATTAAGTCACGCGCCATTCTGACATTAAAACATTACTTCAAATATAATTACTTCAAACAATTAGGGTTGATAAATTATTGTCTAGATCTTATTAATTCAATCCTAGTATAAATACACCTGTTTTGAGAAGACCTCCAGAGAAAGGAGAACCATTGGCATCATAAAGGACAGGAACACGATGCAGAGGAGCCTTAAAGCAGGCGAGCAAAGAACCATGCACTTATGGCATTTAAGTAGATGTGACAACCTCTTCTGCCTGTTGCTGTGTTTGGGAATCATGGTAAAACATCATTTAATTAAAAAAAAATTATGATAACTACCTACAGCCAAGATCAGGCTATGTAGAATTAAAAAATTGATCTGGCTAAGAAGTTGAATATGTGTTCATGTGTCAGTAAGTTGAATATGTGTTGTTGATGCTTTCTATCTGCTCATTGTGACTTGTTACAAAGGTATGACTCTTTAATAGCCAGGAGATGACATACTGCAGCTTTAACTGGGCGTTTAGAAGTATAAAGCAGAGTTGGCTGATCAAATATTGCTTGATAGATTGACTTTATTGATCAGTGGTAAAATGTATTCATTACATCATCTCAGATAGTCAAAAGGAAGAATAAGGTGCCAAAGGAAGAAAAGGTGCATGGGGTATATACAGTATATATATATATATATATATATATATATATATATATATATATATATATATATATACATATATATATATACATATATATATATATATATATATATATATATATATATATATACATATATATATATACATATATATATATACATATATATATATAATATATATATACATATATATATATATATATACATATATATATATAATATATATATAAATAAAATCTTTTATTTTTTTTAAAGCAGGATTATTGTACAGAGTTATTGCACAGGGTATTTACATGGGTATTTTTTATAGATGGGTATTTATCTATATAGTTATTGCACTGGGTATCAAATATAAAAAAACAGGTTATTGTGGAGGGTATTAGATAGTAATTGCACATTATACATTGCAGAGGTTATTGCCGTTGTAGTGTTGTACAGGTCCTCAAAATATTAGCATCTTGTGATAAAGTTCATTATTTTCCATAATGTAATGATAAAACTTAAACATTCATATATTATAGATTCATTACACACTAACTGAAATATTTCAGGTCTTTTATTGTCTTAATACAAATGATTTTGACATAGAGCTCATGAAAACCCCAAATTCCTATCTCACAAAATTAGCATATCATGATAAAGGTCTCTAAACCAGCTATGCACCTGATCATCTGACTCAACAAATTAACTCTAAACACCTGCAAAAGATTCCTGAGGCCTTTTAAACTCCCCAGCCTGGTTCATCACTCAAAACCCCAATCATGGGTAAGACTGCCGACCTGACTGCTGTCCAGAAGGCCATCATTGACACCCTCAAGCAAGAGGGGACGACACAGAGAGATATTTCTGAATGAATAGGCTGTTCCCAGAGTGCTGAATCAAGGCACCTCAGTAGGAAGTCTGTGGGCAGGAAAAAGTGTGGCAGAAAACGTTACACAACGAGAAGAGGTGACCAGACCCTGAGGAAGATTGTGGAGAAGGGCCGATTCCGGAGTAGAAAAATCCAGAGCCACCATGCACAGGTGTGTACAGAAAATGGGCTACAGGTGCCGCATTCCCCAGGTCAAGCCACTTTTGAACCAGACCTGGCATGGGCTACAGAGACGCAGCACTGGACTGTTGCTCAGTTTTGCATGTCATTTGGAAATCAAGGTGCCAGAGTCTGGAGGAAGACTGGGGAGAAGGATATGCCAAAATCCCAGAAGTCCAGTGTCAAGTACCCACAGTCAGTGATGGTCTGGGGTGCCATAACAGCTGCTGGTGTTGGTCCACTATGTTTTATCAAGGGCAGGGTCAATGCAGCTAGCTATCAGGAGATTTTGGAGCACTTCATTCCATCTGCTGAAAAACTTTATGGTGATAAGGATTTCATTTTTCAGCACAACCTGGCACCTGATCACAGTTCCAAAAACATTGGGAAATGGTTTACTGACCATGGTATCACTGTGCTCAATTGGCCTGCCAACTCTCCTGACCTGAACCCCAGATAGAATCTCTGGGATATTGTGAAGAGAAAGTTGAGACACGCAAGACCCAACACTGTGGATGAGCTAAAGGCCGCTTTTAAAGCATCGTGGGCCTCCATAACACCTCAGCAGTGCCACAGGCTGATTGCCTCCATGCCACGCCGCATTGAAGTAGTCATTTCTGCAAAAGGATTCCCAACCAAGTATTGAGTTCATAACTGTACTTAATTATTTGAAGGTTGAATTTTTTTGTATTAAGAACACTTATTTTATAGGTCGGATGAAATGTGCTAATTTTGTGAGATAGGAATTTTGGGTTTTCATGAGCTGTATGCCAAAATCAACTGTATTAAGACAATAAAAGACCTGAAATATTTTTGTTGTTGTGCAATGAATTTAAAATATATGAATGTTCAAGTTTCATTATTGCATTATGGAAAATAATGAACTTTTATTCTAATATTTTGAGAAGGACCTATATTGTATAGTCTGGTGGGTTGAATGACCTGCGGAAGCGCTCCTTTTTACAAACAGGGTGTATAGGTCCTTCACTAAGAGTGAATACTTTAGATATTGAATACTTGCGTCTTTGCTCAACAACAAAAATAGTGTGGCCAAGTTACAAACCAACAAAATTGCTGACTCGCCTAACCTTCATTTTATTATGAGCAGCAGGGTTATTGGATGAGCTGCAGAGATTCCCTAGTGAAAAAGAATAATCCCCCTAAAAATTGTGTACTACAAAAATCTTGTTTTTATGGGCTCAAACGGTCCTGCATAACGCCACCTTTTAAACCTCATACATTTGGCATCACTTATAGAAATTTAGTATTTAATATAGTATTTAATATAATTTAATATATAATTTAACATATAATAATTTAATATAGTATTTAATTTAGTATATAATATAGTATTTAATATAGTTTGAAATTCCTAGTTGTGAACTTCTTCACTAACAATGGCAATAAAACCGATTCTGATTCTGATCTGTAGTGAATTGAAAATTTGCAGGTACAAACTCCTTTTAAGAAACCTTTAATGACAGTAATACCGTCCAATTAGAAATATATTATATCTGTCGTCACACGTTCCAGCCAATCAGAGGAGGAGTAGGGCGGGACCTCCACGGTGGACATTCCCCTGCACAGCTACTCGTTCTGCCCAGTTCGATCGGCAACGGGAGCGGAAAGAGGAAAGCTGAGAGCCCGAAGGCAGTAAGCCCCCCACCACCGCCGGCCCAGGTTACCATCTAGCACCGGGAAAATAGCAGAGAGCCGCCGCCGGCAGAAGCCTTTACCAACGAGTAGTGAACATGAGCAGCGAGGCCGAGACGCAACAGCAGCCTCCGCAACCCGCTGCGGATGCGGAGAGCCCATCCAGCCCGGCAGCCGCAGCTTCCGCGGGGGATAAGAAGGTCATCGGTAAGGCTACCGAAGCTAGTTGGGCTAACTAGGCTGCTAACGTGCTTTCAGTTACAGTAGGGCGATCCCCGCTGTCACCACTACTGGCTGCCGTTAAATTAAACGTTAGTGGCACATAAACCTTAAATTGACCAGTAACGTACTATCATGGAAAAAATAAATAATCCATGTTCTTCACTAGTTCATGTGTATTATTATATACGTTATTAAATCGACCGTTGTGTGTTTTTTTTGTACTTGAGCTGTATCACATTTATTTCATGACTGGTGGCGAAACGCTGCATAATTTAGAATTAGATAGTAGTTTTATACTTTAAGATCGTTTCTATGTTAATAAACCGTTTATATGTTAGATTCGTTGTAAGTAGATGAGTCAGTTGTCCGGGAAAGCATGACTTAAGCATGGGGATCTGATTCGTTCAATCGTCGGGGCCTCCTTCGGTCAGATGTCCGCTTGAGAGACCCATCCATCGGCCGTCACATGGGCGATCGTTAAAGCTTTCCAGTCGGTCTCAAAACCAAACGGTTCATTTATACACGAACGTTGGAGACGTTAGGTTCCGCGAGTTAACCGTCAGACGGTTGAACTTCACCCGTTTCTGGTCAGTTCAAGTGCAATTTTCTGACTTATTATTTCATATTAACCATTTAAGCTAGGAACGTTAGCTGGTTAACCATCTCTTTGTTCAGTCGAAGTGAGTCTGCTCGTTTGAAATATTTTAATCCAACAATTGCAAAACGCAACCATTTGTCCTGTATGATTGACCATAATGTCAGAATAACGGCGCTACTAACGTCTATCAACGGTCGTGTCATTTTAGGTCAAATTTCAGTGTTAACAGTCTGGCCTGTATACAAACCCAACCGAGCTAAAGATGCTATTAGAGCCTAGCCGGCTATTAGCAGCTACGTTCAAGGCGTTTGAGGCCCCCCCAAAATGTCCGACAGGGGTTTCCACCTTTTTCTCCAACCGGTGGTATTTTCGCTGAAGGGTTTCTAAATTATCACACCGTCTATCCTTTCACGTTAAAAATAAATAGTCCACGTATAAATTGTTGATAGTTTCGGTTTACTGGCTCCCCCTCAGCCACATGGTTCAAAGTCTCTCCCAGCTAGCTATGCTAACACATCCGGGTACGGCTCTACCACGTGTGACTGCTCTAGCCCTTAGTTGTGTTTAGATCAGGTTGGACAGGACTGCTAATTGGGCCAGGTGAAGGCGAGGTTTCACATAAACAAAATGGGTTCGCAGAATTTCAGCTCGTATAGAAGTTCAACTATATTTTAAGATCTCAGCTATACATTCATCTTAAAATAGTATACTTGGAACGCATGATGCCTCAAAATAAATAAAGTGAAATGCTAGTGAATATATATGGTAACCCAACCTTTATTTTTCATTCTAAGCAAGTGATTTGGACTATTAAATAGAATTATATGTTTAGCTTAATAAAAATAACTTCTGGTTCTTACTAGGAGAGAATAGGAGTAAATGGATACCATGGTATGTATGGCTTCTCCCCACATAGATTTTAGTTTTAGGCATGGATTGTTGCAGGTAGTCTATAAAAGAGACAAATTGGTGAGCTACTGTTCTATTTCACTACAGAACCCTTTTAGTGACGTGGTTATTTGTATCATTTGTCCATCAAGCTGCTTGTTATGGCCTGTTGCTGAGGTGTTCATAAAGAGACACCCCCCCCCCCCCTACAGACTTGGCTCCCATTTAGAGCAGCTGGTGCTGGGAATTCCTAAGCATCCAGATCTATAATAAGAATGACAGTTGCAGGTTAAAAATAACTTTGCCTTAATATGTGGCCTTGGTTAGCTTTTAATTATTATAAGTGAGCACATTTTTCCAGTCGTTTAATATTTTTTGGTTGATTTGTGGCATATATTTAAACTCTGTGGCACTGGAAGCTTAAATGATTTAATAATCAAGCTTGTTTTAATTTCATTACAGCAACAAAAGTCTTGGGTACAGTCAAATGGTTCAACGTCAGGAATGGATATGGTTTCATCAATAGGTAAGCGAGAGCTAAGCTCCATCCATTATTCCTAGAGGCTGCTGATATAATGCACGTGAGTGGCTGGAAGATGGTTCCCAATCCTCTTGCAGTTTTGCTAGTCTCACGGATTTGACCAGATTATGTTTTCTGCTCGTCTCCATACTGTAGCCGCCCACAGTCCTACATTAATCCTTACTGGCTTAGTTTAATTCGGTTTAGAGGGACATTCTATTGTGTGGTTCAGGAGGACACTAACTTTTGTTCATTTTTTTAGGAATGATACAAAGGAGGATGTCTTTGTACACCAGGTAAGCCATAGTTTATGTTTGCCTGATTTTTGTCATTCAGTTTATAAAAGTTCTCATCCAAATATTTAATATTTTCAGACGGCCATCAAGAAGAACAACCCGAGGAAATATCTCCGCAGTGTTGGAGATGGAGAAACTGTGGAGTTTGATGTAGTGGAGGGAGAGAAGGTAGTTTTTTTTTTTGGGTTTATTTTGTTTTTTCTTGACAGAAAGCCATAAATAATGAGTAAATGTATTGTCGCTTGACATAGGGAGCAGAGGCAGCTAACGTCACTGGCCCAGGAGGCATCGCAGTCCAGGGAAGCAAGTATGCGGCAGACAGGAACCGATACCGTCGCTACCCACGAAGGAGGGGCCCACCCCGCGGCGGAGACTACCCAGAGAGCTACCATAGCGACGAAGGCGAACCTGGCAACGGAGGACGAGACAAGAGCAGAGAGGGGGCTGACAACGCCCCCGAAGGAGACGTGCAACAACAGCAGCGAAGACCAGGTTACCCTGGCAGACGGCGCTACCCGCCATACTTTGTACGTAGACGCTACAATCGCCGGCCCCCGTACACCAACGCACCACGCGGAGAGATTACTGAGGTACGCCGTCAGAGGGCTACTCTCTTGAAGCAGGCACCCAGTTGATCCACGACTTAAGTCTGAACAGCTGATTTTCGTTGTACCCTCTCCTCTCTAACAATCACGTGGTTGTGATCAACAAATCTTGGTGTATCGGGGGTCTTAATATTCTCAAATAGGCCCCACATTTCAGCAGAACAACATGACAGAAGTCACACATTACACATTATGCAGATTGTCATCTGATATTTCTGAAGTTATTTTGAGTGTTCTGCTTCGTCTTCTCAGTCTGGTGAAGGTGATGAAGGCCAGGGAGGTCCAGACCAGGGCAACAAACCAGTGAGGCAGAACTACTACAGAGGCTTCCGACCAAGGTTCAGACCAAGGTTTGCATGTTGGCTTTGTTGGCAGAGGGTAGCATTGTGAGCATAGCAAAGCTTTGCATGTATCAATTTAAAGATTGCATGAATTTAAACTTTATACTAACAACTGCTTCATGCTGACAGTGAATGTTGCACAGTTAACAGAGTAAATAAAATTCTAATCCCAATGTGCTGCTGGATGCTTGTGGGACTGCATGTTGTCTATGGGACTGGTGTGGTTGTTACTGTTTTATTTTCTGGTGCCGTTTATTGTTCTTTTAAACTTGTTCTGTACAACCTAGGGGTCCACCCCGTCCCAGACCGGTGCGGGACGGTGAGGAGGACAAGGAGAATCAAGGCGGTGAAGGTGGGCAGAATCAACAGCCCCGCCAGCGGCGCTACCGTCGTAACTACAACTACCGCCGCAGACGCCAAACAACTGGTGGCAAACCAGGCCAGGAAAACAAAGAGGCCAAGACAGGAGGTGACCCATCTGCAGAGAAAACGTCCGCTCCCGAGGCCCAGCAGGGTGGGGCCGAGTAGGAAACAACCTGCACACCGGCACCTACCATCTTGTACCATCGTCCGGGTAAGTTTGGAGTCTGATCGGCTCATGTAAGATGTTAGCTGGCTGTCAGTGGACTGAGTCTCTGCCTCCTCTTTTCTTGCAGTTTTTCGTTTGTCAACAAGAAGAAACATCCAACAAGATCTGAGCAATAAAGATTTGACTCTTAAAGACCGTCACAAGCTTGCACCATGCATTTGACCAGATTACCACTGATTGCCTGCAGAATCTATGCAGACTTGTTTTCTTTTCCCATTATTTTTATGTGACAGCTACAAAACATTTTGGGGAAACAACAAATGTTTTTCTAAATCTGTCCTAAGTTTTTACACCAAATGGTTTTTAAAGATAAAATTTGATATCTGGTCAGTTTGACATTTTTAAATAACTTTTTATGTATTCAGACATTTTAACAAAATGCAAGCTCAAATAAATCTTCTGAAACCAGGAGAGCTGTTTTTGAGTCTTTTATTTTACTCAAGTATATAGGCTATAGACATAAGGTTGATGTTTAACTGTCACATTTTACCATATCAAGGCTTTGGTCCTTTTCTTCAATCTATTTAAACCATATATGGCACCATATGAAGACATGTCACGAGTATAAAGCAATAGATTCCTTGGGGTTGCAATGTATGAAAAGAGGCTCAGTCAGTTTAAAAGAAAAAGAATTTCCAGGGTTCAGTTCGATTCCCCAGACGAGCGGTGTGTGTACGAGTCTTCAGCAGTGTTTATTTCATCTATAGCTTCTGGTGGCATAATGGGGCCACCTCATTTAGACGTTGGTCTCTTTGCGCAAACGCTTCATTCGTTGTACGTTGCTCTCCATGGCGTCGGGATTGGTGATCTCAGTGGCACAACTAGCAGGAAACCAGCCTCGCTCTCCATCTCTCATTCTCTCACCATAGCACCATTCTAGGCAAAGCAAAACAATTCTAAATTAAAAAATAATGGCAGACAATAACAAAGACTGACCCTAACTGTGATGAAGCACAGCAGGCCTCACCTTCTTCCTTTTGGAGAACAATGACCAGCTCGGCTTGTCGTAGGCCGAGTTCATCCGGCTCTTTAGGCATGTATGTTTTGGTGACTTCGTACTGCGGTAGCCCTGAAACAAATTCCCATTTAACAAAACAGCCAAAAGTGTTATCACTTTTAATAGTAAAGCTTTACAAATTGTGATGCTTTTGGTAATGGATTACGATATGAAATTTTTACATTTCATATTCTTTAGATTTGGACCACTTTATCTGGTGAATGATAAATCCAAGTTCCTTTAATAGCCTGCTCCTTGATAGTAGAATTCTCTGAGAGTTTAGGTCTGTTCTGTTCAGCATTACCTTTGTCATTAAATAACACAGGTTGCAAAGCATCTCCATCATACTTGTCAGCAGAGAGGAGCAAGAAAAACCTCTTGGTAGAGACGAAAGAGCTCTTTTTTTCCCCTCATTTTTTTCATAATAAATTAGCCAAGCACAGATAGAAAAAAGAGCTTTTGGATAACAATAAGAAACAAACGGCTTCAAAATAGTACTATGCAGTCATGAAGTAAAAATGGTGAAATACTTCTATCTAAATTATCAACACTTGTAACATATTTACCCAGCTTCTTTTTTTTGTTTAATAAGGATCCTTGGAAGTTCTTCAAACCAAATTTCCTCAGACCTAATGCTGTTAGGGACAGTATCTAGAGCTCACAATCAATAGAGCTTTTTTTTTATTTTTAATGGAGTCAGGTGTATTACCCATCTGTTTAGGATTTAAAGGGCTTAAAATGTGCATATGAATGTCATCGTGGCATTGGGACTTACCATCTGTGCAAGCAAAGACCCCTTCCTGCTTCTGCTCTTTTAGAGCAATTATCCATCGCGCCCGGTCCATCCTTGGCAAAACAGAGCAGGAATAACAATGAAGTCTGTTTCCCATAAAAAGGCTGCAGATGTTAAATAATTTTTGAAAAGCAACAATTGTGTCAGCAGAGGGAGCCAAAGCCAAAAAATATGCTGTTTCTAAATAAATACAAGTGAACAATGATTAATAACTATTGTGTTGTTATATTTTTTATTATTTAGGAGACCCAGACTAGATAATCAGCGCTTCAAAAAAAGGCACATTTTACAACATCCTCTGGGTTCTTAACAGGGTTTGTAGAAATGATGTCTGCCATACCTAGATTCAGCCACCAGGGAGATTTGCTCTAATTTCCCCTCACTGTTCTTGCTCATCCGCAGCTTGAAGGAAAGGTAGTGGGAGTTGTTTTTGCCAGGCGAAGACGTCCGTACTTCTGCATCCTCTCCCAACTGGACCTGTATGTTATCCAGAGTGGCATAGTCCAACACTACGAAGCTCTCCTCACTATATGTACAAACAATAAGAGAATCAATGGGGTTTTAGAAAGCATTTTCTCCACTTCACTAAAATAAAATACACTGACTAAAACATATTTCCTCCTTAACAATTGCTGACTTAAAGCCATTATAATGACTGCAGTGTTGTGGGCAATTCCTTTCTCTGAGCTCACATTGTTTTCTCTCTCCCTAATTCAAAACAGACAGCTGAAGTCAGTCAAGCTGACACGCTGAATGAAGAATCTGAAGTATGCATCCACTCCTGTCCCCTTACTCTCCTCTTTCCTTATGTTCCCTGGAAGCAGCTGGATCTGTTCACTGGCCACAGGGGACCGTGACTCAAACAAAACATTTACTCAAACTCTTATTTCTATGTAACTAAAAGTTACTATATGTAACCTTAAGTTGACCACATTAGATTGCATATCTTTCACCCCGTGGTTATAAGAATTAAACACTCTTATAGTTTTGTACTTTTAATAAATCCAAAATATATGAAACAAACAAATATGCATGTATTGTATTGTAGTATACTGTTATAGACCAACCTGATTATGTATGAGATACAGGATGGGTTTTAAAATGTCACATAATAACGTGAAAGTGGTGGACATCTGTCTTCAGCCCTGAAGCTGACTTTTAATGTCTGTCTTTACTGATGTTGCACATTCAGAGTAATGTCTGCTGTTTTGTATTTTCCAGATAGGTCATGCTTAGAAGAGCATCTGTGAATAATAAAATTGCAAGTCTTTTCATAGCTTCTAAATTGGTTTTGACTTGGCCCCCCTAGCACACAAACATGCTAACTAAAACGTTCAAAGATGCATTTCCACTATTGCTCTAACTACTTTCAAATCAAATGTATGAAGGAAGCTTCACTGTTCCTGCTGAAGATGAAATACCCACAGCATGATGCTGCCACCACCATCCTTTGTCACAGCAGGGGTGGTTTAATAAAGCCAATGAGTTGGGCTCTCATTACAGATAGAACTCTGCATCCAGGCCATAAAGTTAGACTTTTCATCTCATTGTTTTTTTACGAGTTTACATGTCTGCACACAGCTAGACTTAACTATTTAGATTAGTTAGTTTATTTAGAGGTATCATATCCATGTGCAACTTTAATTATTTTTTTTTTCACATCTAAAAGAAATATGATGGATATGCATCCATTTAACTACACCTCATATTTTCTGCTACTTTGTGTTGCCGTATTACTTGAAATAATTCAAAATAGATTTAAGTGTAGGATTTGATCATAGATTTTGGCTTTGTTTGTGATTTCCTTTGCTTATTAAAATAAAGGGTGATGATGGCTTGGAAATGTTTTTTTATAAATTATAAAAATCATTCTATAATCGCCTCTTGTTGCAGCCTGTTACCAGCTACCATTAAAGGACTAATGACATATATTTGCATCTTTGCAAATCTATCACATAATTTATCACTAGTGATATACCAAGAGATTTTCCTACATATATAGTATATTTTAATATTTTGTTATTAAAATGCACACGTTTAAGGGTCTTCACATCTAAGCTGATCATAATAGAACTGTTTGTACTCACGACTTCTTTTTGGTAACAATCAGCACATCATTAAAGAGAAACAAGTAGTAGCTCCTGGTAGTGAAAGCCTTCCAGATGCTGAGCTCTTCGCTGGAGACGGCCAGCTCTCCACGCTTCTTTATCCATCGGGATGCCGACACCAGAGGAAACGGCTGGAGGGAGAACATTTGATAGGGGACACAACTGAAACTCTTATGGATGATGGATAAACTGATTTATGTGACATGTGATACAGCGAGCTGATAAAAGATTAGCCTACCTTTATTTTTCCAAAATCCATCTGTTTTTGGATGGTGTACATCTGCTCTGTTCTTTCCATCCGCCTTGCTCCGTCATTGCATTCAGTAACCAACTGTTGACATAGTTGTAGAAAAATATGTTATCAAAATCCTGTCAAGACAATAAAAGCAGTTTCTTCAGATCAGTCTAAGTCAACTTCAGCATACATACCTTGCTCATAGCATTGAGGGCCCAAACAGCAGCAAAGTACTCTGCAGACTGTGCCTGAGTTTTCTGACAGATTGTCTGAGGAGAAAGAAAAACACGAATAGATTAGAATAAACAAATAGCTTTATATCAAATAACTCCATGTCTTGGAGTGGCATGTGCAAATTTAAAAATCATCACCAGTTTGAAATAAAATAAAAACATAATTAGACCAAGGAGCTGCATGTTTCAGATCAAACACATCTTAATAAATAAATATAACCTGAGTAAATAAAAGGCAATTTGATTTTTAAAAGGGATTCAATGCAACTTATCTCCTTGTGCTCAATTAGGTATAAAAATCAATGAATAAATCAGGCCCTGAGATTGAAGCAATTGTCCTGATGAGGTGAGCAGGTTATAAAAGGTGATTTTCATGACTGGAAACAATAGACGGTGCTAAACTGCCATTTGAAAAATAAAGAGATAAGAACAAAAATTTCTTTCCAACAAGCAAATATGGAGTGTTTCCATTTTATAATGTATTTCATATTTTACTTTGAAACCCACAGCAATAGAAATCTGCTACCAAACGTTACAATCAACTAGGGCTGCAGCTAACAATTATTTTACAAATCGATTCATCTGTCAATTTTTTCAATTAATCAATGAAACAGATAAGGTTGTTTTTTTTTATCTTAAATGCAAAATGTTCTAATTTCTTTTTAGGTTTTTGATATAATTACTGCTCTAAGTTTGTCGCTCTGTCTGCTAAAGGCATATATTACAGTCTCTATACTCCAGGTAACGATTAATCGATTACTTAATTAGCTGACGATTGTTTCAATAATCAATTAATCACGATACATTTTTTCTGCCCTACAATCAACACCTGTTATATAAACCTGTTCACAGTTCCTTCACAAAAAACCCAACTACATTGACAAAACCCTGTTAACATGCTTCTATTACAGTCTTTGTATTTTCATTAGCTTAAAATTAAAGATTAAACTTACATCCAGCAGAAGTGGTAGTCTGGTTACACGCTGCATGGGCAGGATGAGGAAGGAGAGCATGGGCAGACCTCCACATTCGCTACTGGACTCTATTTCTTTCAGGGTCTCTTTGAAGGCAGTGTTATTATTCCTGAGACACATAAAAAGAATAAAGTTCAGCTTCATCTTTAGGCGCCGATCTAGGAAGTCATCGGCTTGTGCAAGGTTCTGCCACTCACAGCAGTGTTTGCAATGTCCTCTGCTGAAAGGTCTCATTGGAGCAGTAGACGATGTAAGGCTCGAAGTGGTGCGCGGCGTGGTTCTGAACAATGTCGCTGATGTCCCGGATCAGCAGCTGATCATTGTGACGATTTTCGAGGTCCTTAAAAAAACTGAAAATAATGAAAGTGGCAGATTATTTTTGATGCAAAATCAAATATAGTTCTTTAAGAGAGCAATCACCAGAGCAGGTTTATTCTGACCAGTTCTAGATCTACATTTTAGGCTCCACAGTGCTTAGGATAATGCATATTTCTTTTAGAGGTGAATATATCCACTCTAACTATGGAAGACCAGCAGGGATCCACAGCTCAAGTGGTGCAGCCTGTCAATAGGACAGCTTTTAGTTGTCCATTCAGCAGGAATCGCTTGAAGAAAGTCAAAAGAAGTTATGCAGGTAGTTTTTCATAAACAATAAGGGGTAACTTTACACTTGTGAATGAAGAGGAAATGTACTCTGTTGTGGTGGATAATTAAAGCTTAAGCACAGCATTCTCACGATGTGGAAAGCCTTGTACTTTTGGGATGTTATTATTTGTAAGAAACAGAAAGAAAGATTGGAGTTTATGTGACGATGAAAGAAGCTTATTAAAAGGAAATCTTGAAAATAAATCTATTAAAAGCTAAAACATACAAAACTTGAAACAGGGGTTTTTAGATTCCCCTTCCAGGAGTACAGAGAGCCAAAACCTAGAGCTGAAGTTTGGTAGATTGGTTTAGTTTGGTTTAGTTTAGGCACAAATCCGTTTTGAGAAACCTGAAATTTGATGTTCACGGATGTTTTCATCCAATCCGACTAACTTGTTAAGCTATTGAAGAACGTGCAGAAAAAGGCAGTCACATATGCAAAGCAGAGGAAAGCTGTTATCAAAAGATCGGGAGGTTTAATTATGAGAAAGGATCCATAATCTACCGCCTAGGAGGCTCAACATATACAAAAAAGTTATTTTCTGAATTTTGTTCTTTAAAACCTTTATCGTGTTTCTTCCTTTGTGCAATTAGGCAAAAATAACAGTTAAGCACATTAAACACAATGATGATTTAACTGCTATTTAGAGGGGAAAAGAAACTTTGCATCAAAAACAATTACTGAAGTTAGAATAACATCTATGAAGACTAAAAGGTTCAAATAATCACAGACTGTTAAAATTCTGTAAAAGGCTTTCCTAGAAAAGAAATGACTCCAAATGTTGACCTTTCCAGCAAAAACGTGTAAATTGACACTGAGAAAAAAACAACCCCACCCACGGACCCAGATACTTGTCAGTTTCCCATACAGAAACTGTAGGTTTCTGTTATTTATCCCCATAGAAGCTTCCATTGTGTTTTTTTCTTTGGATTCCGCCGTACCTTGGCTTTGAAACAAGAGAGAGAGCATTTCGCCTTTCATTCAATGTTTTCTACTTTCATTGAAACTGAATTACACGGCAACAAACAAAGTATACCTGGAAAAACATTATAATTTCAAAGCGCAGGGATACCACTCAGAGCGGCAGAACCAGTTTGGCCATCAAGTCTTAACATGTTTACCAGGACTACAGAATACTAAAGATATGCTAAGGCATATACTTTGTGAACATAAACTTCAAATAGACCCCCCCCCCCCCCCCCACCTGTTCACAATAATCTCAGCCGGGAATATAAAACACCCCTTGTCAATGAATATTATATCAGGCGGTTGATCAAATGTTCAGTTCGTCCCTACTGATAAGATCATCGCAACCCTGATGACACCTTAAGAGAATCGCTACTTCAACATATTTCAAATACCTTACAAATTTTACAAACCCCCTTTTTTTATTTCATTGTTACATCAAAATTAGTCAGATTAGATCATTAAAAAGGGACATTTTCAAGGAGATGAGCTATCCAATCAAACCTGGTCCTATTTAACAATATAACATACTATCCTATGTTCAAATCATAGCTAAATTGTCATAGCCTTTAGTTTTTGGTTCAGTATAACTAGCCATGTAGAAACCTAATTGGAGTGGAAACAAAAAAAATATTGAGAAGAACTTGTCTGACAGCATGAAGTAGGCTTTAGAGATCTAAAAAAGCAATACGACAATGACCTCAAGAACGGATGAGAAACAGAATAAATGATGTCAGTCAGAAAAGAGCTACAGTTTCTAAAGCTTTGAGTCTTAAACTGTATATTCACAAACCACCTCTAATTCTATTACGTGGTCGGCATAGCAGATCTACCCCAATAATGCAGGGATGAGTTAAAGGCCTCCTTTGCCTTAGTAAAGGTCAGGGTTCAGATATTTAAATGACATTCATTCAACAGCACAGAGGCTCTTCTTATCTTGGCCGAAAAACTATTTGATTATCCTCAGCATTTCTTTAAAAGTAATATGAGGGGTGGTGATAGAAAACAGCAACTGTTTCCATTTTTAGACCCATAAACCATGAGCTCTGTATTATAGCAAAATGTCTTTAAGAAAAATATCCCACCACCTGTCCAAAAATTGAAGGTGAAGTACTCACTGATGTGAGGGGAAAAAATGAAGGTTTTGAATTGACCAAGACTAATTCAGGTTTTATAATCCAACTGAGATGCTGTGGTAGGTTTTTAAACCAGATCAAAATTCCTCCAATGTGGCTGGATAGTGATTTTCCAGAGCAAAGTGAACTAAAACCTTTTTAAAGACTCAGTCAAGAGTTACTGCAAACTTTTAAGGGCTTGATTAGGTTTCAAGAGTATTTTCTTTCCTATTGGACCAGATTAGGTTGCAGAGATATCCTAATTTAATAAATCATAATCTCTTACATCTGCTTGTATTTACTTAATCTGTTCTGATGGTCGGAAACATTTAAGCCTAAAGAAAAAATAAAAATAGAAGAAATCTATAAAAGTTCATCAGCAGAATGTTAACATCTGTGGGTGATCCGTACAACAGCAGCAAATACTGTAGAAAAATGCAAGACTTGATCCATTTCAGGGTTTTGTTGAACAAACCGTTGGCTAACTGTGTGGATGACAGATATGTTGGAGAAGAGGTGGTGGTGTTCGGTGGTCGTCATGGTTTTCTTCAACTCTGCGCTGTTCTTGAAGTGACGTACCAGGATGCCAAGGCTGTGCAGGTATGAATGCTCTGAGGTGATAATTTCAAAAATGGCCTGGAAAACAACCACACACACACATCAGTAAACTCATAAAAAACAATGTTTTATTTTTCTGTTGGAAAGAACCTGATGCAAAAGCAACACTTTTCTCTGCATTTGGTTGTTTTAGGTCATGATAAAAGCATGTTTAGTTAGCCACAGGGCAGTAATGTAGCCAGCAGGGAGAGAAATCATGTGATTTCTATCACACCTTGGTCAACATTTCCACTTCTTCAGGTGAGGTGGCTGAGGGGACCAAAGGGCATAAACGCCACCTGATCAAGTTACAGGCTTTAATTCTCTGCAAAAGCTCGGGAAACTTTTAGAGGTAAAAGTACCTGCAATGAATGTCTTTTTGAGTGAGTTTCATCAACACTAGAAAAAGACCCATGAGACACTAAAGGCACCAAAGAACAAACTGAGACCCTGATCAGAGAGCTGTAAAGCACCATTATACAGGCAGGGAGTGGCACAGCAGAGCACACAGTGTGGACCTTGGTATTGACATCTTGGTCTGCTGTGAAAGACGCATTACAAAGGAAATCCATTGACAGATAGTGTTACATTACAGTTTCAGTTTTTGCTTCACTGAGGAATGCCGTTTAGTGAGTTTTTGCATGAACTACTTCTCAATTTGGGCTCCTGCTTCTGTTTCTTTGCACTTCTGAGGAGCCGTGGCAATCTGCTGCCAGGAAACGTACAACACAACCTCCTTAGTCATTTTTTGGTT
This sequence comes from Cyprinodon tularosa, assembly GCF_016077235.1. NCBI lineage: Eukaryota > Metazoa > Chordata > Actinopteri > Cyprinodontiformes > Cyprinodontidae > Cyprinodon > Cyprinodon tularosa. The sequence continues at coordinate 431,556 of NW_024039245.1, read as the reverse complement.
ACAAAAAATATCAATCCCATCCATCACAATTCCCTTTTAAAAAGACGGCCAGATTACAGTCAAGTATAAATGTATGCATCTGTGCATTCAAAGGAAAATGAATAAATACTAAATAAAAAATACTTTGACACTGGTAACTGGCAGTTTCCTCTGAGCTTCAGTTTTTCAAAGGTATTTGGCCCCCATGAACTTTTACCTTTTACATCATTTAAAGCTTCATTCTTGAAAACAGAAAATCATAATTATTTGTGAAGAATCAACAACAATTGGGACACATAATGAAGGGGAATTCAAGTTATTGGATATTTTTAAACTTTAACAAATAAAGGAGAAATAAAGAAGAAATTGGATGTGCAAAATTATTCAGCCTCCTTTAGTAAACACTTTGTAGCTCCACCCTTCTAATCGCTTGAGGTTTGTCTCTATCAGTTTTGCACATTGAGAGACTGAAATTTTTGCCTTTTCTTCCTTATAAAGCAGCTGGAGCTCAGTGAGGTTGGATGGAGAACAGCAGCTTTCTGCTCTTTCCACAGATTCTCGATGGTATTCAGGTTCCATTTTGAATCTTTTGCAGACTCCAACAGGTTTTCACCCAGAATGCTTCTATATTTGGCTCCATCCATCTTTCCATCAATTTTAACCACCAACCCCGCCCTGCTGAAGAAAAGATGGCCCGAACCATGATGCTGCCACCATCATGTCTGACAGTGGGGATGGCGTGTTCATGGTGATGAGGTGTGTTGCTTTTATGCTAAATATAATGTTTTGCATTGTTGCCAAAATGTTCAGTTTGGTTTCATCTGACCAGAGCACCTTCTTCCACATGTTTGCTGTGTCTCCCAGGTGGCTTGTGGCAAACTTTAAATGAGATTTTTTTAATGGATATTTTTAAGAAATGGCTTCCTTCTATAAAGACCAGCTTTGTGTGGTATACAACTGATTGTTGTCCCATGAGCCTCTTGACTGCATCTCTAATCAGTCTTCTCCTTGTTTGAGCTGTTAGTTTAGAAGGACAGTTGGGTCTTTGTAGATTTGCAGTGGTCTGACACTCTTTCCAATTAAATATTACCGCTTTCACAGCGCTCCTTTGGATGTTTAAAACTTGAGAAATACTTTTGTATCCAAATCCGGCTTTAAGCTTCTCCACAACAGTATATCTGGCCTGGTGCATTCCTTGTTTTTCATGATGCTCTGTGCTTTAAACAGACCTCTGACACTATCACAGAGCAGGTCCATTTATACAGAGAATTGATTACACACAGTTGGATTCTATTTCTCATCATCAGTCATTTAAGTCAACATTGGATCATTTAGAGATCCTCACTGAACTTGATTTGTTAAAAAAGGTTAAAATATCCAATAAATGTCATTCTAATTCATGATTGTGTCCCACTTATAAATTCTTTACAAAGAATTACAGAATTTTATACCTTTATATATGAAGCCTGAAATGGGGCAAAAGATTGAAAATTTCAAGGAGGTCAAATACTTTCTCCAGGCACTGTATAAAACAAAATGGCACTACTGCATTAGTGGCATTTAATTTTGGATAAATGAAAGTAGAACAAAAATTCCAAACTTAAAAATGAGCAGTTTTAGAGAAAACTATATATATTTTTAAAATGTCTAATTTTTAGCCTTATGCATGTGAAAATATGTAAAAAGCCCACATCTATAGGGTGTGAGGGAAAATGCTTTTCCAAGCGCTCACCTCTTGCCTTTTTCTCTCCTGAGGTGTGATTTTGGACAGAATACCAGATTCCTTCACCTTCACAAAACAGAAACAAGAGGTAAGTCTTCACCCCATTTAGATTTAATATAAGTACAAATATACAAATATTTTACAATCAGAAAAAAAAGTATTTATTCTGCAGTTCTGCAAATGATAAAAATCCCAATAATCACAACAACATATTATAAACTAAAGCTGCTAGTTCCTAGATTTGACTTAATTTGCTGATCCAATCTTAAGGTTTACCTGCGGTAACTGGCTCCATGTGAGGTGAGCTTGTTTGTAGCTCTTCATTACAATTCCCTGATCCTGTTCAGGAGGCTCCACCACCACAAAGTCCTCAAGCAGCTCATCCTGGTTGGTGGAATGAAGCCCGCGCTCTCGGATCTCCTGGTACAGGCACGGTTTGGCTGGAAAGTGAACAGACATCAAAATAAAGATCTTTTTAAAGATGTGCCATGGGGTAGTCTCCATGACTAAATCTCAGTATCAAATGTCAGTTATTTCCCAGTTTATAAACCCAATTTAACAAAGCAGACAAAGTGACACGTGAGTGAACATACCGTCTTTGAATGATCCACGCTGGTTCCTCTTTCGGCCAAGGGTACGCTAGGGAAGAAACGGCAGCACAGACTTTATTCATGAATTGTGTGTTTTAGTCATAGACTTGCATAGAGAAGTACGCTAATAAAGATCATGAAGATGGGAGAGTTGTTGAAAATATATCAACATGGTTTTCACAGATGTTCTATGTAAAATATTAATACCATTTAATAGCGATATTTATTGCTGACTCAAGTTTTTTTTTATTATTTTAAAAAACTGGTTAATTTGCTATAATCCAAATCTGGAAACAACTTAAATTTTTTCTAGGTTGCATAAAAACTCTGGATCTTTGTTCCATTAAGCAGTGAAAAGTCGACATCACCACTGGCACTATAGGCTAAACTGATTGCGACTGATGTAAAAATGAAAAATGAAACCAGAGGTTCAGCTAGTGTCATCATATGAAACAACTGATGTCTGAATCAGACTGAAGTACAATAATAATATATAAAAAAAAAAACATATGATGGGTGACCTTAAATAAAGAATTTCCTATTAACTTCTAGTTTATTTAAACAGATTCTTTTAGAAATATTTACACTGCTGGGAGATCACCTTTAACTGCATTTACTGACACATATATTAAACCAAAGATAATTTTGTTAAGCTTGGTTACCTCAAACTAAAGGGTAAAAGAAAAGAAAAAAAGCTCTTCTCTTTTCCCACACTGTTTGTACCTTCTGTCTCCTACTGTGCACAGGACCGGGACTGCTTTCTCTGTTTTCATCAACCGGTTTCAGAGTGGGTTTATCTGCTGTCCCGGCTGTCATGGCTTCAATGTCCAGGCTGGTCACCGCAGCTCGGTATGACTTGTTCCTGCGGTTCCTCCTGAAGGCAAATCCCTCTCCATCACTATCATAATCTTCCCAGGAAACATCTGGACCCTGGGTTGAGTGACGGCTGCGGTTCTCATTGCTGGAGTTCTCCAGTCCCACTGGGAAGGTCACCACCGTGGTGTGATGGCGGTTTTTGGGCCGGCTGGACACTGCCAAGCCCTTGGGAAACAGCTGCTGGGCCCCAAGCTTCTTTGCTGCAGGGCTCTCTGTACTTAGAATTACCTTTTGGCTCTCAGGCTTCTTTGCTGCAGGACTCTCTGTGCTTAGAACCAACCCCCTGTCCACTGTGTCTACCTGCAGAATGGCTGTTTCAGACTGGGGTGCTGGTGGGCTTTTGGGTATGTAGCCTTCATCTCCTGGCTCGTATATATGAAGCTCTGTGGAAAAGAGAGTCTCCACTTGAGGGGACTTGTCCATGCACTTCTCTGACTCACTGTGGGACATGGTGTCCTACTGTCAGCCTCCTCAGTTCCTCACCACCTACAGCATCGAAGGAAACTAAAGAAGAAAAGCAAACAAATTGGAAAATATTAAAATTGCTGCAAAAAAATAATATATTGACCATCAAAGGTAATCTTAAATTGCTCATAGACTTTTTTTGACATCTCAGGATCTAGGTTTTCAGTGGAAATAAGTTACCAAGTCATATGAAGGGACTTGACCCATGACTCACGACTCCCACTCACATAGAAACACACAAACATGTAGAACCTCTCATTTCAATCTCTTAAACAACCAAAAAAAACAAACTCACACTCTTTCTGATAAATGTCCCAATCCAACTCCTCCAGGAGGTGGTTAGTAAACCCATTATTAAGAAGACAAAAAAAACTCCGAATGTGTTATTAAAGCCTTAAACTAACATGCACAAACATGCAGAAGAAACTAGACCAATGTTCATGCTGCATTTAACCTTAGAGCAAATTAACTAATAGATTCAAACAATATTTCTGTTTAGTTAACTTGAGTTACTTACAATACCAAATAATGTCGCGAGACAGACGGATTAGGTTGAGGGAGGAAAAATGTCCGCCTCAGACTCCCATAGTCAGTAGATCCAAGCAGACCGCGCGCAGATAGACTCAGCTGCTTCACCTGGAGAGGTGCGCCTCAAACTGTAGCTGTGGTTCGGCGGGACGTCCGCGGCGGTATACCTGATAGAGATGCGGTTCGTCTAAATGCGACTGTATTCCTCCGCCGCGCTGGTCCCTCGGCCTTCCTCTGTTTACGTCACTACAGGTGCGCGCCAATCAGGTTTGTTAAAAACAAGCCCGACAGCAAGCACCTTCCACCACTTGGATATTCAAGTTTGACAACCGTCCACCGAGATGGAGACGCAACACAACTCGAGGAGTTTGACACGTATTTTTTTTAAAACACATAAAAGGGAAATGAATTTTAATTGCAGTTATTCAAAAACACAAAACAAAACCGAAACCAAACAGTTTGAATTGCTTGTTAACTTTAAACTATGGAAGATATTCATGTATTTTTTGTTTCTGTTCTCACTCAATTATTTAAAACAAAGGCGCTTTGTCACATCCTGGTGTTGAATCTTATGTACTACACCCTATTCAAAGATTCCATGGCTGCAAAGGTTCCATTAGGAATTCACCTTAATAAACACAACCACCTTTTGCACACAGTCAAGTTATTGCTTGTTATTATTTTTTTGTGTGTGTGTGGCTGTACTTCCTTTATGTGCCTGGTGCGTGATTGCTTTATCAGGAAATGTTAGATTTTCTGATTAGATTTACTTTGAGGGACAAATTTTAGGTCCATTTTAAATAGTGGAAATTCTACAGATGTTTAGGGGATTTTTTTTTCTACAACCATATAACTACATTTTGCATAAATCATTGGACTTTTCCAAAGCAAATTGTCTTTTCGTGCAACGAAAGATAATAAACATATGCAAATCGTCTAATACCTTAACCAACAAGATACCTAAAAATGTACAATAGTTGTGAAAAATGTCTCTAAAATTCATATTTCGATACATTATTATTATAAATCAAGTCTATATAAAGTTTACTTTCCCTGCCCTATTAAAAAAAAACAACAAATTTTTAAGAGCAATTTTACTTCTAATGGTCTATCAATTTTTTTAAACAAACATAAATAATAAAAGAATGGAAACAGGCAACAAATAATTTTACAATATCCAAGGTTTATTTTGCTCATTTTTAACAATATGAAGTTATTATGAGAAGTGAACAAGCCAGCATTCTTTATTTGAGTGAGGCTAAAACATGTAATATTATGTAATACAGAAAAAAATTAATGAAAAAAAATCTAAGGGTCCTTATATACAGAGTTTATATATTTATATATGTATAGAAAATTGAATGGCATTGACATTTACACTTTTATTTTTCATTTTCATATATGGCATCTGATGAGAAGTAAGTCAGAATATTTCTGGATGACCAACCAAACACAACAGTATGCTTGACAGATTATCTGTGTAGAAAAAAGAGAGAACATTCTAGGAATGAATTATTGAGGGTATTTGCAATGATCTGGATTATAGCAAGGAAAAGATTCTTAAACAAAAATCTGCTGATTTTGTCCACTTTAAAAACTATCACCAAATATAAATGTTTCTAATGACCTTTAAAAAGTGCCTCCTTTCATTTTCTGCCCCACATTATTGAATATTGGTGTTTAGTAAACACAAAGATAACTAATACCCAATTTAACAAATATCTCAACATGACTTATTTAAATATTTGAATCCATTTATGACAACAGATTTTATCTTTAGGTTTAATGATAACTTTTAAGGTAAAAAAAAAAAAAAAATTCTTAAGTTTAATTTAAACTTGATTAGATCATCTAAAGACCACACCCTTGGTGTTTCAGGACCCTCAGAGGGGGTCCTGACCCAGACTTCAGAAGCCACTGCTCTAAAAACACAAACATAACTCTAATGTTTTGTGAGTTGTAAGAACATTTCAAAATATGGAAAAAGGAGGAAGGACTAAAATAGTTAAACAAAAGCTCTCTGAGTGTCTAATATTGAATCATACAGTACTTTGCAGAAGTCTTGATCATCTTCTACATGCATAGATTCTCAGCCACAGACAGGTTGATGCTACATTTGGACAAACTAAAGCACATAAATCCCTTACGGATATCAGTATAGTGTAGTATAGTGTATAGTGTATCAGTATAGAGACCGATTGGTCTCTATGATGTGTCAGGATTTGATTGATTCTTCAAACAACGTATTTTAACAATTTGGTCACATAAAAAAAAAAAAAAATACAAAACTAAACTTTGCTTTATTTTTCTAATAAAACAAACGAGACAGTTAAGTTAAAGTGATACTATCACCGTTCCAACCATTAATGAGCTGACATACAGTTTCATCTCTTTAGGGAGGGAGTTTAATAGAAATAACTGGCCGTAGTTTCTGCCAATAAACTGGCAGTATTTTAAAGGGTTTGCTCAAGTTTACTTGAGGTTCTGTTAAGAGGTTGCAAGAAGTTAATATCTTGCCAGCAGCAGTCAGTGATTCATGCCAGTGCTATTTTTATAATCTTTTAACCATTGATGGGTTTGCATTGGGTGGATATTTATGCAGGAGCTGATGATTATCTACATGGAAAAACAGAGGGAGGATACAACATTTCCTGGTAGAATACTAATTACTTTTTTCCACCAGAGAAGCTTTGTTTTTTTCTGTTATGTTTCACATAGGAAAATCCTCTGCAGCACACAGACCCCTAACAACACACTTTGTGTAAATTATAAAGGGTTTGTAACTAACCTCCTAAACTAGAGTTAAAGATGAAGGATGATAATATACCTGCCATAAACCGATTAGCAGTTAGAATCAGCCTCCTGAGCCAATGAAAAAGGAGTTATCCTGAATAATTACACCATGATTGCTAATCATGGTCGATTAACCTTGGTTTTAAAACAGCTGAACTACTTTCCTATAGGACAGTAGATCCATTTTTAATCTTGATACCAAATTCTATAACTAAGACACCACATTGATGGGATTCTACCTATACTCAGAATACATTGGCTGCTTAATGATAAGACCTGCTTTAAAAAGACATTAAACTGCTATTTTCCTTTCATTAACCTAGAGGTTAAACTGACTGAAAAATAGAAAATTTCATAGCAACAACGGCCTCAAACGACATCTATCAAAAACCTTAACTCCTTATATGAAATCATACTCCAGTGTTTTGTAGTTTTACAGAAATGTAAATATAACTAAGAGTAATTTATACTAAGTGCCTTAAGTACAATAGCAAAAAGAAAAAAAAAAGGTTTAGTGCATGTCAGGAATGCTGTGCTAAAAGAACAACCCTTTGTGAGCAGGAGACTTTTAGTAAAAGGTGTAAGATCACTCTGCCGTGTTTCACCTGAGCCGTCTCAGCTTGTGTGGACAGCAGCAACCACAGGCAGGAGGCCTGAGCTGCTGGGGGCACAAGAGAAGTCAGGGGAAAACAAGCTCTCCTCTCTTCTCTCTGTTCAGTTTAAAGAATGAAGGAGGGAGGCGCTTTGGACTATGTGTGTGAGGGTGCAGAACGCTGCAAAAACGATCCAGTTCACTTTTTGGCTATGTCCCCTTTTTTCAGAATGAGCTGCCGCTGCCAGGGGGCCAGCTTGGTCTCATCGTAGCCCAGGGTCCGTAGTCGCTCCAGCTCCTGCTTCTCCTCTGTCTCCTTCGCCTGCTTGGCCTGCTGTTCTGCTTTTCTACATGCATCCAGAAAGAAAGGTCAACAATCTGTCATTAGTATACCACTGTCATTTTTCATTTAATGCAATGCAGTAACACATTACCTTATTGCTAACAACTACATGAGCTAAGCTTGATTTTTCAACGTTTTGCTGAAATAGTAAAAGTAAAGTTGTGGAAATGAGAACATTTGCCCCCTTACAGTTTAGAGGCTATGTCCAAGTCAAGACTTAATTATGACTATGATTGACTTCCTATGGCATGACCTTTAACAGACAGCATGCTTGCAAACCTTTAAATGCATATGATTTAAAACATGTAAAAGTTACATTACACTTTTTTGTAACGTCTGAATTAATTTCTTTTTAAAAAGCCTTTTGTATTTGTTCAGATTTACTTCAAATAATAAAATTTTTCGACCATCTTTAATAATTAAGTGTGACCAAAGATCTAAAATGTTTTTATGCATATTTATCTTAACTTTGGTTTCATATTTATGTATATATATATATATATATATATATATATATATATATATATATATATATATATATATATATATATATATATATATATATATATATATATATATATATATATATATATTTTTTTTTTTTTTTTTTTGAATTTGCAGATGTATTTCCTCTGATCAGATGTTGATTAGGTAGAGTTCAGAAGTCTGGTCACATTTCTGTCATGTTTTAACACGAGTTTTTAAGTGCTGAACAGATAGCTTACATATAGAATTAAATATTCATTCTGTGTTACTAGGATTTAAGTTAATGTATCTTTTATCTTCATGTGATCTTTAGGAGTTAAACTGCCTCCTGATCCAATGGATCAGACTTTCCCCTCTCTTACTTTATAGCTTATTTCAGTTCGATAATGTGTGTTTCCCTTACAGCACCATGTCCCTGATCTGCTTGGTTTTAGATTTATCTGAGATCTGACTTATTCCAGAGGGTGTTTTTTAAAACTAATTATTTAGCTCTTTGATTTTGCTCTCTGAGTGCATAGTTCTGTTTTTAGATCATTCCTAATATTTGCTGCCATTCTGCATATTTCAGTTTTCATAATTCCATGATCCTTGATCTTTTATTATAGTAATCAGTCCACCAACAAGTTATGCTTCCTGTTGTCAGTTTTTCCAGAGTCTCCTGCTGCTCTTTGTATCCCTGCATTTGCTGTTCCTCTTTCTCCCCAGTCTTCCTCTTTCTGTTTTTATTTTCTAAACTAATCTAAGTCTGAAATATATGTATATCTCCATATGATTGTTCTGATCCCCTCTCTTGATCCATCACAGCAATATTATGTGTGAAACTCCTCCTGATAGATTACGTTCAAGAAGAATAAAAAAAATCTTCCACACATGATGAGTCATGTTTTTAAGCAAATAATAAAAAAATATATAAAAATAAACTTACCGAAGACCTGAGAGATTATTATTCCTTGTCTTGGTGTTTTTAACTTCATAGCTCTTGTGTGGGGGCTAACACATTGTTGTGTTTATAGAAATAAGGAACTGATCTCATCTTTGTCACAGATTAGTTGCAGAAAGTGCATAAAATTCCATAGTTTGTTTTGAGGACACATGTACATATGTTATAGAAGAATAAAGTGGTTTCAAAAAACATTTCGGTAGTAATATTCAGCCATTTGACTGAAAATGAGTAAGAATCCAGCTAAAGTAAACCTTAAGGTAAGATGAAGCCTGGCTCCTTGGATGCAAATAACTTGGAAATCAGGGATGACTCAAGACCTTTGCAAAGCAGTAGATTACCTTTCCTTTTTTGCCATAAGAGGGAATAGACTTGAAGGCAATTAATTGGGCAGAGCAAATGCTTGGGTACGTTAATGAGCTGAGGTCAAATAACTTTACAGGAAAACTACTAAAATACTGATTCATTTTAAGTCACTTATACAAGGTTACATAAAACAAATGCTGAATTTGCAGCTAAAAACATTTAAATCCTACAATCATGTATAGTGTGAGTACAGCAAGCAAAGATCACACAAGGAGGAAATTGCATTACTTTGGTTTTTATTCAGCTTTTGCAAATTTCACTTGATGGTGAACCGCAAAAACAGATCCTTCAATAATCCAGACATATCCCCACGGAATACTGGATGAATTGCACAGTTGTATTTCTCCTTAAATCTAATTTATTGCCTTTACCCAAATTTGCTAAAAAAAATATGATCATATAAAAAATCTAGGTTGAATTGTAAAATCTCTAGTTGTAAAGCAAAATGGAAAATCTTACCTTTTTTGTTCCCTGTCACATCAGGAGACACACAAGAAAAAAGGTGTAAATATCATGAAACAGTAAACAGATGTTGTACAAGTTACAGTAATAATGTCATGCAGAGACAAACCGACTTCTTGGTGCTGTGGTCTCTGTTTTTTAAATAATTCTTAAAAACATTAAGATCTTGGACTGGATCTTTGAATAAGGTACAGGCACTTTTCAATGTCACTACCAAATGTCTCCTATTGGGGGCCCTGAACGTATGAATAAGGGAAATAGGACTGAAATGAGAATGGTAAATATGGACTTTTATCATTTGATGGCATAAAAAAAAAAATTAATTTAAAATCCCAGGATTGTCAAGAAGTTATTTTACTTGAACATAATCTCTGTTCAAGTAAGTACATTCGTTGAAACTATTCATATTACATGCCATATATTGTGAAATGTGATCTATTCTGTAATTTATATCTTAAGAACCCAAGTTATATTTTTCATAATTTTCAGTGATTCACATTAACAAATGAGCAAACACAATACAAATCTTCCATTTTAACAAAATAGCAAGAAAAATGATTGTGCAAAGTATAAAAAAATGACAATACTTTAAAATTGGTTTCTTTACTTTGATGTTCCCCATAGATATTCTGACAATTATCCACATTTTGGGCCTCTTTATACACATAGCAATGACTGTGAACCCCCCCCCCCCCTTAGTGCCTCACAACCTCTAAAGGGATACCGAACCCCACTTTGGAAATCCCTGTTTTAAGAGATTCTCAATAACATTACAAAAAAATTGAAACTTTAATAAAGACATAAAAACAACTGCCCTGTTACTCACCTCTCCTCATCTATTTTCTTCTTCATCATATCCCTCCTCCAGGCCGGCATTGAAGCCAACCGCTTCGCTTCCTCTTCAGCCTGTGAGGAAACAGAGAGGGTCCAAAAATGGGGGCAAAAATGGGGACCCAAAAAGGTCAGTTAAGGCATTTAGAATCTAACTGTATACCTCATACCTTGAAGTATTTATAACGCTCAATACATTTTCAGCCATGCTGACTATGTGCCCAGGAAAATCTCCAAATCCATCTGAGATTCATCCATTTAAAATGCAAAACTTTCTCACAGTATGCAAAAGATTATTAAATTTTCATATTTTTGGCTATAGTTGAAAATAATAAGAAACATATCTCAAATCTCTGCATTAAACACTATAAGATCTTATCTTTCAGAAACAACTGTTTTAAAATTCAGAATAAATAGTCAAACTCTTGCAGTCAGTCAGTGGTGACACTAAAATGTGCTGTGCTGCTATATTTACAGGTTAATCCCTGCTCTTTGCTGAAAGAGCATGCATACACCTGCAGGCAAAAAGCTGTGATGAAACATGAATCCAATCTCTGTGTCTATTCATATTCCCAGGTATAATTTGCTAAACAAAGAGCCTGTATAATAGCCAAACTCTCAACAGCCGACCCTCTTTAAACAGTTGGATAAATTTAAAGAAGCAAACAAATCTCACAATCTATTGTCTTTTTTTTTTTGTTAGGAACAAGCTACAGGCTTTTAAAGCATCAGGTGAGTGTTTTAGAGAATGTTTAAATTGTGCAGCTATTGTAACTTGATCCTTTTTTTCTATTCCGTGTCTGTAACAGGATGGAACAGGAGGAGAGAAGAGGGCAGCAGTGTTAGATTTCTCATCTTTGCATCAGATAAGTTATCCCTTTCTTTCCCACTTCTTCTACACAAAGATTTCACTAAACCATTTGTGAATTCATGTAAGATGATCTATTTTATACATTTTTAATGATTCCCCAGGGAAATTCAGTCCAAGAAAAAAAAAAAGGACTTGGTACAAATGATCAAACTGAAATCAAATACTCACAAGGGAAATTTGTTAAGACTGAACTAAGGAGGTTCACTAACTCTTTCATGCAAAAGACTGTCTATAAGTGCTACTTAAAGTACTAAAGTCATATTTAAAAAATCAAAATAAGGATTCTGATGAAGGTCATTTATCATATTATAAGTAGAATAGTAGCTAATAAACATGTTTTCTATGAACTTCCTATTCCTGGTGTAATATTCTAATCCTTTATTCCATGTTTTTATTAGATCTGAACGTCAAAATCATTATGATTTTTAGAAATAAATGCTTAAAAAACACTTAGTGCTCTCTAATTAATCTATATAATCCATTTCAGCTAATTAACTTACTAAAATAAATAACGTTTTTCAGTAATGTCATTTATTGAATGCGTCTGCATGCACAGAAAATCATTCCAACTAATATTTTACAAAGAAAATACAAAATGTTTGGTCATGTTAATATGTCCTTTGGTCATTAAAGGTCAAATTTAAAGGGTTTGAGTCGAAGATTTTTATATCAGGATGTAACTTTTCCTTAGTGTCCACAAGGTTTCTTTTTGGGACCTCTTTTATACGATTTTTACAAACTGAGATTAAAACAGACAACAGGATATATTCCCATTACTACAGTATGCAGACGACACATACTTTTTTATACATTACAATTTCAAAAGGTGACTATGAACCCATTTAACCATTCTATTCTGTTAAAAAAAAAAAAAAAAAAAAAAAAAAAACTAAGGTCATTCTATTCTGACCAAAAGTAAAGCTATCACAGACTAGCACACAGCTTTAGTAGTTATTACAGTAAGAAACTACTGTTCAGGCTCAAAACCTGGGTCTAGTGATGAACCTTATTCACATAAAGACAATGTTTAATCAGGAATAAAGGACTTATGTTTTTCCTGAAAAACTCATCCATGTTTATCTTTAGTTGATTTGATTACTGCGATGATGGCTTCACAGTCGTCAAAGTCAAGCAGGCAGCTACAGTTGATCCAGACCACAGTTAGCTTTCCCCACTAAAACTAAGAAAGTAGACTGCATCGCCCAAATTCTTAAACCCACAACTGGCTCCTGGTTTCTCAGAAATAGCCTTTAAAATAATAATAATGTTAGATCATAAAATACAGAATGGCTTAGAAACAAGATTCATTAAACACGTCACTATTACTTTCCCCGACTACTCAGGCCTTGTGGTTAAACTCTACTTTGCATCCCCAGAATCAGATTCAAATATGAAGAAACAACATTCAGGTCTTCTGCTGAACTGATCTTAAACAACCTCCTAAAACACTACCAACATGCTGAAACCAATTCATTTTAGAGTTGCCTTTGATCGTAAGATTTAAAATGTAAAGTGGAAAAACATACATTTTAATCAGTTGCCCTTTTTTTTATTTTTTATTTAACCTTCCTTTATCATGCCACTGTGACGTAATTTTTTTTGGGGGCTTTCTTCTCTTCTGTTTTCATCATGTAAAACACTTTGATTTGCCTTGGTACTGAAATGTTTTATACAAACAAACGTCCCTTGTTTAAACCACATATTATCTTGGGGTTACAGAAAAGGGCATGATATTTTAAAATGTTTAACAAGTCTGTATTGGTCTCTGGCACCGATTTGTGATTTTTTATTTTAATCGCAATGAAACTAATTAACCTAGCTAGCATCTGGTACAAAAATCTAAAAAATCTATTTATAGTAGGAAAACATCCCACTTTAAAAACTAAACATTTATTTTTTACTTATTTATATTTTACTACAAAGGAAACAGTCTTACAAAAAACAGGTTCACATGATCATGTTTTCCCCTGACTACTGGCTTATTTCATTCATGTCCAATTAGGTAGTAGGGGAGTAATCTTTTTTTGCTAAGGCACTTAAAACATTTACACCAATTGTATTCCCTTATTTGAATGAATGACATTCCCAAAGACAAAAATAAATAAACAAAATAAAGTTTTATTGTATTTGACAAACAACTATTTACTAAAACCTGTCTTATACTTGGTGGTAGACACCATCTTTGGACCCAATTTTTAGTCTGTGCTGCTGGACTTTTTTGTCCTTACAGTTGAAAAGTTTAAGTTATTCCTTGGTAGATAATTGTATTAAGCCTAACATTTTGTTTTAGGTGTTACTTATTTTTCAAAGCAATTTCCTTTTATTGTCAAACATCATTGTGTTAAAATGAGGTGCACACAGGACTGATCCATTCATTGATTTAAACCTAACTCCAGTACAAAGCACTTGAAAACAAGCTACCGGTACTCTTATTTTGGGAAATGATCTCTGAGTTAGATTTCTTTTCTTCTTCTCCTTCATCCTTTTCAGAATCGTGTATTTATCAACAGATTTTGTTGCTAAATAGGATAAAATCATCATTATTTGACAAGAAAAAGTACATTTAGCTTTTTAACTGTAGTCTGAAAAAAATCACAGTCCCCGCTTGACTCACAATGACTAGCCGAGGGACAATTTGGAAGTGTGCGCACAAAAGCAAGCTTGAAGCCACCTTTCATGGAAACTCCATTAAAGAAGCCTGAAAACACCAGTGGATTCATTGGGATAAAGATTTATGGCTTGATTCTTGTGTCAGCATGGTGAGATGCAACCAGAGAACATTTGTACATTGTCAGTCGGGGAAATCTCATGATCCATTGTTCAATATAGGAAGCACCCATTCTTTATGCAGCACAGAAAACCTTCCCAAGACATTACAGAGACCACCTACAGTCTGCCTTTTTATTGTTGAGGTTGGTGTGAAGGTGACCTAAAAAGATCATCCAATGAGTTTAAAAAGACAGAAGAAACGATGTAGACATATACAGAAAATTATAATTTAGTCTGATGCTTGGATTGAAATATAGGAGAAATTCTGATATTTTCAGATTTTTTCCACTGCTCTGTAGATTAAATATGCTTTAATTCTTTGCTCTTTTATGATCAATCCAAAATGTTAACCTATTATCAGTACTCCCTAGCACTTTAGAAAATTGGTATAGACTATTACCAGCAAATACTATAGAAGGTGTTTTTATTATTTTATTCAATCAGAACATGTAAGTCTTAAAATAAACAGCTTTTAGCGTACCAACTAAATGACTTTCGTTTGAGCTGTGAGGTGATGAAGATTCACAGTAACCTCCTTATGACTCCTGTAAGCCATCGATAGGATGACAGCAGGTGGCACTAAGAGGGTTACATGAAGGTAATCTTGATGCCACAGAATAGACACTATAAGAATAGTGTGTTTCACCAAAGCCACTGGCAGATCATGGGAGGATTTCACACTGAAGAATTGAGTGTCTAAAAGGGGCTGTGTCACAGGAAGAACAGTAGATCTGTGAGGACATTTATATATTTATATATTTTATCCTTCCAATATCATTATGCCTTGTAGTAAGTGTTTTAAAGAACAATCTGGATTGTTTGCAAAATAATTTCTATAAATGTTGTTTCTGTAATGTAGGAACCAAGCACTCACAACAACAGAATGCAAAACAAAACCAAAAATCAAGGTTTTAAGAATACCTTTAAATGTTAATTTCTTATATTAGCTGACAGAAATGTATCATTGTTATATTTCAACGAACATTTTCCTTACTTTTATGTAATCTAACACTAAAGAACCCGTATGCGCACAGTGATGTGAAACAGATGGAATTTACAAACCACATTGTACACACAAACTTTGACTGGTAGCTTTAAGTAGCCATTATTTTTGGGCATATTTTGTGACACATAAAAACAAACCATTAACTAAATCTTAGGGTTTTACAATGGAGCTTAAAAAAAGACAACCACAAAAAATAAAAATAAAATAAATTATGAATTTTATACAATGCTCTATTAAACAGATTTTACATTTCTGCAGCCAGATCTTGCTCTTGATTTATTGCAGTGTTCAGTTTATTTAGCAAGGTTGACACTAGACCTGGGAATTATGTTACGTTAAATATGCTTGCATCCCAGTAATAAGTCAGAAAAAGTGTTTTTCTTAATTTAATGATTTCAAAAAAAAAAAAAAACATGCCGAAAATGCAGGATTTAGAGCCCCATGTAATGTATATAATGACAAACAAACTGTCAGAAGCACTAAGTAACAATATATAACATCGACTTACAACATTTTGTATGTGTTGAACCCAAAGGTAGTTGGAGAAGTTTGATTTTCTAATGGAAAATTGTTACCTATGGGGCCTTTATTCATTTACTCTGCTGGATAGCTCAGAAAATTCTACAAATAATTTACTCCAACCTTTTAATAACCAATGTTTATATTTAAAAAAAGAGCATGACAGAGCTTTTCCCTCCATATGAAATGACTCGATTACTGCTGAACTTTCTCTCAACCATGATTGAACAGTGCATATGACCAGTCAGCCAATCAGCTGCTGGTGTCTTGGTCTTACTGGCAGAAGTTGCATTATGTTGAACGATTAAAGGCTATATGTATAGTGCATTGGAGAAGTATCCAACCCTCTTGGAATTTTCAACCTTTTGCTACATGTCAGGACACAATCATTAAGTGGAATGAAATGTATTCGATATTTTAAACTTTTTTAACAAATAGAAAAGTGGAGTGCACTTCAGTGCAGCAAACTCTCTCCAGAAGTTCAGTGAGGATCTCTAAATGATCCAATGTTGACCTAAATGACTGATGATGATAAATAGAATCCAACTGTCTGTAATCAAGTCTCTGTATAAATAGATATGCTCTGTGATGTTCTCAGAGGTCTGCTTAAAGCGCAGAGCATCACGAAGAACAAGGAACACAGGAAGCAGGTCTGAGATACTGTTGTGGAGAGTTTAAAGTTGGATTTGGATACAGAAAGATTTCTCAAGCTTTAGACAACCCAAGGAGCTCTGTGCAATCGATAATATTGAAATGGAAGGAGTATCAAACCAATGCAAATCTACAAAGACCTTATGTCCCTCTAAACTAACAGCTCAAACGAGGAGAAGACTGATTAGAGATGCAGCCAAGAGGCCCATGATCCCTCTGGATGAACAGCAGAGATGTACAGCAAAGGTGGGAGACTCTGTCCATAGGACATTAATCAGCCGTATACTGCACAAAGCTGGTCTTTATGGAAGAGAGCCATTTTGAGATATATAAAACATACATAAAAAGTCTCAGTTAAAGTTTGCCCCAAGCCACCTAGGTGACACAGCAAATGTTTGGAAGAAGGTGCTCTGGTCAGATGAAACCAAACTGAACATTTTGGCAACAATGCAAAATGTTATGTTTGGTGTAAAAGCAGCACAGCTCATCACCCTGAACACACCATCCCCACTGTTAAACTGGTCTGCAAAAGACCAGAGACTGGAATGGAGATTTATCTTCCAACAAGACAATGATCCAAAACATAAAACAAAATCTACAATGGAATGGTTCACATAAACATATCCAGGTGTTAGAATGGCCAAGTCAGAGTCCTGACATGAATCCAATTGAGAATCTGTGTAAAAAAACTAAAAATGTCTGTTCACAAATGTTCTCCTCTCAACCTAACTGAGCTCTAGCTGTTTTGTAATAAAGAATGAGAAAAAATGTAAGTCTCTCGATGTGCAAAACTGATCGAGACATACCCCCAGTGACTTGTGCCTGCATTCGCAGCAAAAGGTGGAGCTACAAAGTTTTAACTCAAGGGGGGTGAATAATTTTGCACACCCATTTTTTCTTTTCTTTTTTTATTTGTTAAAAAGGTTTAACATATCCAATATATCTTGTTTCATTTCATGATTGTGTTGCACTTGATTCTTCACAAAAATTACGATTTTATGTCTTTGTGTTTGAAGCCTGAAATTGGGCGGAGGGTCGAAAAGTTCAAGGGGGCAGAATCATTTATCAAGGCACTTTTAAAGTATACACAGGTTAGGGTAAAAATATGTATGGGTACAACAGTAATAGTGAATGTAAGATGTTAAATCACAGGAGCCAATGAAAAGATAGCTTTCATTCTAGGGTCCAAGCATGGTTCAAACATTTGTGTCGGAAGTGTGATAGAAATGCAACAATGAAACATTAATGTTCAAAGCAAAGAATAATCTATTCACATTTTTAAAATGGCAAGTATGTTCTTTATATGACCAATAATGATCAGTTTTATTTAAAGTTCTCCACTCTGCTTAACAGGAGATGTCAGCAATACGTTTTCTGTCCATCCAAACATTTAGAAATGGGAATTTCAGTGCAACCAAATGGAGGCTATTTGTGACAGTTTAATCCCTAAGGTGACATGGCCTAAATGCTAACACAACCGATTAGTTTCCCTTTCGGTAGGTTGCAGTTTGCAGATTAGTCTCTCAGCTCCAGCATCATCTCTGGCGGTGGACCATGCTGTTAGATATCAAAAAGCCCTGCTTCTTTTTCCTTCCAAAAAGCAAAGCTGCGATCAATGTATCTGATGATTTCCTCATTGCTGAATTCCTTGAGCTCATAAATAACTTTAATTGCATCCTCAGTAACTTCATCTCCTTTTGAAGCTTGATCAATAAGAGGTTCTTCTGTGAATCTAACTTTAACAGGTGGACGCTCCTTCTTTGGATCTCGACATGAGGTGTCTGTGAAGTTCTGTTTTCTTTCCACTTCTTTTGCACCATTGGCTTTCATTTCCCTTTCTGATATGATTTCAGACTCATTTGACGGCATAAGCTCCTGAACGTTGACCTCCGATGCGGCTCTGTTCTCAGGGACATCAATCTGGGCAGCAGGAGGTGATGGTGAAGAAGTTACATCTAACTGGGAGGTTGGTGGAGGAGGTTGTGTTGTGACTATAGAGGTTGTAGACGGTGCAATCGGAGATGGGGGTACCGAATGGGTGGGTGGAGGAGGCGGAGGATGGGAAGGTGGGGGAGGGTGCGATTCCTGTAGTGCTGACATATCAGGAGATACTGAATTTAGAGATGCTGTCATCACACCTCCACCATCATCTACATCTCCAAAGTGTTTGAATTTGATGTCTTCGAAGCCGTCCTCCCAGTCTCGTTTTCCACTCTCAATTTCCACCATCACTTCCTTGTGAAACTGTCTTATAACTTCCCATTTATGACTGCCGAGACGGTCAAACATCTCATAACACAAGAGGTGGCGGAACTTTCGCTCGCTACGAGACATGTTCATTTCTAGAAGCTGGAAGTATCCAAGCATGAAGAGGTCAAGGGTTAGACTCTCATAGCGTACAGGGGATCCATCAATGTGCGGCAGAAAGTGCTCTGGCCAGTATATCATCTGGGAACGACTCAGCCTCCGGATCTGCCGTGAGGGCACTTGGCTCATGATTGATCTCCAGTGGCCTATCAGATTGCCAACTACTTGCTTTGACTTCATAAACATAATCAGTTTGTCATCTTCACTTTGCATTTCATCACCTATTTGAGCATTGAACTGACTGTAGTCCTCACAGCACACATCCAAATAGTGTCCCCTCCTGCCTGTGTATTTAGTCCGATAAGATTCTGAGATGGTATACTTCCTCCAGTGCTCGAGGAACAAAAGGACAATTCGCTCTTTCCTCATTTCGATGCACTCCTGGACATAGCTTAGATCAGTCTGTACCTCCAGGCTACGTTTTAGCTGATCATCAGTTAAAACAGGGTCTGAAGAAAGAACCTCATTAAACTCTTTAATGTGTGTTGGAGCCATTGCCCCAGAAGAGACATACAATGGAGAAACATGGCATTCAGTGACAATTGGTTCTTCAACAAGTGGTAAGATAGGTTCTGAAGGCAAAAACCCATTGCCTCTATAGTCAGGAGCTGTGGGTGAGGAGGAAGGAACATTACCCTCACAGGTTAGCTCTAGACCATAACTGGACTCACTGACCACTGGAAGTGACATTTTGCGTTTGTAAATACTAATAGCTTGGTCATTTGTTGACTGTGTCTGATTTTGAAGTTCATAATTAGCCTTCAGGTTTTTCACAGAAACTCCACACTGCTTTATCTCCCTTTCCACATCTTCTCTTGTAGAGAAGGACTGGGATCGCCCAATGTTTCCTGTGTTATCAGTTGTTTGACACGGGCCTGTGCTAATACTCTTTGCTTCTTGTTGATAATTTCCAGAAAATATAAGATCTAAAACGTCTAGCTCCTTTCCTCCCAGGGTTGCAAGGAGAATCGCCATACTCTTGAGCAAGGTAGAGATTTTGCTACACCAGGCTGGTAGATCCTCAGCTTGGCCATGCACTTGCTTTGGATTGACTGAGAAATACTCCTGATTAAGAGCAGCAGAGACAGGCAGTAACTGGTGAAGCTCTCGCTCTAGTTCCTCCAGTTCCTTCTCAACTTCTGACATTTTATGCATGACCTGCAGGTTCTCGATTTGTTTCTCAATACGATTTAGATCAGCTTCAGTCATCAGTTCCCCAAATGGCCCTAAAATGGCATTGTGGATGTGGGAGTAGTGCCATTCCTGTGGTTGGTAGTGTCCACTTGACGCAAACTAAATCAGAGGTCAAAGGAGACCAACAGGAGAAGAAGACAAAAAAAGAAGGATGGAAGGGTTCCCTCAGCTGGATGTTTTTTGTTTCAGACACGGTTCAGAGCAAATCCATTCCAACACACAGGATTTACATGGATTTAGTGGTGCAATGGCACAGCCTCTGTACAGGCATAAAAACTCTTCTAGAATTTAAAATCAAAGTCAAAAGAGAAAACTTAGTTAACTTAGGAAAGACTAGCAAAGTTAAATTCTGAGCTGTATATTTGTACAAACTCCATATCAACTTTGAGGTTACATCTTTATAGCCATTTTACACCTATATGAACAATTATTGTTACACCTTTAAGTCCTATTTGGGACCTGCTACATGTACAACAGACACTTCAGTCCTCCAGACGATGGAGAAGACAACATAAGGTATGTGGATAAAGCAAAAAAGTTAAATTTGCCAATACTCGTCATCAAGGAATAAGATAAAAGCTACTTCATAACACCATCATTGGCATCCCTGGTAAAGATTGTCAAAAAGTCTTAAAACAAAGTCTTCTTTTGTTTCCATAACATAATCCCACATGTCCCTAAAACACTTAAAACTCAAAAGATGAGCTTTGCAGTTTTTTAAACACCCCACACCATCTTTCTTACCATATGTGGTGGCAACAAAGACATGGGTGTTTGTCCAAAAGTGTTTCTCATAGTTCTTGTTTTTTTAAACACTTTTAAGCTGGTAGATTTTTACGTTGATCCCTCATTTGGGGAAGTTTAGGTGCAAAAATGTTTTTGTCAATTAACACAGAATCGGCCTTATTTAAAAGATGCATTCTCTTGCCTTTGCCATTTTGAGGATTTTCTTAAATAGACAAACTTCTAAAATCAACCAATCTCTGTGTCTCTTCCCTAATAAAATAGGGACGATTACTAAATAAAAAAATCATCAACATATCTTATCATAATTCAAAAGAAAAACCTACAGCAGACATTAGAAACAACTTTTTTGTAGGTCTGGTGATCTGTAGAAAAACGCAGCTTTTATTAAAATTCATTTGTTATTGCATAATTTAGTAACATTGGCTATAAAAAATGAGATTATGCTAATACAAAAGATGAACTAATTGTAGGGCTTTCATACATTTTTGCCAGGGATGACAATATATATGGAGGGTATTCTGTTTATGTATAATTGAACTCTATGGAAAAATTAATAAACAAAAGCAAAACAAAATACAACATTCTTCGACTTAACAATTGTTATTGCAATCCATTTTTAATGGGCAGTATTTTACAAATGTTCAAATCCTTATTTTGTATTTTTCAATGATATTCAAACTGGTTTGCCTGTAGTGTGAATGGTCCCAGCATCACACCACTGAATCAGCATGTAAGGACTTGAAGCCACATAATACCATCACCTTACACCAGCTCACACTTGAGTCAAGTGTCTTGGTGTTGTAATGGTCGATGTAGCCAAGTTTTCAAATCACTTCAAAATATCTCAGAAGTGTCTATGAATGACAAAAAAGTCACACAGCAGCCAAAAACATGCCAACTACCATGGAGCAAAGTTAATAAAGCTTTAGCTTTAGTTAGTTTTACTTGCAATTTACAAGTGGAGACAAATGAATGAAATGAAAGAAATATTGATGTGAAGCCTCAAACCTAAAAGAAAAGTTTTCTTTAATGGTATGGATAAAGAGTAGAGGTCTTTTATTGTACTTCCTTCAATTACAAGTTGCTGTTTTGCAAACACATCAAACACACACACATCAAAGTACAAGTCATCCCTTTTGCGACTTTATGCATGTTTTTTTTTTTTTTTTGCATAATTTAACATTTAAGAGACCACAAATGGGATAGTTGAAAAACAACAAAACAGGCACAGCATCCCAGCACCACACCTACCTTGCGTTTGTGCTCTTCCTCCTCTTGCATCTTGGCCTGAAGCTTTCTCACCATCACCTGCCTCTTCCACTCAGGGATGGCTTTCCCCTGCTCGTCATGAGTGGGCACAAGCGCCTCAATGTCGTTGAGGCTTGTCTTCCTTCCTGACTCCGCCACACCAGCTCCGCCATTCCCATTAACCACGGAGTTGGAGGAAAACTGCTCGTAGCTTGTCGAGGCTGACATGGTCCTGGAACCAGTAGGACTCCGGCTGGGACTGGGGCTCGGGCTTGGGGTGATGGGTGGAGAGGTAACAGGTGGGGAGGTAACGGGTGAGGAAGTTACAGGTGGGGAGGTAACAGGTGAGGAGGTTACAGGTGGGGTGGTAACAGGTGGGCTGGATTGTGGAGGGGAGGGTGGTTTGGCAGGTGAGGGAGATGACTGAGTCTCTGGAGGTGTGGTGGTTCCCTTAAGTGAGATAAAGACATGTATTACCTGTCAGAGTTATCCCAACTAATGGCAGAAGCTGTGACTGAACAGTCGGAGCTTGAGTTTCAATCTTATGTATGAATAAAAAAATGGCAGAAGGTTTTGAACCTACATTGTTTCCTGTTGGCCCTGTGTTGGAGAACACAGTGGTGTAGCCTTTACTGTGAGGTGTGGGCTTGAGGCTTTTTCCTGCTTTGATCTCTGCCAGCAGCTCTGAGTTGTCTCCGGTGGGGGACATCATGTTGAAAGATTTTGTGCCTGCAGCCAAAAAGAGAGTCCGATAAAGAGAAGAAGAGGCTCTGGGAGGCCTTTCACTGTTTAAATATTTTATCCAATCAGACAAGTAACAATGCTGAGCCGGCGAGTGTTGAACAATGATGGGAGTTCACTCAGGTCAACACCAATAAGCTGGATATATGTATTTGTTTGCTAAGGTTTGCCTTTATGCTTTATGTGAGGAGATGTGTCTGATTAGGTCACTGTTGCATTAGTAACACCTGGACCAGGCCTGGATTAAAACCTTACTCATTTAAAGAAATGTGAGGCTGAAAGCATTGAAATAGGTACAAAGTTTTAGATAAGTTGTCTATATAGAAAAAACAAGGCTGTTAAAAGAAGCATTTCATTCCTTAAAAACAAACAAACAAACAAAAAAAACAGCAGCATTACACATTATCTGCATCTTTTTGGTGTAATTTCTTGCAAATAAATTAATTCCTCCCTTTCACCTCCTGTATTAAGATGCAGGAAGGCATTTGGACTTTGCAACGAAGCAGAGAAAAATACACTAATGGATCTTTAAAGTCAAGGGATACAAAACTGGCTTAATAAGAATTGTAACAACAAATGGATAAGTGACCAAATAAAATCGTAATTATTTTTAGTTATTACTCCACCAGGTTATACTAACAGCAGCACTGTTTAAAAGGAATAAAGTTATCCATTTTTAGTTTCAGAGTGTTAAAAATAAAACCAGAGGAAATATAAACACATAAAAAGCTCTTTAAAAGGAAGCTCATTTCAACAGAGACATGTTGGTTATTGATACTAAAACACAGAAATTCTGCATGTGTTGTATGTATTGTATTGAACTGGCAAAAGACAGAACAGACCTTGAAACATTAGCAGATAAGGCTCAACGCACTCAAAAGTTGATCTACTTAATACTTTAATTGTTGGAGAGCTTTTGGAAATGTCAAAGATCAGTTATCAGCATTATTTAGAGTTTATGCAATATTGTGCTGTAACTACTAATAGCAACAATATGCTGCAAAAGACTGTTTGAGAGCAGTCTCTCTACTGCAAATAAATAAAAGGACATGCAATAAGACTAGAAATAAATACTGTGATCACTATTTATAATAGTGCTTGAAATAAAATCTGAATCAGATCAAATTTGTATCAAGTTCTACAAAAACCTCATTTCAGAAAACGGCTTCTGATAGCAGACATTAAAAGGAAATATATGTGTGATAACAGCAGTTCACTTAATGAAATAATAAACTTCAAAAATCATCTTTCATTGATGATCATTTAGAATCAGTAAAGCTTTGGGTACTTTTGAAAACAAATTATAGAAAGTCAAAAATTTTAAAATAACCACTTACGTTTTTTCTTCATTAATGTTTAAAGTTTAATAAAATAGAAACAAATTATTATTATTTCTAAATAAACTTATTAGAGCTTGATCTAATTCATCATATTACGTATCCAAAGAGCCTGTAACCGCCTCACCTGCTTTAGAGAACGTCAGCCTTTAGTGTAGCAAATGTCCTCAATTCTTCATTGTTTACTTAGCCTCTATTTGCAGAAGAGATGAAACAAAAGTCCCTCCGTAAAACTGTTCCCTGTAGAGGCGACCACAATGGTCTAGATGGACACAAAGACTGCTTAGCGTGCCACCCCTCCTCACGCTCACCTGCTCTTCCCTTTCTACCGCGGAGGAGGAGAGAACAGCTTTCCATTTGAGGCCCATCATCACATGGGTGGAAATCTAAAGGGTTCACCAGTAACTGGGAGTGACAGCGAGCCACTGGAAAGCTGGCCAGGAATTAACACGCAAACACACGCACACAGAGAAGCTGTCAAATAGTCTGCTTGTCAGTCCCTTCTCTGCCAGACCAATCCTCACAAACCTCACTCATGGTCTGTATTGCATGTGATTACATGTTTTATACTCCGCTTCCTTTCATGTCCTCTATTATCTCAAAAAATATATTCTTCACATATGGACAATACAACAAATTGAGGAAAACTAGAGACACAAAAGCGTTTTTACAGACCAGAAACTGGGGGGGAGAATTAAAATGCCCTTACAGGCCCAATAAAAGGCTGTTGAACTGTAAGCCACTAATACATAAATAAAACTAATGTGGTAGTGGCAGCATCATGCTGTGGGGATGCCATTGTTCAGCAAGGAGAGGGAGCCTGGTACGAAATTGATGGATTTATGGAGGGGGATAAATAAAGGATCATTCTGGAAGAAAATCTATTATGGCCGGCAAAAGTCCAGGAGAGTGGTTGGGGTTAATTTTTTTCCCCAGGATACAAAGAATAAACCCACAGTATTAGCTGCACTGGATTTGGTTTAATGAAAGCATATTTATTAGTTAGAAAGGCCCAATTAAAGTTCAGACTTAAATCCATTTAAGAGTTGCTAGAATCAAAACCTAAGGCCAACAGCGACAAGCTCCAAAAGTCTTCAGATGTGCGTTTAAAAAAAACCCTTCTGAAGAAAAAAAATCTGTATTTTCATCCTGCTACTTTGTGTTGATCAAGTCTAAAAATCTAAACATCTATTTTAGATTTAATATGAAAAATGTTTAAAAAAAACATGTATGTGTGAAGTAAATTTTGGTAGAATGCTGCACCATCTTCTTTTGCCTTTACTTAACATTTTTAACATTTATTCAGTATGACAAAGCACTGCTGCTTTGTCAAACTCATCTTATGAAAAGAAATAAAAAAAAAAATCAGTAACAACAATTTATAATAAAAACATAAAACATACCTTTAGCTTTCCCTGACAAATCCTTATTGCAAAGATCCAGAACAGTGCATGGCAAGATGTTTTTCAAAAGACTGAAAATCACACTAAAGGTAAAGAGGTGTATCTGTTTGAGTTTATGAGCCAGCTGCTGTGCGTCTGCTGACAGCTTATCCTGTATAAAAAGGGGGTGGA
This sequence comes from Cyprinodon tularosa, assembly GCF_016077235.1. Classification (NCBI taxonomy): domain Eukaryota; kingdom Metazoa; phylum Chordata; class Actinopteri; order Cyprinodontiformes; family Cyprinodontidae; genus Cyprinodon; species Cyprinodon tularosa. The sequence continues at coordinate 405,558 of NW_024039245.1, read as the reverse complement.
GACTCAGCCAGTTTTACGTTCGTGTGAACAAGGCTGAAGGACTGACAGCTGTACAGTACATTGTCCTAATGGACATCTCACCACACAAGGCTGTCTGAACCTTGATATTCCACTAAATATTGCATCCAGTCTTCTGCAATCACAGTTTGAAACAGATTGAACCAGTGAGGAAAAATCAAATTCAATATATGCTGCCTCTCTGTTTAAGACCAATAGCAGGAAGCATATCTGTTCAAGGCTCTATTTTTCTTATGATCTCCATGAGTTTTTTTTTTTGCATGATCAAAGGCTAAATAACAAATCCTATATTTTGTTTGACCACAGTTTTCCCTACAGCGCCGCAGATAAATATGCACAGTGTAAAAAGTGATCCTCTCTTTCCTGAGGTGAAGAATAACAGGGCAAAAACATGACAAACCATCTCGCATGCAATCAAATTCATGATATCATTTAAGAAATACCAACTCCAGATGCACTTTACCTTTACACCAGTCCTAATCATGCTGCTAGCAAAGTTCCACAGATTTATATCAATTCTGATAGATCTTTTATCAATATTTTACTTCTTCTATCAAGAAGTGATGTGTTAAGGGTGCACAAGCTCAGCGAATGGGTAAATGGCCCAGACAAACCATTGCAAGTGAGCCCATATAACGCCTACATTCTAGAGAATTAATTTGCAAGTATTATATCACCATGCACTAGTCAAATTAAACTAAAGGAAGGCTCACTCAAAGATCTAAGCGCAAACCTAACGCACATTTTAAATCCAACATCCTAACCCGATTTGGAGGCCATCTGGGTGACAGCAACTTCGTGCAAACACCCGACAACAAAATAACACCATTCATAGAAAATATGTCTTTCCTTGAGATGATGAAGACTGCGTTTCATCAAGATAGTATCAACATCTGGGTTGGATCCTTGCCCCTTTGGATGCCTACATACAGTCTGCATACAACAGTCTTCTTTCACTTTGGTGAATGATGGAAATGCATCAACAGATCAAGGTTGACTTTTTATAGTTGATGGAGAACATAATCTGCAGGTGACTGTTATTGCTTATATTGAAGATATGTTTGCAAAAAGGACAAAGTGAATTTTGATTTCTCTTTATGAAAGCCAGGTTTAGCAACACAACCGTGTTTGACTAGCCCAAGGCTAGAGCTATGTGCTGCTGTATTTGCTGTAAAAATAACAAAACAGATTGTGGCAGAGATGGATGTGGAATTTGACCACATTTAACACTTTACAGACAGCAAAGTTGTACTATGTTACATATACAACAAATCAAGGAGGTTCTACGTCTTCATGCACAACAGAATTCAACGCATCCATCAAATTATCAAGTCCTCCAAGTCCTGCATATATGGGGTAAGGGTCCATGTCAGCAATTGTTCCGAACAGCAAGACGTGGCTTACAGGGCCAGCTTTCCCGCTAAATAAATCTGGGAACATATTTGACCCTAAAGATGTGCCAAGTTTAATCTAAGCTGCCCCTGGCTTTGAAGTCAGAATTGACCACTGATTTCCCTCCTTCACATCTCAATGAATGCTTTTACAAGTTTAGAGTCTGAAGTCAGCACTAACATGTCCAATTCAGATAGTTTGTTCCTTTATCACATCTTGCGAAAACAAATGCTAGGAATGGTAGATATATCATCAATCTGAAGAAGAGTTGATAAAAGAAAGGTGTGCATAACAAAAAGGGTCCAAAATGAATATGTCTTAGAAGAGATTCTGAGCGCTTTTTCAGTGCGCAGCACTCTGGCTGCAAGTAGCTTGTCGAAATTACCACCCATCATAGGATCTGACGGCCTGTCAAGAGTAGTATATACAGGCTTATCCAGGTGTGGATGAGACTCATTCCATTACTATTCCTGATCCAAACCATTTGGCAGTCCTGTTGGTTCGCCGGTACCATGACGCTGTAAAGGGAGGCATTCTGCAGTTTCCATTAGTGCTATTGAATTTTACCTGGCTAGAGAAAAATGCTGCACAAGCAGCCTGTTCCATAAATATGAGCTCATACTTCCTATCATATATTCCGGTCTTGTCCAATACTTATTAGTAATCTCTCATGCTTATGCTTATGACATCTCACCTTCTCCACTGGTTGCTGCTTTTGGTTTGTTTTCTAATCCATCAGTACCTGTCCCCCTCCAGCACACTTACAGAGGGTCATTGCCTTTTCTTCTTTAATAGCTAGATGCTTGATTTTACTGAAATAAAAGGCAGCTACTCCTCCATCTCATCATCACTGGATAAGAGACATTATGTTAAACCTTAAACTGGAAAATATTAGATGCACCCTCAATGGCTCGATCAAAAGATTCCAAAAAAACCTGGGACTCTCTAATAACATATGTGAACAGTTTACCGGGTCTGGAACTGGAACTCTGAATCATGACATCTGCCCTTCAACAAACTCTGTAATAGCAAGTGGTTATTTGTTTTTGAGGTTGTTTGTTTTTTTTGTTCTTTTTTATGGGTGTGATCTATCTTTGTTTGTTGTTGGTACTGTCTGTTCTAATTGATCTGTAATACAGAAAAATTATTGTTTCATATGTTAAGGGAAATCACAAATAAAGTGTTCGCAAAAAAAACCCCCAAAAAACTTACAGGAAACTACGTAGGAGGATAGAACAGAAAAAGGAAGATCTACCAGCAGAACGATTGTAGCTACTACCAACTATGTTATTGTTGATGCCTTGTTGATGGAAAATGCTCTCATATCACACCAGGGAAAATATTCAATCTCTAAACATTGGGCTGTAATGTTTTCCTCTGTGTGTTCAAGAACAGTGCATTAAGAAGAGCTTTAAATATCAACTTTATCACTGCATTAACAAGATATCTTTTGATGGAGAAAGTTGTGTCAAAAAAAAAAACAATGATTTCTGATTGCGAAAGATAGTTTTTATTGTGTCTTGAGAGCTTTGAATGGACGTTCCCAATCTTAACATCAATATGGCAGATATGTACCTAAGCAAACAAAACTGCACTTGGATCTTTATTTCCTCTCATGCATCTAACCTGGTTAGTGCGTGGCAGTACATGACTGGATTGGCTCATCATATTCTGGATTCATGAGTGCCAGAACACTCCGTACAATATATCTCTAGAGAGCAGAATCAACAGGTTTTAAACCCATCCACCTCCAGGCAACTTTAATAAGGCAGACCTCTTCAGGGAGGAGAGAACACAAAGCAATGATTGGTAATAATAGTCTCCAACATCGAAACAAATTATTTCTTAATATGGAAATTTCATCCAGAATTTTATAAATTTACCTAAATTAAGATACTTCTAAATAGTCTGTGTTGAATAAAAACAAACAAAATAAATGTAGTGTATTAAAGTATTTCACCCTTATTCATGAGGTATAAACAAAGGTAGAGGGCAATAATTGTAATATACATAAAAAAAAATGCACATACTACATTATTAAATTATTACTTGAGAAAATGAAAACACTGATGATCACTTCCCTCATATGTTTAGTTCTATGGTATCTTTTATCCACATCTTTCTATCATATCTTTGTTATCATGTTTTTTGTCCATCTGTCTGTTTTTTACATGGTTTTCAAGTTCAACCTTTCCCTTTCATTTTGACCAAGGGCAGGACTTCTGGGGTAGTGTCCTTTAAACCGATCGGTGAATTAAACAATTCGGACATCTGAGCAAAACACATATTTGCTACCAGATAAAACACTCAATAAATAATCTCATAAAAACTGTTAGGCAGGTAGGTGGAAAAGGCATCGATTTCCCAGCTCAACATCATATCCACCATGAATGTGATTCACTGAAGGTAAAGTCATAAAATCCCAGAATTTCACATCATTGAGTTGTTTTGAGGTAACTTAAAACTGGCTTAACATACTAGAAATCCTCCCATATATCTTACAGCTGAAAAATCAGACAGATTTCAATGACTGGAAACATCTTACTGAAGTTATTTTGACTAGATATGGTAACAATAGCTTTGTTAGGTAGGGTGTTCTAACTGCTCCCTAGCCCACAAACCACATGTCTGTGGAAAAAACACAGATAAGACCCATTTTTATGAAAAAGTTATTTGTTTTTCATGTGACCATGTATAAGAGACTGAAACTCAAATTTAAAATCTTAACTCTAAGTGTAGAGGTCTATGTAGATCCTGCCATCTAGCTTCTCTAGGTCTAAAGTATCAGTCTGTACTTACTCTTCATCTGTCTAAGCAGCCCTCCATCTGAGTGGGAAGTAGAGTTATTACCACCTTCAGATCAGCCAGGAGAAACCACATCAGACAAGGTGACAGGAGAAGAAAAGAAAGACATGCAGAGGAAACAAGTGAATGTGGAAAGACATGATAAAAGACAAACAGATAAAAAGTTTAGGAGTAAGGATGCACCAAGAATTGAAAACTGTTACTGAAAAGTGAATTTTCATTTTTTGGCCGATAGACATTTAAAATTATGATGCTACAAACAGCAAATCCAGCATGGGGGGAAAAGGATCACAAGCAAGCAGCACATCCAGCTAGCAGAAATGCTGTTGACACCCTGAGGAAAAGGACTGTAGCAAAAGAGCACAGGTAGGAAAGCAGAGTTTGTCAGAGTTAAGCTTGCGGCAGACAGGTATTATGTGCGGGGTGCGAGTTTAAATGCTGCACATAAGTCTCAATGTGCGCTCAATGTCAATATAAAAGTGACAGTTAGTGCCATATCAGTCAGTGGCAAAAAATGCCATAGAAATCCAAACATCCACATCACCATTCTGAATATGAGAAGAATGCGACACAGAAAGGAAACTGACACTAAACAGGCTCGGTTCGTCTGTAGTGGACGTGTTTGAAAAGGCGAGAAAGTTTCACAGTGATTCTGCTAAGGTAAAGGGCAGAACAACGTAGCCACTAGACCATCAAATGTCAGTGGTAAATAAATATTTTGACACTTTTGTAATTGATTTATAGAAATAAACTGAGTTTTTAAAAAATATATATTTTTTTAATAGGGTTAGTATAAATTGTGGCCAAAAATGTAATAGTTCTAATATGCGTTTTTGGTTTTCGGCCTTGCTTTCCAAATTTTTTGTTTTCAGTTTCGGCCTAGAATTTTCATTTTGGAGAGTCCCTATTTAAGAGGTAAACACACAGTGTTAAAGTCAGAGGTAAACTGACTTTCGGTCAGTGCTTTTTAAAAAAGTTTGAGAAACAATCCAGCAACTTCTAATTCCTTCATTTAATATTACCTACAAGAAGAGGGGCTTATTTTTTGTGAGTTACAGTAGTAGCCATTCAAAATTTTTCCACTTTCCTTGATGGGCCCTAGGCTGGTCCCAATAATTCCTTTTTAAACATCAAACTTTGTACTGAAATATTCTTCCTATCATGATTTGTGGACATTAAGATCTAAAGAGAAGCAGCTCCTGGTCAGACCCTGTAATTCAGTGAAAGGCTGGAGTCAGAGTAAAAAAATACGCCCGCCCAGGAGAAGGCCAGTGGCTGGAAGTTGGAGGGTTTTTTGCTGGGAGCTGCAGGGAAGTGGACTGCCATTCAGCTGGCGTTTCACTGGGAAGAGCCAGTTTGAATTGCTGCTACTGTAGAGGGATGTAGGTCAGAGGGCCACTTAAGGAAATAACTGAACACTAAACCAGATCTCGGAGTAACAGGATCCCTGCATCATTAATTAATAATCCGTTATTTAGAAGGCTGGCACTGAACGCCCCTCATCTTCACGATGGGGTGATAAACTGGTGGCTCTTTCTGCCACACACTGCTTTCTAGGAACAACCATGTAAACATATGCAAGCAAGAAAATTTTGTATTTCATAGTAATGTAAGCGGGGTGTGTGTTGCACTTTAGGAAGAAAACAACAAAATGGATTGAATTGGATGCACTCACTTCCTGATGAGGAAGACGGGCGCCTCTTGTCATTGGAGCTGGGGGTGGTGTTGCCATTATTCTGGGTGGCTTGTGTCCCAGTGGGTAGTGGAGGAGGGGGAGGGGGTGTTGGCATTGGATTGCTGGGAGGAAGAGGAGGTGGTGGAGGTGGTTGTGGAGGGGGCACAGATTCCTCTGTGGTGCCATTTTCAGAGGCTGGGTTTGGATTTTCATTTGACTCCTCCAATAACACAGAACCCTAAACGGAAAAGAAGGGAAAGGTTGAGGATGTCCATGACATCATACATCTCTAACGAAAGCCATTGCTTTATAAAGTTTATTCACTATGGTACAGCTGGCCTGACATTGGTAGGTGATAACATGAAAAAACAGTATTTTATAGCATAGCCACAGAGTTTGACTTATTTTAAAATGGTTTTATAAAACAAAACAATGCAAACTAGTGGATAATGTGTATTTGAAGGAAAAGGGGAGACATTTTAAAAATGTTTTAGGGGGAAGTAAAAAAGGTGAGCTGTATATTTGTTTTAATGTTTTAAATGATAGATGCACTAAAGGATTAAACCAGGGATGTCGTCTCATATCAATAATCGTCAGTTCTGTCAGCGGTGTTCCTTCACTTTAAGGATTCTGTTAGTTTACTACTAGTAGTTTGTAACCACACTGCAAAAACCATCTAAAATTGAGAAAAAATGCCTTAAATTAAGTGTATTTACCATTAATTTGAGTAAGTAAATAGGATAATTTGCCAATGGAATGAGTATTTTTAGTCTTAAAATAAGATAATTAGATAATATGCACTTGAAATAAGACAATGCAATTGTGTTTTTTTATTTTGAATGTAAATTGTCTTGTTCCATTGGCAAAGTGTCTCAATTACCTCCTCAATTCAAGAAAAACTTAACTTATTGCAAGAAAAAATTACTTATGTAGATTTCAATTTTTTTGCAGTGCAACCTTTGAGGCAGTCACAGAGCAGCTGCTTTTATACTAATATCAGATGGCCTGTAATTAAACAGTGTTTTTTAATTCTGGGGATTCAGTCATTCACACACTAATATTATGGAATATATTGGTGAACTCTTCGTACTATGTGTCTTCTGAAGCCAATCAGTTGCAATTCATTTGTTTAATGGTGTCAGAGTAAAGGGGGCTTAATTAAAAGTTGGATTTATGAGATATCTATTTGTAGAAAAATGTGAAACCCTTTTATCCTTTTCCCTCAAGTTCACAATCATTCAGTTTTTAAGCTTATAAAGTAAACATTATCAAGTCTCCGGTTCAGAATTCAGGAATTTAAATTCAGTTGGTACAAATATTTTAATAAAGCATCACGTTTTTTTCTCATTCAAGACAATATCATAAAAAAGAAAAAAATCTCTTATCATATGTTGTTTCTTAAAAACCTCCAAAAAACTCCAGATTCTAAACTTGCAGTATGAAAATCCTGCACCCTGTGAAGATTTGTTAAAGCGTTGGATTCTTGCCCAGGCTGCCGATAGGGAAGCATGTACTCCTACTTGTTTCCTGATATCTCTAATCACCTCATAAAGACACAATACCCATACAGTTCTAAGTAAGCTAATATGAACTAATCCCAAAGGGAAGGACATCTGAGCGGAAAACGGTACTAACTGACCATCTGTCACTGCAAGTGATAGTCCTGCATGCGTCCGGCACACTCCAAAATCGTGCCGTGACTCAGCTGGAGGGGAATTAATGCATCACGGCATTTAACTGAACCCCACCCCTCAGACGCGTGCACATCATTGTTGCCCCCATCACTTTCTAAACACCCCTGGGGAGTTGGGAGGGGGGGGGCAACATCCAGATGGGCCAATGCGGCACGTGCCGTTTTCGGTGATTAGCACTTCCATCTGCTGGGGTCCTCAGAGACAAGGAGGGGCCCCTCAGGGGCTCTAATTGGCTCAATGTGGATTATACCATGTGTCACCCCAAACAGCCACCACTACTGATACTCGTGGGAGTTTAAAACCCCTCTAGGGATTACGATCATTGACTCCTGACAGACTTTATTTATTCATTCTCTTATTTCTAGGTGGTTTGAATTGCCATTAAATAAATTTTGACTTACAGTTACATTTATTTAAATCTGTGGGGCTTTTTTTATCTGTTATTTAGGACTTTTTTCTTTTAATGTCGTTCTATGAGATATTGTGTTTAAAAAAGGAAATGTTTTAATTAGACATTTTAAAGATTTAAATACAGCTTTCAAATGTGTGCTTGGACTTTTACAACTATCTATTTTGTACTTTTAATTTTTTGTAATTATTTGTATTACCTAACAGTGTTTTCATATTTTTTATAATGAATATATTCTTTTAAGATTTCCCAATACATCCTTTCTAATAAACAAAAGCTACATCTATTATATCCCAGCACTGAAATCAACTTGTTAGCATAGATAAATGTATAAGGAAGGCTTTTTTGTGATTTATAGGAAGCAACTGGTTAGGCGCTGCAGTACAAGTGCTGGAGTTTATTACATAATGCCTGTATGGAGAAGGGAACAGTGGAAATGATGCGTTGGGGAAAGTTTGCATAAAATGGAAAAACAAAAGGTTAAGACAGTAAAAGATTATGCAACACACTGACTGGTAACAATCGGGCAAATACTGTCAACAGTATAGGAACGGGGTTCTAATCCACTTCTCTCCCAGCTAAACAACACCCAAAGCTCCTGACCTCACTAGGACATCCACACCCCAGTGACAGAAGACATAAGAAGACTAATATACTAAATAGGTCTATTTTTAATTTTAATGCGTTGAAAAAAAGTGAAACCTCTATGGAAGCCAAATAAATAGTTAAATCTGTTTGCTTTGAGATCATCCCAAAATATAGAACCATTTAGATAATGTTCTCCACTTGCCTCCTCATTGGGCGCCATGCCTTTGCTTCCACAGGGCCCCGCTGTGTCGTTGCCCAAACTTTTGTAATACTCCCCAGTGCTGGGCTGTTTGTTGAAGCTCCTCGACTTCCGGTTTGAATCCACTCGCCGCAGTTTGTCGTGGCTCTCTTCTGGGGTTAGCTGCACAGATTTAAAAAAAATAAATACATTTTTTAGATGTGTGCATGAAAAAGGAGTAGGTGTTTAGAGTGTGGGTGTGTAGGTGGCAGGAAAAAAGTTCAACACAAACAGAGCAAAATTTGCTTTCTTTTTATTACCAGATTGGCTCTCTCCTGTGGCCGAAGCAGCTTTATTTGAATAACAGAACAAGGATCGTATATAGCCCATGTAAAGCCCTGCTATCAATGTTTCAACAACAAAAGCTTGTTGGACCACATCCAGATTGTATACTTCGCTGAATGGAAGAGACCGCGCAGATCATTAACCTCGTCCTCTACAACAGAGCACTGTCCCTTTTTATATTGACACTATACAGAAAGTTTCAGTTCTAAAGAAATAATGTCCAAATATTTTCAACCAAAGTCTTCAGCTTATGAGAGACACCAGTCAGACTTCACATTAATATAAAAAAAAACATTAGCAGAAAAATGTTCCTTTTAAAAAGCCAGTTTGAAAATGCACTATTCTGTGTTGCTCTATGGATCCTTTCCCTCATGCAAAAGGCCTTGAAATTTGCATGTAAATGCATCATAATATACTTATACAGCCAAACTTCACAAATCCCTCACTTCCCAACGGTGTTTAGCAGAAGCTATGTTCCAAAGAAAATAGAGAAGAAAAATGTAATTTCTTTTATATATCTTGAAAGTATATCTTGAAGATGAAGGTCAAACTTAAATGTAAGCTTTTAAAGCAAAAAAGCTGCTTTGCCTTTCAAATTCAAGACTCAGGAACATATTTGTATCTATTTACATCTAAATGCAAGAACACAAACTGACTTTTTTTTCTTTTTTTTGGCTGAACCCAAAGCAGTTCCATAAATGTTTGAATGTCTGCCATTGCTGTAAGCAGAAAAAACTGACAGCTGACCCCTGACCTCCTCCTGTGTTCTGACTTCCTACAAGCTTTCTTAATTGTGTTGACTCCTGTCTGCTGTCAAAGAGATGGTCCCTGAGCACTCATCAGCAGGGAGGGTAACAGGAGAGCTGCAGATGGATTATCATTCCCTAGGGAGGTGGGTCAATAATAGCAAATATACATAACGTTTTGCAAACCCCCACACATCTCTCTCACTTGTCTGTGCATAAAGCAACATTATATATGGTTTTTCTTCACCTGCATCCTAAAGATTTCTACATTTTCTCAGCAGGCAGGACAATGTTAGGTTTGTTTGCAATAGTTGATCCCATTTGCAGCACAGGTAAGCAATTCAATGTAAAAATGAGGACTGCTTCAAATCTATAAGCATATTCTATGAAAAGCTTTCAAGGCAGAAAAGAAAAAAAAAAGAAAAAAAAAATCACAGATTTATGGTTGAAATGTAAAACAGCCAAAGTATGCAAACGTGTGAGACATATCTCTGCAGAAGCAAAAAAAAAAAAAAAAAACTTTCATCAAATTAAATGTCCTCTCTAAAAGGAAGTCTACATTACCTTAATATGAAAAGTCCCTTTTTAAAGCAGCTTTCTGGTCTGGAATCAAGCCGCATCAACAAAACTTAGCGGAGCCAACAGAGACCAGCTGTCACCAGATCCAGCACCTCGTCTTCTCTTAGCTCACTGCACACACCTGTCACTCTACCTGCACCTCTCACTTTACCAACAGGCCTCATCAATAACCTATTGGGCCAGCTCAGCAGCGGCAATGATGTCACCACCATCCCGTTGACTGACCACACCCCGGCCCTGCCCAGTTCCGCTTATGCAAAGCACAAAAACCCATGTGTTCCTTGGACCATCGCCTTGGCCACAGGCAAATCCTCAGAGGCTTTGGGATTATCAGAGTATCCAAGCCCTTTGTGCAGATGTGAAACTTTTCAAGAATTGTACTTAAGAGGGAGGATAAATCAAAATCTAAATTTTCTGATGGTTTAGAGTCCAAAGAATTAAACTCAGATATGTGCAGTGGTTGTGGTTCAGGTTTGTGTGGTATGCATGCAGTGCAATAAACATTTAATTTGAGACAATGCAGACAAACGACTCAAGCAAAGCAACAAAATCAACCTGTTGCTGACTGTAGCTTTAACAGGATAACATGCAGGATAGCTTTTCACCGTTTGGTACACAGAGATCCCATTTGTGTGTCTTTTTTTGCACATGCATGGGCATGTGATCTGAGAGCCAGACCTTATTTAAATTATTAACAAGAGGTGTGCCCTAAGCTGATCATTGGGGCACGGAGAGGAGAGGGGGCAGAGCTAATGTTTCATTAAAACATCTCCCCCGCAGAGTGCATCGTTTCACACAGAAACACCCATATGCACACAAAGAGCTCACTATGGAGACAGAGTATGGGAAAGGCTCACTGACACATGATTTTAGAACTGCTGTGTAACTACTTTGCATACTAGATCCATACACCTCCCACTGTCTGAGCACTTTTTTTTTCTAAAAACAGTCTGTAACCTTAATTCTCCCTGCTGTGTGAAAAAAAATATAGCAGTAAACCTCAGATGGGCTTTGTTGGTTGATTGAAATCTTGGTATTATTTCTAATGATCTAGTCAGTCTGTATTTGAATCAAGATTAAAGGAATGGTTTAACATCTGTTGCTTCAATTGTTGAAATATGACAAAAAATAAAATAAAGTTCCTTGCATAACTATTAAAAAAAGCTCACGCTTTTTCTAGATTTTGTCATGTAACACAAATAGTTTGTGTGATTTAGCAATGCCGTGTCGGGATGCATTTGTGAAGGGGTAGGCAAAAAGTAAATGGTTTTGAAATATATTTTTTGGTACAATTTTTAAAAAACATAGAAATTCAAATTCAATCCCCTTCTTTCCAACAGGACCATAGAAAAATCAAAATCAGAAGCCACAAAAAATTGCCAAATAGCTTCCTGTCTGAAATTCAATCCCATTATAAATCCAGCTTTACTGTAAAGGACTCAGAGTTTTCTTAGAGAGCATTTGAGAATAAGAAGCATTGAAACTACAACCAAAATACCTGGACCTAAATAAGATGGTTTAGATTGGTGGTGTCCAATTAGTTCTCAAATACTCATGTCCTGTAAGTTTTAGATATTTATCATTCATGCAGAGACCCGATGGGGGCTGGAGTTTGGCACCCCTGAATAAGAGCAAAGCATATATTTGCATGTGTTAGAATGACCCGCTTAGAGTACTGAAAAACTGATGTTAACAGACACTCTCCATCCATCCAGTCTGACGGAACTGAGATGTAAATAAAAAAAGGAGTTACCAGATGTGCGACAGCTCTTAGAGACATACCCCTTGAAGCATCTGTAGTTGTAACAAAAAGGTATTTCTTTTTGGAGTCGAATGATGAATGCCAATGCATGCTAGATTTCTAATTGTTAAAAAAATAAATGAAACAATGATTCTCCCTCCAATTCTCAAAAATGCACTTCTTAGTGTTCTAATCAAACTTTTAAACAACATATGTACATACACTTCAAATCAAAAATTAACTGAAAAGCACCTTGTGTAACACACCCACACCTGATGACAAGGTAAAAATCAGGAAAACATTTTTTCCGGACATGACAGTCAGATCCCTCATTGTTGCAATGCTTAGTCAAATCCTTAACACCTCTGTTAGAAACTCATCCATTTCTATAATACTAATCCAGCAGAAGCAGAACAGATCTCAATACTATTACCAAATGCTGCTGCTATCCCTCAAAGGGCCTTAGAGTGATATCTGGTCCAATTTATTGATGTAATTAAGATCAGTCCCATCACATTAGTCTTCAGATCAGAGGCCTGGCATGCTAACAAGCATCTTCTGTGGCCTTGTTAGCTTCCATTAAACAACAACATCATTGTTGCCTCACCAATGATGGCACACTATTACAGAAGAGCTGCTGTCCACCTCATTAGACCTACTGGGGGAAAAAAACAGCTAATTGCCAATTAAAGACAAACAGATGGATGTCCCTGCTTTTCTATGTCTGCTTATGATCCAAAATGAGAACATATTTGCTGAGAAATGAGATGTATACTTTTATATTTAGAATCCTTACTGGTAAATATGAACCAGGAGCTTACCACCACAGGCAGGATCATACCTCCTTTTTGCTGCTTTTATTGTCCACATGCCGCAAGTTGCTTTTCACCTTGAGGAACTCGGCTGATAGCGGCTCTTGAGGAGGCTGGGGCGCTGGATAGCTAGGGGCAGGTGGGGGCCCTGGGGGAGCTTGAGGAGGAGGTGGTGGAGGATATGTTGGAGGTGGTGGAGGCTTGGATACAGCAACGGCCATTGTCTCATCCGTATTAGCAGCGATGTCTGGGTTCAGCATATCCATGTAGGCCTGCATGTCTGAAATAGCTGATTCTGGTGCACCTGTGTTGCAAATAATGAATACAGAGATGACAGTCTAGGAACACAAACAATACTTATACACTACTGTTTTTCATTTCACACAACAAATCTGGTTTGCTAGAAAAAAAAACCCAGATAAAATATGAATGAGAAACATGACAGTGGAATTAGTAAAAAACAAAGACTATCTGTGGACAAACCACTAGGGTGCAGCACCAGTATGTAGAGCACCTGAGACAGCCCCAAGGTAACAAAATTAACTGGGTGCTTAAGTATATTTAAGGCAATAATGAAACAGTGATATTATAAAATAAAAAAAAAGGTACAAATGCCAAGTTAAAATCAAGAGACCTTGATGTGCCACTGTATTTAGCTGGGTAGGAGGGCCTCGAGATGTTGTAAGGCTGCTTCTCTTCTCCCCGGTGCTGGACTGGCTGGAGTTGGCAGAGTCATAGTTGGACAGAGAGCTGGATGGTGAACCGATGTCGAAGTGTACTGCCTGGTTGGCTGGAGGCATGGTGGTGTTTGGAGATGAGAGGCCCGAATCTGGCTGCTTAGACTCAAGCTCAGTTGAGGGGTCTCGAGACAAAACGCGATGCTCCACACTCTGTCCAAGGGTTATGAAAGAAAGCATCACTGAAAAGTGCCTGGCAGAACTATTCATAGCCCTTAGGACTCCTTCACATTTTTTCCAACCCAAAAATAAAAGGAATTTTTTCACAAAGTAGATGTGAGTGGGAAGAAAAATACACATATGAAGTATTATGTCCCGTATACTGTAGCTCAAACAGACTGACTGACATTAAGCTACATCCATCTAAGCATAAACTCTAAACACATTTTCTGTCTCCACTCACAAAATCTATGGAACCAAATCAAGTCAGTCTTCTTTTAATTAGCCACTAACTTTAGTTAAATCATATATTAATAAGTCAGAACAAATCTCAGTATTAATTATCTATATGTTCAGAGAACAGGTCATAAACTCTCTCACCTCTCAGTCCCTCATGAATTAAGTGAGGATAAAATGAAGCTAAGTTTAATTACAGCACATTAATGAAACTTCTCACAGCTGATCAGAACAGCTCTGGGGCTTTTGTCTGCTCCCAAAGGGCTCATGTGGCTTCGTGTCCCTCATGACAAAGAACATAAAGCAAAGAAGGAACAGTGTGTCTCCCCAGCACTGCCGTGGCTTTAATTGCTCTGCACACTCTGGGACTTTAATTTGCTACTTATATAGGATGCTGTAAGTCAAGCTTTAGTAATTTGATGAAAAATTTGAAATAACGTGAGTTCAAAGAGAACAGAGAGCGAGCTGTCTATGCATATGCGGAAGCATCTGGTTAGTATGTTTATTGTGCTGTCAGACATTTCAGCCAGTCAGATCAATGAATTCGATATTTTACTGCTATTCAACCTAAAATGTTATTTTATAAAAAAAAAAAAAAAAAAAAACTATTTATGCTTCACTTGAAAAATGCCTAAATAAATCTTTTTTGGAAAATCTCCTGATTCAATGACAATCCAGAAAGGAAAAGATAAAAAAACCCAACAACTATTCACATCATCTCTACAGAACACATGCAATTGAATTAATAATAGTAGTAAAGTATGAAAATGCAAGGATTGATTGAGCTAAAGCTCTACATTGTTGCAATGAGCCTCACATGTAACCCACAGCATTATGTAAGGGGTGCGTCTAAGTGAACATGTACTGAGTCATTGATTGTGTAATAGTCCCTTAATAAAGGTCCAGTTTTAGTGCAGAAATAATGAGGATTTGTAAAGAATTACGGTTAGTAATCTGTGAGAAAGAAAGTAAACAGCTCAACTTTTAATTTTTTTTATTTATAAAGGAAATATCTTCTAATTTAGTAAACCCAAGGCCTTATTGATTATGACTTACAGCAATCAGTTAATTTTCTTTGTCTACATATAAAAAAAAATGATTTGTTAAAAATCACTCAGTAGGACTTTGAAATGTCCGAAACAACAGGGAGGTCCAACTAATTACAAAAACTACAAAATTTTGAAGATATTCACAAGTTTGGAAAAACTAATTGGAGCCATTTCTAAACAAGCACAGATTTTTCTTAGAGAGCAAGACAGAAAAAAATATATTTTTTTAATGTAGTTGTCTCCAAGGACTGAGAGGCCACCGACAAAGAAATAAACCTCTGCCACAAAATTAACATCTTAAAGTTTGAATGGAATTTGAGGCTTATACACCTGGATGAGCTAAATGTTTTGCACAAAAGACAAAAAGTATTCTGGAGCCTTTAAAACTTTAAGAACAATGTGCAGCTGTTTTATTCCATCATCATTCTGTTGACTGTTTTAATGGACAGTGGATGGAATAAAGATGCTGTAGGATTTTCAGCAAACTTATTAACCTTATATCCAACAAGCAACAAGGAAGAAAACCTTGGAAAAAATCTGATATTCTGTCAAGTCACCAAGACTGGTTTTGGAATCCACAAACTGGGTCAACATTAAGCTACCTTCCCTCAAGCTCCAAATGTTTGATACAGCTTCTTGAAGGATGAGTATTTACAGAAAAGCACGGTAATATTTGAGCCTGTAATTATAACTTGGACCCTTTCTGAATTAGAGATAATTCCAAATATGTATTTTAGACCCAGTTTGTGATTTTAATTTGTTGCATGATTCAATCTGAGAAAAGAAAATGACATAAAAGAAAAAAATATAAAACTAAAAAGGCCAAGATTGTGCCAACAATATTGCATGTAATTTTTCTTTGTACCAAAACCTTCATATTACTGAGTATATGGTTTGTAGCCTGAAAATACCCTAGCTCAGAGAAACAGTGTTGCATAAGCTTATAGGTTCAACACTAAAAAATGTTACAATCTAGCTATACTTGCCATCATTGCTTATAGTAGCAGTAATTTCTACTTTAGTTGAACTATTTAAACATTAAATATCTAAAAAAAAAAAAAAAAAAAAAGGAACTGCAATTCCAAACTACAAACTAAACCTGACAAAGAGGACTGACTCAGAAATTACATCACAGCTCGACTCTGTTTGCCAGTGGATCAGAGTTCAGCAGTGATGGCGGTTTAGCCACGGTTCTTACCATGTTTTCCACTGTGCGCAGATACTTGGCACACTGGGAGTGGCCATTGTATTCTGCAAGGTCCGCAGCTGTGAAGCCATCCTGGTCCCGTATGCCCAAGTCCACCCCATTAACCACAAGAATCTGACAGCACTGCAGAGAGGAAAGAGGACAAGTCTTTTACAGATGATTATAGAAACAAAATAGAGCTTTAGTGCCTCAGTCAGTCTGGATTAGTGATGACAAGCTAATCTACATACTAATTACTTTTCAGGTAATTACGTAGATTAGATTTGCACAAACATTGGGGAACCTTGGAGAAGCCTTCGACATACATTGTACTGAAATGATTAAATTCTTATCTGGTAGAACATTCTCTTTTAAGATAAGTACCTTATCACTGTCCGGTGCTCCTCTTTTGTGTGGAGTTCCACAAGGCTACATTCTTGGTCCCATTTACTTTTCATTCTATAAGCTGCTATTTTGGATAAATTACATATGGCCTTCCACTGTCATGCAGACAACCTACAACTTTACTTCTGTTTTAAACCAGGTTGCAGCTCAATTCTCTCTCATGAATAACTGTTGTTAAATAATGGCTAAATTAAAAACATTGTAAGTTTAAATAACAAGAACAACCAAATGTATTTTATTATTTTGTGAAAATGTCACCAAAGATGTTAGTTTTCAGCTCATAAATTAGAAAAAACTGTTAGATGAATTGAAATGTGATTGGGGGTTGAATAAACAAATCAACTCTGCAGTCGAATAAAATTTTCATCATGTGTGTCTTCTAAAAAAGTTCAATCTTTTTTGTATTGGGCGGACTTAGAGAAGGCGGTTGATGCTTTTATTACCTCTAAACTTGATTAATGCATTGACTCATTATTGTTGTCTCCCAATTTTCCCTTTAACATCTTCAACTTGTCCAGAAAGTAGCTGCTTGTCTAACATCCAACACCTTATGAGCACATCACACCAGTCTTAACCTTTTTAAGCCAACTTCCTGTCCCTTTGTAGATTTGAACCTGGTTCCATCATATTTAGCAGAGCTTTCGTGTCCAAAGCTCATCCTCGTTTACTTAATATGCCAAGGACCAGGTCTGGTAATGGAGTCACGGGGCATTTTTTAGGGGCAGAACCCTGACTATGTCTGACAAACTTACGATAGACCTTCACTCCATCACGCACCAAGCAGCATGGTGGCAGTTTATCTAAGATTCTTATTCTCTGCTCTAATGGCTGAATGTTTGGCTTTTTTAAATTAAATGTTCTGCTCATGGTTATGATGTTACTGTGATTATGGGGATTTTTGGCTAAATTGGTTGTTTTAAATCACCCGATAAATCTGTGAGTTACCTGAATTAAAAATGTACCGAGACATAACAGTTTTTTCCCCATTTTAAATGTAACAATTACTAATGGTAGAATCATTAGTCCAAATCCTTTGGAAGGTATTAACTAGAGCATGTAACACAAAAAAGACAAGATAACGTCTGTTCTCTTGCAAAACTCTTTCAGCTACTCTAACAACGAAATGCACTTAACAATAATTATTTAAAATACATTTTTCTGAACATGAAATTACAAAATAAAATATCGACTAAATAGAGACTTGCTGCAATAATATTTCTTATAGGAGCACATGAACATCAATTAAAGGAGAAGGCTGCAGAGTTTATATCACTAGCGTTTTGCTGGAATGTATGCGATTAAACAAAAGCAAATAATAAATAAATCCAAAAAGTGGGGTGTCCATGTCTTTGGCTAGTGCATATAATATTAATGAAGTTTTTAATTTTTCTTTGAGCTTGATCAGACTTTGTCACAGCATTTCTATTAGTCAAAACAGCAGGTTAGTACTGAGGTGAAAACCACATGCTAGTGGAAATCTATTCAAAACAAGTGGTCTATTAAACTCCACCTGGTTGAATTAGCATAGAGAATAGAAACAAAATTCTCTTTTCTTAAAATTGTTTCCTTTAGTATTTTATTTATTTTAATCTTGTCATTTTTTTAAGCGTTTTTTTTTTTTTTTCGTGAGCAACATTATTGTTCAAATGGCAAAGCCTTAAGTTTTTAAAAGAAACTCCAACCATTCATTGCCCGCACCTCCAGTTCACCATTCTCTGCAGCATCATGAAGGGGGGTCCCTCCCCAGTTGTCAGTGACGATCTCTCCCCCGTGCAGCAGCAGCCAGCTGAGCACCTTTGCATGACCCCGGCTGGCTGCAAAGTGCATGGCTGTGGCACCATCACCATCCCTGTCTGTCAGGCTGATTTCTGTAAAACTCATCTACAGGGTTACATTTGAAAAATATAACTCACTAGTATTCAGTGATTTCATGACTCTTTGGGTAAATGAGAAAATGTGGCCAATATAAAAACAAAAGGAAAATTAAATTTTGCAAATGTTGTTAATAGCTTGTAAGGATCAAATCTGTATTTTTCAACACACCAGCCAGACGATAACAGTGTTGTGGCCCATCTGAGCAGCAGCATGCAGAGATGTCATCCCATCATTGGCTCTGATGCTCGGATCTGCCCCGCAGTCCTTAACCAGGTATTGGATAACCTCCAGATGACCCTCCTGGCAGGCCAGGTAGAGTGGCGTGGCACCATTCTTAGTTTGGGAGTTGACAACACTGCAGGTAAATAAAACCACAAGGCTTGACAATCATGCATACATTAAAGATAAACCTGATTAGTGCTGCTAAATTTAAAATGGAAACAATGTTTAAACAAGTCATTAAGAAGGTTTTAGATTTACCCTCCGAAGGAATTTCTGATACCCTATGTTAATGCAGGCATTGGGAAAGGTTTTTTTTTTTTTAAACCGAAAGAAATTACACTAAAAGATTTACAGTCAGTTTGCGTTGTAACACTATTATCCTAGATATATAAGGAAGCATTGACTTTACATATTCTATGTTCTGAAATATAATATAGAATACAGTGCAATTTATTTTTTGTGGGGTTTTCTTGGATTACAACATAGACAAAATAAAACAGGCAAACAATTGGGAAATTTAATGAGAAAAATTCAAGGTTTTCAAAAATGTTTAAACCTACAATCTGAGAAGTGTGTCATGCAGCTTTCTTGATCTAATACTGTTCAGAGCCATATTTTATTGCTGGCTCAGGCATTATGTTTAGGTCTTCCAGAGTCAGGTTGAGAATCTACACACTTCCCTCTTTAGCAAATCAATAAGTGCATTGAAATGTGACAGGAGAAACTTGAAGTGGATCTACAGCTTTCAGATTACAAAATGAGGCACAACATAGAGCCAGAGTCCTTCAGTGTGAAAGCCCGTTGGTGACAGGTGCTGAGTTTTGTTTTTTGCTTTTGGTTTGCTGATCACTTGTTGCAATCAGCCTGACTGGGTTTCCAGGTGGGGATAGTTTAAGCCATTTTTGTCTTATTAGACCAGGACACTTCTTCCACAAGTTCATGGTGTCCACTACATGGCTTGTTGCAAACTGCAAACATCACTTCCAATTGCTCTAAAAAAAACTGGGTGGCTGGGGAGAGGGATGTCTGGGCCTCCATACTGAAGCTGCTACCCCTGCAACCCGACCCTGGATAAGCGGAAGAAGATGGGTGGATGGGTGGATGGATGGATGGATGGATGGATGGATGGATGGATGGATGGATGGATGGATGGATGGATGGATGGATGGATGGATGGATGGATGGATGGATGGATGGATGGATGGATGGATGGATGGATGAATGGATGGATGGATGGATGGATGGATGGACTTTCAAAAGAAAAGGAGTTGTATTGATATTAGCTCAAAGTTATCAGAATAAACAAAAACTATTCAATAGATACACACACTAATAAAACCCCAATAAAAAATCTGCTTATGCCATGCCAAACTTCGAAGTCGATTAAGGCATGTAGATACACTTGCGGGACACCGGAATCACAGCTTTCATATATGACTTCCATATTGGCTGATATGAACTGTGTGTAATTAAAGGCTGTTATAAAATCCTAAGGCACATAGTTTATATCTTTGGTTATCCCTCAGCTGTCAGTGCTAGATCAGTTTGTTGTAACACTGATTTACCTTTGGTTAATGGCACAATGACTGTAAATCACATTTTTATTCATTATGCAACACCTGGAAGGATATAATTTAAACTGTATTTCCACATTGTTCCAATGGTTCTTTGTATTCAACACAATCCTCTCTGGAAAAAGACTTTTCAGCATGCAATCCCTTTTTTTAGCCTCAACTTTAGACGAGTAGAAGCGGTCTGACCGGAAGGGCAATAGACCTTTGTAAGTAGACAAGCAGCCATACCCTATTGAATCTAATTCACTGCTCTTTTTTCCAAGGGTCTTTAGTCCTGCTCTCAAAGCAAAACCTTATCCGGTCCTCACGTCCCTTCTTGTCCCAGATATTCTCAGTCGCAGCGGGAGGTTACGGAGTAAACGAGCACTTCCCCACTAAATCCCATAAGGTCGTGCTTTATTTGGACTCTGACAAATGAGCAACGAGTCTCTTAAGAGGATTATCAGTCCACTAGCTTTGCTTGACTCGCAATATGCCTAACTGAGAGTCGCCAGTGGGCAAGAGGAGCTGAGCATTAAGGTGCATAAGGAAGCTAAAGGGCTATGTTTTCACTCTGTAAGAGTAGGATCATTAAATTTATACAGGCTGTAGTAAAAGTAAGCCAAACTAGTTCTTTTATGGCATTTTGTTCTGAGATACATTATTTATTTGTAATTTCCCTTTGGGATTAATAAAGTATTTTTGAACTGAAAACACAATGAGATCATATCTCTTAGTGGAAAACAAATATTACAGCCCTACTTAAATGATCAAGTAAAGAGTTCCAAGTAAAAACAATTAGATGATGAATATTTTAACATAAGAAGAGGAAGTAGTCTGTGTTTCTATCATCAGGAAGTGAGCATGTTAATAAATCTTTCATTGATGTAACTGAAGTGGGCTTTGCTCACATGCTCATGCTTTTCTTAGAAAGAGAAATGTTTGTTGTTGTTTCCTTTCTATTCCAAAACTCTGCATATGGTAGAAAAGGTCCTATTCAAACTACCAGGAGCACACTGAAAGTGGGGAAACATAAAAGTAAAGAGGAGCTTCTGAGAAACAGGTGTAGATTTCAAAGGGTTAGGAAAGAGGTTAGTCTATTCTCTGACACAAGGTACACATTGGCACAGTCACTGTGCAAAAAACATCTCACACTAGAGTCAGAGACATATGATATATTTCCATTTCAGCTTCACTAAGCATTTTACCTTGGTAATAATCTGTCTACTGAACCTTTCCTTTCCAGAGTAACAAAGACGGCGGCTATCTTCATTGCAAGCAGAGTAATTGATGTCCTGCTAAGACGTTCTGTACTAATAGAGCATGATTTGGCATGCTCTGTGCTTTCCCTCTTTTAAATAATGAAGAATGATACAGGGGGGAGTGCGTGTCATTTAACCACATGTTCATGTTTTGTTATAAAAAAAAAAGATGGGATTTATCTGCAAATTCAATTAAGACAGAAGAGCGTCGCTTCTAAAAAAAAAACACAAAACGTTTACATTTTATTGCACTCCTAAATATTTCATCATCTGTTGTAACTAATTAGAAACTGGTTGACTAAAATTATCTTTTTCAGATTTAAAAAAAATTAAAATATCTAATCTATGGGCTAGATTTAATTAAAAAATACCAGAAAATTTTATGTTATTCACTTTTAAATGAGTTCAAGTCAACAACAATGAACTGGGATGTGGACACTTAGCAAAATGTTTTGTTGTGACCCACAACAGTGAGCAGCTGATGAGCCAGCAGGGAAGACAAGCCCACAGAAATGGTTTTGTTTCCCTAATAGTCTCTAGGTAGTGAGACACATTCAATCTTAATTATCAAAACATTCAATCAAATCCAGTACTTTATAAATTACCAGCTTAAAAGGGAAAAACACACCAGCTGTCTTTATAAGAAAGCCCAGATGAATACATCAAAATGTTGACTTAACAGCAATCCCTCATCCTGAGTAGGCACAAATATTTTCTTTTTTATATACACAATACTTTCTATCTACAAATATAGAAAAACAATGAATAATTATTCCAAAAATGGGTTGTTTTACATTGGTATGGCGTTGTTAAGGTCTCCTTGGTTATATTGCATTTTTTTTCAGGATTTTTTTTTGTAATAAAAGTGAATTTGAACGAGCTTGTATCAATAACTTACAAGAAAGATTAGAGAGTAAAGTAGGTGCAGCTAAGGTGTTTCAAGGTATTTGAATCAAAATCGCATTTATTCTCCCTTTTTCTCTAAGAACTGCCAAATTTATAAAAAGGTTATTAAAGCCAGGAATAGCTTTAAGTGGTTACTATTAGGGCTGGGTAAAAAAAATCGATTTAATCAATTTTGAATCGATTACTTTACATTTTTGCAGAATCGATGTCTAGGGAATGAGATCGATTAGTTTTATAGTGACGCGCATGACGTTCACACTTAAATGAGCAGGAAAGATGCACTCAAGATGACTTCAAGGTAGACAGCTGCAAATATAGCCAATAGGTTGACTGAAGACATTAAAAAATTGGGGCTTCCAGCAAGCACCCTGTAGTTGTTACAGACAACGCTGCAAATATGGTTTGTGCAGTGGAGATAATGAAGCTCATGCATGTCTGCTGTGTCCCTGCTGTGTCACGTCTGCTCGCTCTAGTGAGGCTTCACTTTTTCACTTTTCACAAACAAGTTTGCACTTATGAGACAGTTTTGTTCACATCTCAAGTTTAAACTGTCTGATTTACAAGTTTGCACTTTGTGTTTAATGTGACAGAAAAAATAAAATACATGAGTATTTTGAAACACAGTTAAACCACTTTCATTGTTGTAAAAACAGATCGAATCGAAATTAATCGATTTAGTACTCTATTAAACAAAATAAAATCGATTCAGGACTATGGCGAAAATACCCAGTCCTAGTTACTATAATACTAAAACTTAATTAACACTACACTAACTCCAACTTCAAAAAATGTTTTATATAGTCACAGCTTCATCATTTCACTTATTGATTTTAACTATAAACATACCCAAAATAAAGTTATTGTTTGGTCTTTTGCCATTTCAGCTAATGTTTAAACCTTTGCTTTTAGATGATTCTTTACACTTCCAGTCATTTTCATTCACCTCATAATCTCATACACTTATTTTCATTTAAAGGCATACTGGATGTTTCTATGAGGTGGTGGTGTGTGTGTGGGGGGTGTGTGGGGGGGAGGAGCTAAGGAAAGGATGGACGCATTGCGGGGGAGGGGGATTCCACTAGACGTTTAATGGTGAATGAATGAAGATAGACAAGGAAAAAAAAAAGCAAGAACTGGAAGGCAGGATAACTTTCTGACAGTAGCAAAGAACGTACATTTTTGAAATAAGAATATTTTTCCATAATCTTATAAATTTTTTTTGATAGTTTTTTTTTTACCTAGAAAACAGTAAAACCATTCATTATTTAAAAAAAAAAAGTGTACGAACTTTCTTTTAATGCCATAGTATATGAAGAAAAAAAACCGAAGAGAAAAGGAGACTTTAATCAGTATGCTTTGCCAGTCCTCACTTCTGATGGAGCTTAATAACTTGCTGGATTATCCCAACACAGAGCAGCACCTTTCTAAACTTCATGGTGGAACGGTTTCTAGGCTAAAGGTCTTAATCTGCACTAATGGATTACATAAGGCGTCTGCAGCTTCCCCCTTTATTATCTCTCCGTTTCTGTCTTCATTCAGTCACTCTTTTGTGTAATGAGGACACTGGACTTTTTGTTTCGGCTCACTGCAAAGAATCTGTGGGCAAATTTCCTAATTAGGGGCCTTTCAAAACTCTTTTAAAAAATAACTAGGAAAAGACATGCAATTACATCTACTGCAACACCACAGCCTGAGCACAAAATCAATGCAACAGCATGAAAGAAAAATGTTGTATTAGCTTCATGCTGTTTTATTCAGAGAGGGTTTTTAAGAGAGTATGTCTTTTGAAGATGGGCTACATTGCATTGCTGCCTAAGAAGTTTCCGGGTTCGATTCCCACTTTTCTGCATGGAGTTTGCACGTTCTCCCTGTGTATGCACAGGTTCTCTCCGGGCACTCCGGCTTTCTCCCAAAGTCCAAAAACACGACTGTTAGATTAATTGGCTCCTCTAAATTCTCCTTAGGTTCGAGTGTGTGCTTGAATGGTTGTTTGTCCTGTTTGTCTCTGTTTTGCCCTGGTGACCTGTCCAGGGTGTACCTTGCCTCTCGCTCATAGACAGCACCCCTGAACCCCAGCTAAGATAAAGCATGACAGAAAAAATGGATGAATGGTTTTTAAGACTGTGTGTTGAAAGTTTTAAAATGTAAACACTTAATTATTCCAGAGTTCAAAGAGATGTGACGTCCATGTTTCACTGAAATGGTTGTTGTTAAACTCCATCCTATATGTGCACAAGTATGTCTGCCTGAAATCTTATACTGGAATTTGTGAAAATTGTCTCAGTTTCTTTGTTTTTAAAGTTTTCTTAAGTAGATCACTCATTTAATCTCCTCTATATGACCCCTGCTACCTTTGAGCCTGTGTCTTTCCCTGTTCTGAAGAAGCTTATACAGTGGATGAAACCATCAGGTTCCCCCACTGATCCTATTCCCCCTTGCCTTCATAAAGATGTTCTTAATACCACAGGACCTTCTGTCCTGGCTGTTTTCAGTAGCACTACTGCCACAACTGCGGTCCCCAGTGCTTTACAGCATGATGTTGGATGCAGCATTTAATTAATTGCTTTATTTTTTTAGATAAATCTTTAAGGTCATCTTCCATTCAAAGATGTTAGAGAAAAGTATTTTTTCCACAAATAAATTCATTTTCAAATAAACATTTTCATCCATCCATCCATCCATCCATCCATCCATCCATCCATCCATCCATCCATCCATCCATCCATCCATCCATCCATCCATCCATCCATCCATCCATCCATCCATCGGGTTTCCATACAAACACTCACACTTGAGGACAATTCTAAATACGCCAGTTAACCTAACAGTCATGGTTTGGACTGGAGGAATCCGGAGTACCCGGAGAGAACCCATGCATGCACAGGGAGAACATTTAGAAGGAATCGAACCCAGAACATTGTTGCTGAAGGCAACAGCGCTACAAACTGTGCAACCGTGCAGCCCACTAGAAACATTTTATTTAACTATTATTTCTATAATCCAACAATTTTTCTAGCAACTGTCTCTGTTATTCTTTACTTTATTATGCTTTCTTGTTATGAAGATAATCGGACATAAGACTAAATGAAGAAAAGAAAAACAAAGATGTTGCTTGTTTACATTTATGCCCTGCAGTCATACTCTCATTATATTACACTATAGTAAGACACTTGTTACAAATGCAGTGATGTAACAAAGACGGCCTTTTAATCTCTGTGGTCTTTCAGGTACAAATAAATCAGCAGTAACAATCCAAACATAGAGATACATATTTGTTCATTATGTTATATTGAATTTAATCTCCACTTTTTATTCAGGGCTGTAGAATCAAGAATGGCTTCTCTGTACAAATGGATTTGTTTCCCTCATTATCTTATCACCATTTGGTGCTTCTGTGTGTCACTATGGAGACGATGGTAAACAACAGTGGAGGGAGGGGTAGAGCTGAGGACTGAATGGGGCCAGGCTATCAGGGAGCTGCAAGGTCCCTGAGGAGCATTAAATTTTTAGCAGGTCTGTACCCATCTGGGGTACTTCCACACAATACCGAAGGTACAAAGTGCCTCATCATTTTGATGTCATTTGTCTCCATATAGCTGCAATAACAACGCATGTTCTTCATGTTATTCTATTTTATTAGAAATTTGGAATAAGAGGATTTCATTTCACCTTTTGATTATTTCACACGTTCTCCACAAAAAACAGCTTTGAAAAGTAATGCTGAACCATAAAACAAAAATTTGGCACTAAAACATCCCGCAAGTATAAACATATTTAATTATTCTTAAGCAGCCTTTTTAAAAGACTTTGCAATCATACCAAGTCTTTCAACCCCAAGTAACTTATAGTAAAAACTGTTTACTCTAGTGAAAGTTTAGTCTACCAAGCAACTGACCAATAAGAACTATCATCCAATGTTTGTTTGACTAGCTCAGATAGGTAAACAGCTGATCTAAAACAAAGGATATTTTCAACCCTGATCATTCAGTCTAATATCACTGAAAACTTCTTTGAACAATAATATTGTCAGCACAAAGTGTTGTCTGATACACTTATTCATTTTAAATGAAGCAAAAACCCATAACAGAAATATTCTGATTTATGCTTTATTACATAAATGGGTGCTGCTTAGTAATTTCTTGGTGTTCACACAATTACCTCTATCAAGGCTTTTGAATGAAAGTCAAATGAAAACAAATGAGTTTCTGTGTTCTATTGTCATCAGAAAAGGTGCAGTTTGACAAAACCAGCGTCGCTGTGTGAGACCTAAGTTCAATTCAATTCAGTTTATTTATATAGCGGCAATTCACAACATGTCATCTCAAGGAACTTTACAATTCAACCAGATCATACAGTCAAATTGATTTAAAGTTTTCTATCTAAGGAAAACCAGCTGATTGCATTGATTTGAAGGAAATCCCTCACACCAAGCATGATTGTAACGACAGTGGAGAGGAAAAACTCCCTTTTAACAGCTAGAAACCTACAGCAGAACCAGGCTCATTGTGAACGGCCATCTACTGCATTTGAGGATGACTGGGGTTCAAGGAGACAGAAGCAGACATACAGAAAGAAGCAGAGATACAAAAGGCAAATGTTCACCATCTCTAATGGCGGCAGTGTCCTGTGGAGCCACCTGTGGATAAATAAAAACTTGATGCGGGTCTTTGCCAGGAAAAGTCAGATCAGTAGATGTCATGTATTCTAACTTGAAGATTCAGCCACGTGTTGACCAAAGATAACATAAATGCAGAGCATTGTACAAAGAAAATGGATCTCTTAAAAGACGTTTGTTATATCAGGTTATATCAGGATCCCACGCATCAAGTAGAGATATCTGAAACTAATCTGCCAGGTGTTTATAGAACTATGTAGAACAGCTTTTCTGTTCTTTACAAGGGTGTGTGACTTGAGTTACCAATGAAAAATCAGTAAGTCCCACTGCAAACATGTTCATGTAAGAAACTAATTAACGATAATGCTAAAAATATGAGACTATGAATTAAGAAACTGACGCAGATCTACAATTAGTTGCAGTTGGTACTGTCTCGACAACACAAGCTGATTTGAAAGACTACTCTTGTACAGTCTTGTTGCAATTATACAACAGTGCTTTTCCCCCAAAAAAAGAGATGCATAAAGAAATTAAATTGGCCTGACTGGTCAATAGCTTATCAGAAACCCAACACTGATGAGCTCAGCCAATTTGTAGTGACAAACAAAAAAAAAACAAACACAAAAACACTACCTGCCTTCTGAAGTTGTTAATGCATTAAAAAGACAAAAGTTATTGACAATATAGGAGGTAGACAAACCCATACCCCTGCTTCACCACAGTATGGGGGAAAACTGTCAAAAGTGTTAAATATAACGTACACATTATACAATTAAAGTTACTTTAACAGAACTAAATGTTCTCAATTGATAGGTGGGTGTACAGCATGACTAAGTGAGAATGGAGGTAAGAAAAACATCTAAACATCCATAATATTTTGATAATAAACAAAAGAAATAATGAATATAAAGGAATGTCTTGTTTCAGGATTTCATGTAATCGTATTTAAATAAAAAAACAAATATTTAGCTCAAATGTGTGAATTCTGTGAAGGACTATGGTGTTTTGTTTACGCACAAACATTGTAAACTTAATCCTGTAAAAAAATTAAAATGTAGCCTCTAAGGATAGCTTTACAATCGACATTATTCTGATTAAATGACTAAAGATAAGGGGAAAAGGGTAACATCTAAATCAAACTGGCCAGTGGTGTGAAAGGAATCATTTTAAATGATGTGAAGACAAATCTTACTTTGGACTGTGTCCCAGTAACAGTCGGAGAGAAGCCAGGTCTCCCTTGGCAGCAGCATAATGGACAGGAAGGGCTCCTGTATCTGTGGAGGCACCAGGGTCCACCTCACCACTCTTCAGCAGCCATTCAGTGATCTCCTGGTGACTGAAGCGACACGCAAGGTGGAGAACCGTGGCTCCAGAGCTGTCCTTATCCTGCAAATGGACCAAGCATTGCTAAATTCAGGGCATAATCTCTCTGTGGTAACCTATAAAATCAAGGCGATCAGGGTACAACTGGTGAAAAGGGTGAGTTATCTTTTAAAAAAAACTTTCAAGAGGTGAAAAAAATATGCTCTTTAAACTAAGGAACTAGTAAAAAAAAAAAAAAAAAAAAAAGGCTAATTCATGTGATCAGTAGAAATGGTCCACCCTCCCATTTGTAATTAAAATTCCTCCTAGCCATGCATGGGTCACACACTTTATTTTTTACATTTTCTGTCAAAGTTCAACAACAGAACAGTAAACGGATGCTCTCTGGAGTATAGCACGACTATGTCACATAACATCTGTCTGTTATTTCATTTTTCTGACATCTCCCAAACCTACTTCATTCTACTTAAAGGAGGTAAAGCAGGTTTCATGGATAAACTATATTTGTCTTGAGGCTTAAAGATCTGTATGACAAAATCTAATATATATTTGCCTTAACGTTTTTAAATTTACAATGCACATTTTTCATATCTGTGGTTCTGCAGATGAAAGGTAATTCAAATTATGCATAACTTTTGAGTGTCTGCAAATTGACTCTAATTCTCTGGTTGTACATTAGGACTAAAATGTTATTAAAAATATATTATTACTTAAATAAAACATAATAAAAGATTTATTGTGATTAGGTTTCTGAGACACCTTTATGTTTCAGATAATCAGATACGTTTTAAAAGTAGACAACGATAATTGAAACTAATAAAAAAAATCTATTTTCTAAGCATCTTTTCATTTATTTAGTAGAAAGATCAATCAAAAACAACCAGGCACATTTTCTTTTAGTTGCTTTGTACGATTAAAATCCTGAACACCGACGTTAACAAAGAAAAGTGACTTTAGCAGTGCATTTGGTGGTTTTCTGCATTTATTTTATCATTGTTCTTTTGCAGTAAATCTGATTGGCCAGCTACACCTAAGAAGGTTCACCAGTGTTCCATGTTTTCTCTGTTTGTGGATGATGGTTCTCAGTTTGTGATAATTGACAAAATGTTTGCCCTACATCTGTTCTTTAATTTAGCTTACTTCATGTCACTAGACAAACTTTTTAGAAATAGTTTCTTAATAGTTCAGGTCTGAAAGTCATCAGGTCTGGGTTTGGTTACTGAACCAAATAAGTGATTACTTATTTTTTTAAAGGAAAATTAACTTTCACGAAGGGGCCACTATGGTCTGGATATCAACATTGCCTTTAAGTTGCAGAATAAATCAATAAAAAAATTGAACTTTATTGATCTCACTATGGAGAAATTACCTCTGCTTTTAACCTATCGCCTTTGGGGTGCATAGGGCTGCCATTGTGCAGCGCCCGGGGAGCAATCAGGGTCAGAGTGGCAGTCTCTGGGAGAGGGTTTTGAACTCACAACCTCAGGATTCCAAGCCCTATGCCCTAACCGTTAGGTCGCGCTCCCCACTACAGTTGAGTTCATATTATATTAGTAACTTCAGGGATAAATAGAGAAAGAAAATCAATATATATATTTTCTAACTGCCTTGTTTGATATCAATTTAGATATTTGCAAGTTTGAAAATCTGCAAAAGCCAAGACAAGATGAGAGTTAAGGACGGGAATCAAATTATTAGTCAGTATAAAAACTTAGACACATGTCAATGTGATAAACTTTAAACGTAATATGGGAGTGGTAAAATAAGGGAACACTAAAGCCAACATATGTTAAAAAAAAGTTTTAAAAAGACATAAAGAGAGATTGCTAAGAAGTCTTAAGGTCAATAATGAAGAACAGTGCTATAAATAAAAGTTCAAATTAAGATGCATCTTTTTAAAAGGGCAGTAATAATGACCAAATACAGACAATCAGGACAAAAATTCAAATTCAACTATTATCCCATAGTATGACACCCTGTTCCAAATAACACTACATATTATCTTGTTATGGTTCTTATTTTTAGACCCATTTGGTTACATGACAATTCCTACAAGAACTAGCATACTTATAAAATCAAGTGTCTTGGAAGAACGAACATATATATATACATGATGGTTTTATTAGATTCAGCACAATAAAGAACTTCTTACTTCAACACCTGACCCATCACAGAATATTTTAAAAGACAATATAGTACAGGTCTAACTACTTGGAAACACAAGCTGGATCTCTTTATTGGCTGTGATTAATTTGCATGCACTGGGAACATGATGTAACTGAGTCCACATGGAGTTTAAGTCGCCATGTGAGGGTTTAACCTTTGCAGTATAAACACCCCTCCATGTTTCACATTAACTGAACTGACATTACATTTTTGTGACCCTCAATAAACGCTGTCAATGCTGAATAAGGGATATTAGGTATGCAAACTGAGCTTTGCATACCTCATCACCATGGTAACATCAGACTGCAGCAAGGTAAGTTTTAATAAGAAAAACGAGGTTTACATTTAAATGCGCTTCTAATCCTGAATGTGTACACAATGTTACCGGCAAGTATTCAAATGCTTCACTTTTCCACATTTTGTTACAAACCAGACTTATTCTACAACTGAACTGAGCATAAATTTAAGTTTGACAAAAGCCCACAATGACAAATATTAGTTTCATTTTTTCTAAATCTAAAAAAGAACTGCTAAAATTGAAACATAATACGGTAGATACATAAATATTCACGTCCCTTACTCTGACACTGAAAAGTAAGTTCAGGTGGATTTAATTTCTACTAAGCTTTTTTGAGACACTTCCACAATTTATGTGTGGTAAATTAAGTTAAACATGGTTATGAATGGATCACACCTGTCTGGTTCCTCATGCATATGAGAGAGAAAACCAGTCAGTTACATTGTAGACCTCAAAGACCAGACAAGTTTGGGTCAAAGCATAAACATGGTTAAGGATATAAATCAATCCTACAGCATTGAACATATTAAAAAACACAGTGATTCCTTTAGACAGAAATAAATAAGGTTACCACTAATATCCTCTCTAGACCTAGCAGCCCAACTTCATGGTATCTGGAAAGGGGGGCTTAGCACAGAGACATGATCAACAACCAAACAGTCACAAATGTTAGGTGCTGATGGTTCCTTGAGAAAATCAGGTAAATACAGGCCAACCATTGCTAATGCGCTCCTCCAATCAGACCTATGATAAATTGGCTGGATGGAAGCATTGTTGGATGGGACATTCTACAGTGTTTGAATACCAAAATATTTGAGCTTAAACAACTAATTCTGTTTTCTAACCAGACTAAGATTACATTTTACAGCATAGGTCCCACTAGCATAGGAGCAGATAGAGGACGAGCCTCAGCAATCTGGATCATTCCAGCTCAAATGTAGGATTTCGTTACTGAACACATTGTCACCAAAAAGATTAATAACGTAATTTTTCAATAATCTTTTTGTGTTTTTCAAATATTTTATTAAAGAGGATTTTAAAGTGTTTAGTTAATTACAACAAAGGAAATAAATGATGGTTTGCCATCAGATGCACCTTAACCCCACATATGTCAAAACTATTTCATTTTCTCTTACTAATCCTCATCATTTATAATGCAGAACTAAAATAGTAAGAAAGGTGACCGTTAGAGCTTTGAATTGGTGTTTTCAGCACCAAAGCTGTTTGGACAGCAGCCATTATATAGTGACATATAGGATCAATTACATAAATTATTGATGCAATTTTCAAAAGACAGATTTGTTGCTTGCTATTTTCCCACAAGCTCTCATTATGGTGATTGATATTATGCACTAACAAGTTCAAGGCAAGCCAACATTGCAAGGTTGAATCTAAAATGAATCTGGCAGACATTAATCTGGGGGATGCCATTAATTGTGACATTGTGTTGAAATGAATCATCCAGGAGCAGGAGAATGCAGTGGTGCAAGACGTTTTTTCAATTTAAATAAAAGGTATAATTTCAGACTTTGCCTCTCGCCCATAGACAGCTGGCATCCCTCGCGTCCCTGCTTGGGATAAAGCATGTCAGAAAATGGGTGGGTGGATGGCAAAATTTCTGTTTTTGACTGGCTCCAATTCCAAGAAACACATTTCATTTTTCTTTGGGATTAATAAACAACTTTTGATTGGAATTTATTTTCAAGTCATATCTCAGTTAATTCATCAAATCTTAAAATGGCATCGCTCGATAAATGATTTGTCAAAAATCCTCACAGTCCATTTCAAACAGTCCAAGTATGTTAACATGGGACAGAATACTTCCACTCCTATTTTATCTGGCATTATACCAATTCCTCGTTCTCATCACAATGAAAACAGACATGATAAATTGATAAATCTGGTCAATTGATCAGAGGAGGCAAACAAAAACAACATGTGCATATGCTGATCCTAATATTTTGCACATTCTAGTTATAGGCATATTATGTTCTGTGTAATCAGGAAGGTAAACATGTTTAATGGTTTGCAATAGCTCTTCTGTGCATGGTCAACTCATGCATCCCTTTTGTGGCACATGGTGGTAGCAGGATCAGACTTTGGGACATATTTCTAAAGTATTAACTTGGAAACCAGCAGTCTGCATGAAGTGCAATGATATCAACAAGGTACTGTGGAATATTAAATAAATAAAAAAAAGACACCCCATTGCTTTTAAACTCAAAAGAGGGTTGTCTATTATTTTCAAACACAACAAAGACCCTAGCCCAAATAGAACATCAGAGATGACTAAAGGAGCACTCATCCCAATGATATTTACATCAGCCTTGAGTGGGTCAGTCACTGAAGGACAATGTGAATGTCTCTGAGTAGGCGAGCCCAGACTTAAATCCTTTGAACTTCTCTAATAAGACCTAAAATGTCTGTCTACTGCTTCTCAGCTTAAAAATGTGTTATTATAGGCTTTTTTGTAGATATCTAACAAAAGAAAATGTGTTAGAATAAATTTGTGTTAACACAGATATCATGTTTTGTTTGATTTGAGTATATACCCTATACTAATAATACTTTTAATTGTTGCAGCTGCTTGTACATGAGCTTGACTGAAATTACAACAAAAGGGCATCAGGGGAAGGAGTTCATTCTTGAAGAACCTGTCTCCATTATTTAATATTTGGCTAGAAGGCTCCAGAAATCTACAAAAGTCTACAAAAAAACTGAGTTAAAACACCCACATTCAAATTAAGCTGGTGTGTACATCGGTTTAGGGCTGTATAGTCAATATTTCTGCTAATGAAAACTTAACAAATATTGACTTCTATGTTGGCCAGTCAGGCATAAACATGTCTACCTACCCAGTAATTGATTGGTTCCTATTTTACTATTCAAATGGCCCAAACTTATCAGTGAATGGACTCCACCTGGATTTATGTACAGTATATAAAACTTTGTGTCTGATATTGTGATCATTGACTGTTATTAAAGCAAACTTCAATGCAGCAAACAGTAACGGTCATATATAATGCAATTAATCTGATTATTTATTTTACAGGAAGCTGGAATCGTGTCTTATGTTATGTTTTGTATTGACCAAAAACCCAATTCATCAATTCTTCCTTTAACAGAATGGAGAAAGAGGCTTTATATTATAAGAACGCTCTGCATTTAATAGTTAGTTTTAGAGAAATGGAAAAGAAAAGCTTATGTAATCTACAAACAAACACAAATCACTTTGACACTTAAAAATAAATAGTCTGAATCTATGGTCAAGGACAATTAGTGGTACTTGAGCTACAGTTTGTGGTTTTAAATATGATACTTATCATTTTGTAAGATAAATTTGTTTCAATGTAGTGCTATGACAGCCACTTACAAAAAACACTGCTACACCCTTCTTAAATCAGCATAGTCTAAAATAATTTAAACGTTTACAGTAAACCAAGCGCAAGTTCTGGTTGCATCTTATGATGTGGAATATAGTTACTGTTAGAACTTGGATGTAGAGATAAGCCAAGAGATTTGTTAATGCTCAGTGCCCAGGAAGTAATAGAAAAACAAAATAACATAGTTCACTATGGAGCTGCACAGTGGAATACTGGACAGCACTGCTGCTTTGCAGCATGTTGGTTTCTGGTTCTATTCCCTGCCCGGGGTCTTTCTGCATGGAGTTTGCATGTATGGGTTCTCTCCGGGTACTCCGGCTTCCCCCCACAGTCAGAAAATATGACTGCTAGGTTAATTGGCTTCTCTAAATTCTCCTTAAGTGTGTGTGAATGGTTGTTTGTCCTGTTTGTCTCTGTTTTGCCCTGCAATAGACTGGCGACCTGTCCAAGGTGTACCCCGCCTCTCGCCCACTGACAGCTGGAGATAGACACCAGCAACCCTTGCAACCCTAGCAGGGATAAGCATGACAGAAAATGGATAGATGGATATTATATGGATATTATATTGTTGCGGTCACTAACATTTAGATAAAGGCCTACCATATTTGATTCTGAGGTTAGGTTCTGCCAGAACCTTTTATTTTGATTCTGAATTCATATGTTGTTTTATACATTTTCTGAATACTTTGACATATGATAATCTCAGTAAAAATACGATACACATTCAGACATGCAACAAAAGGTTTTAATTCTTATAATTATTCTTGTCAAATAATCTACAGTCTAATTTGAAATTAATGTATTAATAACTGGATAGCTTAAAGGTGCTTAAGATTTTTTATTTTTTTTGTACAGATGAAGCTAAAACTATACTATTGGAGGAGGTACAGATAAAGACATTTTTTATTTTTCATGTAAAATGTATATTAATTATGTTGGTTTGGCTTTGTTCCTGCTCGGAGATGGTTTTCTCTCATGTTTCCTGTTAACATTGGATCAAATACTGAATCAGATAAGTCATGGTTAACTTAATAAATGGTTTTAGTCTTAATGTAATGCCAGCATGTTTTCTAAGTCATGCCTATAACAAACAGCAGTAGGCTACTGAGAACCCCTGTCCTAAATTGAAATAGAGGGTTCTCCTGGGCAGTTATGGATCTTATTCATTATTATTATTATTTATAATCAGTATGTTAATTGAATTATGCCAATCGAATGCTGTGGTCAGAATAAAGAGCTGAGGGGTGTGCTTCAGGTTACTCACCTCTGGCCGACACCCCCCCTGGGTCAGCAGCCACTGTAAGCAGGCCAGGTTACCCGTGGCTGCCGCATCATGAGCGGGACTGGCCCCATTGTTGGCCACGCAGTTCCCCTGCAGTCCCGCTTCCTCTACCAAAAAACGCAGGCAGGCCAGCTTTCCTGCCCGGGCTGCGTGGTGGACCGGTGAGGCTCCCAGCACATCCTTCACCTCGCTGCTGAGGACCTTTGCAGCTAAGAGCGTTTTGAGCGTCTGAACGTCTCCCTGCCTGGCTGCAAGCAGCGCCCTGTCCCCCTCCACCACCATGGCTGCAGGCTGCTGCGGGCTAGACGGCTTCTTTCCCCGGTTGCCTACTTTGACCCCCCCACCCTACCTGTAGTTCACCGAGTCAGCAGCGCTGCATCCATAAACCCCCCCGGTCACCTCAGTCTCCAGGTTAATTCAGTGGACAGGCTTAATTATTGCTCCATGCGTAGCCTATTTATGGAGCGACGAGGAAAAACGGAATCCGTTCCAAAAATTAGGATTTCAGACTTTTTTCCATGCTGTAATAAAACTCACTGAACACTTCCAGTATTCCTTAGACTTATTAAATAAAATATCCGCTTCAGCTTCACCTGACAAGCAGGATTCCTCCAAACACCTGTTGCACAAGGCGTCCTCAGTCCTGTAAACTATCTACCTATTTATTGTTTGTTTACTTTTTCTGCCCAGTTAATGCATCCTATCGTATATCTCGTAGACTCTTGCTGTTTTCTCTTCTTTTAGCAGATGGCGACATGGGACTGATCACCTGATAAATAATCCAGCAGGGGGAGGTCCGTTTAGCCGGTAGTAGATGTTGGCTAAAAATCGGCTCACACATTAAAGGAGCAGTGCGCACAACCTGTCGGCCAGCAGAAGTCCCTCCTTTCCAAAACAGCTCAACAGAGAAAACTGTCAAAGCCTGACTAAGCTACCCTATGACCAAATGCTGACGTCAGACATTATTCTAAAAGTTTATTTTTGCAAAGCTTCATAAATACTAATGTTGCATTAACATTTTAAGACCCCGTAAATTGCTCATTGTAGAGTTCCATCTAGTGGCCTTTTAAAGAACTAGACACATTCCGGAGGTTGGAAAATAACAAATTATATTTATATAGCAGATACATAGTTAGGCCTCATTACTTCCAGATTTTAAAATATATTTAATGAAATACCAATTTTTAATAATCTATTTTTCATTTCATTGTTTTCCAGCACGTTTAGTCTGCATTTTTAAAATACACCTGGACCCTGAACCAGTACAGGCAGACTTGATGTTGTTTCAGATTTAATAAAATATTCCAAATAATGTTATTTTTAAGTACAACCACAGCATATGCATAATTAGTTGGTTGCAAAGAGGATGTAAATGAACCCGTAATTTAGCCTAATTTAACCTTGAGCAGCCATGTTAGGATATTATCTTAATTTTTAAAGATTATCCTAAAGATAAAGAAATACTAGTGATGTTCAACCTGGTTTTAGCTTTTAATTTAGACCGACTATCTATCTATCTATCTATCTATCTATCTATCTATCTATCTATCTATCTATCTATCTATCTATCTATCTATCTATCTATCTATCTATCTATCTATCTATCTATCTATCTATCTATCTATCTATCTATCTATCTATCTATCTATCTATCTAT
Organism: Cyprinodon tularosa; assembly: GCF_016077235.1. Taxonomy (NCBI): domain Eukaryota; kingdom Metazoa; phylum Chordata; class Actinopteri; order Cyprinodontiformes; family Cyprinodontidae; genus Cyprinodon; species Cyprinodon tularosa. Next base: position 368,261 of record NW_024039245.1, on the reverse strand, counting down.
CTATCTATCTATCTATCTATCTATCTATCTATCTATCTATCTATCTATTTGGAGTGAGAATGTTTAGGATTTTAAGTCCAGCACTAACTGTGATACTTAACATCACCAAATGATGGCAGCAAGGATATATATTCCTATGCATCTGCACCCTGTACCTGTACCACTGTCTAGGCCTCTATTGCATACTAACCTTTAAAGTAAAGAGCATCTCGGTGCCAAATGAGGTGTTTAACAGTGATTCACAACATCTGATCCAAAAAAGGATGCGAATTGTGAAAATGATTTCAGGACCTCACAGGTGGATGACTCCATAACCATAACTCTAATTGGCCAGGGCTAAGTGGATAAAACCAGGTATAGGCCTATTATAACAAGACGACCACAGTCCATCAGGTTTATTGTTTATCCAAACACTTTTATCAAGCTCTGTCGAACAAATGTGCTTTTACTATTATGAAATGTCTGTCTACATTGATTTCCCATTAGGAGTTAATGATTAAGAGAATTTAAGAATTGGGAATCATGGAGGGGCACCAATTTTAAAGAGCCTCATATTCTGATATATAGACTATATCCTAGTTTTAAAAAGTATTTACATCAGTCTGCACATCGCGCTCCTTCGGTGTCAGATCAGTATGATTAATTTTTTCTGCTCAAGCTGCTTCAATGGGATGCGATTCCTTTTCCTGCGGGTTGAGGGGTCGCTGGGGGGGTGGTGGTTGCAAGGCTCGTGCCTGGCGCGTGGCACCTCATCCCATCTGTTGCACAGATCCAACTGACATAGAAACCGCGCGCCAATTTTACAGGAAGGGGAGGGGGGAATTCCCACGAGTGGTCTGGTACTTACATTTCCCCAGAGGAAGTGGGCAATAATAGACCTCTAACAGGCTTAATGTGCGTGAAACACAAGAAGCACCTGAACACAGAATAGAAAATGGCCTGAATTAGAGCAGACTGGGTTCTTTAAATAATAAGACACAAAATATGCAGAAATAATATCACAAGCTTAGTTGGATCTTTTGATTTTCTTAGCTTTTATTTAAATAAGGACTAGTTATTCGATTGTATAGGGCTCCCAACAATTTTCCTGCTTTGTTTCTTACATATTTCAGTTTAATTTTTTTCATTTTTTTGCAAAAATGTAACGATCTGTAGGCCTACATGCATTTTATTTCTGCACTGATGCGCAAGTCTTCATTCATGTTTACTGATCCCTGCATAATTGTTCCGGCCATTCTTCTTTGCTGCAGTTTATAAAATATATATATATATATATATATATATATATATATATATATATATATATATATATATATATATATATATATATATATATATATATATATATATATATATATATATATATATATATATATATATATATATATATATATATTTTTTTTTTTTTTTTTTTTATTATTATTATCATTATTATTTTGGGGTTTCCAGTAATCAGACCATGTGGCACTCCGGATTTAATATAATCTTAGAAACCATTTTTTTACTGTAATGTGAAAATTTGCTTTACAGTCTATTCTAATTTTGATTTGCATTCAATAATCCTATGATAATTATATTTCATTTAATTACTTTTTTAGGGATGTTTTAATATATTTGCTTCCCTTTGCATTATTTTTATTTGCCAGTGACACGGCTGAAGTTCCACATCATGAGACAAAATGAAACTTTTTTTCTCCAACCATGTGAGTTTTCTTATATAATTTCCCCAGCTCTTTTGTTAAACTATACAGGAAACTGAGTTTTACTGTTTTTTTTTTAATATTTTATTTTTCACTTGGAAACATTTCTAATTTTAAATCAGAAACCAAACAAATAGTTCATTTGTTTGCATATAATGTAGGCCTATTACCTCTTCCTTGCTGCCTGAAATATACATTATGACTCCATCATTATATTTAAAGCAAGCCGTTTCTATGGTGCAGCTGCAGCTTTTGACGGCCTCTAATATTGTGAAGTGTTTTCCCAGCCTTCCTTAAAGCGCTTCTCCCCCTCTTTGAACCAGTCAACAGTTAATTCCCAATTGAAGTGAACAAGGTTGAGTGGGGGTGGGGTTCCGTCAACGGTTTTTCATTTTTATTTTTCCCACCATGAGCCTGGGAAGCTGGGATATTCCTCGCACGCGTCAGACGTGAGACTGTTATTCAAATGAATCTCATTTATTCAGGGCGTGGGCCCCATCTATTGTTTTCTCACATCTGCTCCTGCCCGGGAAAATTCAAACCAGGATCCCCTCGGATCAAGTTCAGAGCCCTTGAACGATAATACCAATAGGCTGATTTATTATGTGGTTTCAATAATAATAATATTACAAAAAAAATCTCACATGGAGCTACATTTTACAAATATAGTTTATTATGACTTTCGGATTCACCAAATCAGATTTAGAACCTGTCATACATTAAATAAGATAAAACATTTTTAAAAAATCAATTAGTGGTAACAATAAGCAGGTCTATTCCAGTTTTTTTTTTTTTTTTTTTTTTAACGTTTCCAAGTGGGTCTTAAAATTGCTCTTGAAAGTGCAGATAAGCTCATTCCGCCTCGTCTGCAAACCATCAACCGATTGGCGCGTGCAAATTGCTTTTGGTGGTGAACTGAGGCGCGTGCAATCAGACGTCTATTAGTGTTGGAGGTTTATTTTTTTATTTAATTTGCAAAATCCGTTATATTAATGTAGGTATTTTTTATATAGCCCAACAAGATATATGATGACGGATCCAGCATTACATTCTGTTTGGAGGCTGATAAAAGTGTAAAAGCATGAAGCCAAGGTTAACTTTTATATTTTGCATTGAAAACCTGATACACCGTGAAAATGCAAAATCCCATCTGCATTCTTATTTACACAAAATAACTACGTGTCCCATTGATGTGTTTTGCATGAAAAAAGAAAACACGCCACACAAAAAAATGATTTATTGAGCATTTAAATGAAGAAACACACACACAAGAGAGAAATATTTTTTATTTATACATTTCCTTCCTTCCTTCCTTCCTTCCTTCCTTCCTTCCTTCCTTCCTTCCTTCCTTCCTTCCTTCCTTCCTTCCTTCCTTCCTTCCTTCCTTCCTTCCTTCCTTCCTTCCTTCCTTCCTTCCTGGCACTGTGTTTGGACTGTGCTGATTGATAGTTTTATTAATCACACATTTCTAGTCAGTACTGCTTGTCTTTTAAGTTATATGGCGGAAAATCTTTTTAACTGGCGCTTTATACATTCTTGTAATTTATTTTGATTCATTCATTTTTAACAGTGATTTAAAGCTTTAAGCTGGTTATGAAAGATCAATCACATCTGATCCCAGTTTCTTATTTCTGAATAAAACTGATTTTATTGTATTTTTAAATGAAAACTCTATGTAACTATATACTAGCTCCAAAATAACTAGAAGTTTTTCCTTCTTCTTCTACACATTTTTATACATTTATAAAGTTAATGTCGTAAACGTGATTATGAATCTTTGCTCCTTTTACACGAACCCCAGTGAGCTGGATATTAAATTTTTTCTGCAGAAATTGAGCATACTTTTTTACACAGATATAAAGTTCATAGATCTAACACATACAGACCTTTTTATGACTCACCGCTTAGACATGATGCCTCGCAGAAAGCAACTCGGTCATCCGTGAGCTGCAGTGGGAATAACTATGGTCAGACTTTCTCACACAGACTCATTAACACTGGGTTGACAGACACATCACACGCCAACACACGTTTAAACAACGCAAGAGACACAACTTAAAGAAGTGCCAAATTGTTCCCTTTTTGACATTAAACCATAAAAACATCTGCAAATATTGCAAATTATGTCAAAATGCATTGTACTGCATTTGCATTAAAAATTAAGCCCACAATCTTTTATAATACGAATCAATAATTATATGGTTAACATTTACATACAAAAAAGCAGTCGCTGTTATCATTGGTAAACTGTCACGATTGGTGATAAAAACCCAGAATCTGTCATGATAATAATACAATCATTCTTTAGATCACAAATAACAGTCAGATATAAGCAAATATTTCATATTAATACACAAATTGATAGCAATATATCTACCATAAACTATAAAACCTTAGTGATAAAGTATTTCATTGAAATAAATGACAAACATACCAGAAGTTGTGTGAGAACTGCTCAGCTGTGCGTCCTGCAGGTTGCATGCTGCCTGCTGAAGTTGCATTGAGCGCCCTTTTCTGACACCATCAGGTCTGGGACTCTTTGTGGGCGGAAACTGCGTGCAGACCACGCCCGCTGCCCTGTGCACAGAAACACATTATCGAAATTATTTAATCATAAAAATCAAATAACTTTATTCCCCCAGTTTTGCGGTTGTGTTGAAACCGCCCTTTTTTTTATTTAGCTACTTCTTTATTTTCACTATGGATCTGTTGTGTTTAATTAAAATAAAACATATAGCCTCCAAAAATGTGGAAATTAGATTTTTATACAATTAGATTGTAAACATTGCACTGAAACGGAGACTGATCAGTTCACATTGTTTTGAAGTCTCTTTTGAGACAAATTAACATAGACATTACTTTTATCTTATTATGGCTGTAAGTTGTTCAGTAAAGGTTGTTTAGTGTTTTTGATTAGGAACAATTAAAATAACATTGTATCTGCTGTATGCTCCCTTTTGCTCATCAGAAAGTGACTATTTTCTGTGCATTTTTTTCCATGGAGCAATATTTCGTGTCCACTGGTTGATTTCCCCTCGGAGAGTTCTTAATGGCCCCTCTCGCTCTGTAACTTGGAAATTAATTTAGCGGAGAGGAAAAGGCCATCTGCTTCCATTGTTCCTCCAGGCTCGTGCTCTACTCGTGCCCCTGATATGTCTGTCAGATCACAAGAACACCGGAATATGATTTCCCCTCAATTAGGATCCAGCATTATAAACCACTGCTCACCTAAGCGGACTGCTAACCCTACTAACACTCTGAACGTCGCTTATAAATGTATAATTTATAAGCGACCAATTTAACCAAAAAAGAAAGAAGAACGGTTAAAAGTTTCAGCCGCAGTGAGGCATTCACGGACGTTGCTCATCAGTATCAGGTTGGGGACTGATGAGGACGCATAGAGCGCGCTCTGGGGCGCATGAGTAAAAGTCAGAGCTGCAAACTGCAGCTATTGGCTGAAAACCCGACGCGACGCTATGATTTTACCTTCATAGGATGTTAAGAGAAATAAATAAACAAAGCAAAAATCAAACACAAAAAATGCATAGCCAGATGCGAGGTCGGGGCTTGGCTTTTGGCTTGGTGTGGTTTCCTTGGTTATTAAAAATCCTGTCTGAGCCATCAAGCAGTGCGTAAAACGTTCCCCGCCTCTAAAAATGTAAACGACGCGCAAGATGCAGTCGAGTTTATCTTTTAAATTGGGACAATGATGAGGAGTCCCAGACGCCAAAGGTGACTGGAAAATATGTTCAACCAAAATGATCTTCTTATGATTAACTTTCAGTGTTTAGGATGCCCTAAATTTTAGAAATGGACTTTGGTCATTAAAAACACAATCTACAATCAATGTAAGCAGGTCCATCTTTTGCTGTCCTATATCACATTACATAAAGAGACGCCAAGACTGAAGCAATGACGTCAAACATGTATGTTTGGGAGGCAACATCAGAAAAAACAGCTTTAATTTCCGTCAATGTGATGACAGAAGCATTATGGGTTTGGCGTTGGTTTAGGCGTCTGAAGCAGTTTTTTCAGACTTGTTTTTTATTTTGTCTGACAAGAAGTCCACAATATCTCATCATATAGCCTACAAGTGCAAAACAAAAAATGGACAATGTTTAAATACAAATATATCAATAACATACTTTAAAACTTGTTCTTCGGTGAATATTTTGTCTATCGTCTGCAAACATAAAACTGTTTAATAGAACGTTGCTTATACTGCTAAGCCTTTTAACTTTGCTTTAGCCATTTTCCCCAAATAGATATATCACAAAGTGTTTCATAAAGTGAAGCAAAAATGAGAAACAAGGTTAAAACACAGAAAGAGGTAAAAAAAAAAAAAAAAAAAAATCCTAAAAGTAAAAAAGCAGAATAATTGAAAATGAAATAGTTTTAGGTAAAACATCACAATACTAAAGTCTCCAAAGTAATGCACAGGACCCTACATAAGGCTTTATTAAAACAAAATATGCATTTTGAGCATTTTTTTAGGAGGCTACTGAGTTCCCATTTCTTGCATCCACAATAGCATTTGATGTTATTCTTGTATATTTTTGTAAGGTCCACATTACTGTGACCATTTTTTCTATAATCTTTTTGCTGCTGAAAACACCAAAATTTCCCCATTGTGGGACAACAAAAGGGATTTTCTATTCTATTCTATTCTATTCTATTCTATTCTATTCTATTCTATTCTATTCTATTCTATTCTATTCTATTCTATTCTATTCTATTCTATTCTAGCAAATGTTATGTCTCCTTTTGGCTTTGCTCACTGGACCTACAGACCCTTCTGGGGCTATAAAAGATCCGTGACATAGTCGGTCTTGTCTAAGTAAAGCCTCAAATAAATAAAAATAAATATGTAAATTGAACTTTATTGATCTAACAATGAAGAAATTAACTCTTTGCATTTACCCATCCTCTTTGGGGAACAATGGGAGGCCACTGTGCAGTGCCTGGGGAGCAATTGGGGGTTATGGGTCTTGCTCAGAGACTCAAAGTGCCAGTTTGTGGGAGTGGGTTTTAAACTCACAACCTCAGGATTCCAAGACCTATGCTCTAACCAACTGGCCGCCAGCCCCCCTCAAGAAAAAAATGCAAATCATATAGTGAACTCTGGAATTGCTACAAAAAAAGTGAGGCTAGAAAAGTAGAGGTCTGACATGAGTTTGTTAAGAGGACTCTAGCAAAAGCATTCTGAACCCTCTGTAAGTGCAAACATGTTTTCATGTTAAGACAAGCTAGCAGAGAAATAAATTATTCAAGATGTAATGAAATGAATTAAGGAACACTTATTTCCAGTACGGACCATGACAGATTGGATTTCAACTTAACAATATTCCTTATATGATAAAAAACAAACCAGTTCAAAGCAAAAACTAAAATGTAAAAATCAAGAGTAAAATCAGAATTGAAAACTACAACAAAAACAAGGTTTTGTGTAGGATGCAACTTCAATAGAAATATATCTGACCTCAGTAACGAGCTTGTTTTAATTATTCTCTTCCATTTAATTTGTAAAGTTTTCAGCCATCCACTTTAAATGTCCAAATACATCTAGGTGTATATCTGAATAGCATCTGCATAAGTTCAGTATTAAAATAGCTTAGGATGTGCTTGACATAGAGCAGACACAGCAGAAAAAGCAGAGGGATACATACCTTGTGACATGGTGTTAAAGAGAGAAGTTGAAGACCAATGTTTGCAGCCAAACAAGTGTTCAGATGCAAAGGTCCTGATATGCCTTCCCAATATCTCAGCCTGTCAATAAATGTGTTTTGCTTGGTTGAGTCTAGGTGTATCTTCAATCTGGAAGACTCCATGAAGCCTTACCTGCATCTCCTGACTGCTATGTCATCTGGATCTACCTCTGCCAATGTCCTGCTCTCCTTGCCTCTACAGTCGCAAATAAGCATTAAAGACTCTCCTATCTAATTTGTTCATCTTGGCTCGATCTTCCTTTCAACTGAGCTGTAATCTCATACCCTGTCCCCTTCACTGCCCTAGTCTCCCTTTGACTCTATTTATTCCCCTTCCTCCATCTTTGATTCCACCAACAGTATAAGCCTTATGGGGAAAAATCTTCTAACTTAAAATCTGCCCATTATTATCATCAGAAATGCTTACCTTTATGTCTTCTTCCAGGGCCTGAGCACCAACATATACATATTGATTCCAGTTAATAAAATCTCCAATTGCTCCTTTGGGTCTTGCTGGGAGGAAAATGTTTTAAATTCTATGTTAATGATATACTCAGACCTACAAAGTGGTGCACAGTTGTGTAACTTGTTTCAAAAAGGATTTTACATATGTAAATATGAAAAGGGAGGTAGTTAAGGCTTCCCGTCTTCATTTTAACATCCAGCCATTTTTTTTTTTTCAAATGTCACATAATTAGTAGAGTCAACCTGTTTGTAATTCTTTAAAGTCCATCTTTTCTGTGAAGGCTCAAAGAAACACATGAATGAACAAACACCATCACCAACACCAATTAACGCTGCAGGCATGTCAGGGATAAAGTTTGGAGTATGTTTTAAGAAGGCTAGGTTATAAAAAACAACATCCTACGCTTTGAACATGCTCAAAGGTGCTGGTCAATCCAAAAGGGTTTGGCACACCTGCAACACAAAAACAGCAGGATCAAATTTACTATTAGACTATTCCCTACAAATCAGTGTTAAAGGAAGAGTGATAATAAAGACTTTTTTGTTGAAAGAAAAAGAAAAAAGTGTCATACGTTTGCCGCAAACCAGAGTATCGGTAATCACGTGGAATAAAGTGCTTTTATTAGACAAGACCACAATTGTACTTTACTGCCCTCATACAAAACACTTAGATGAAAATATATATAAACTAAATAATTTAAGTTAGGTGCATATCTGAAAAAATCTGAAAATGCAGAACCCACGCTTCCAAGAGCTGGAATTTGAGACATCACTGTCAGTGGATGATATTGATCTAGCAAGATAATGCCAAAATTGAAACCAGTGGCCAACAGCTGGCATTTGTGAAGGAAAACATATTCTACACCTTACTGACATAATATGTCCATGATGATTTATGGGGATGGCAGCACCATGCTTAGATGCTTATTTTGTTTTAGCAAGATAATGGAAACTGGTAATGGTTAATGGTAAGACAGATGTATGCAGGATAAACTTAGATTCTGTAAAAGGCGTTAGTCTGGAATGCAGGTTCACATTACAAAGGGACAATGACTTTTTTTGCTCAAAAGTAATTGTTTAAATTAAATAGAGGATCCTTAGAAAAACTTGAGAATTGTCGTTCACAGACATTTCAGAATTATTGTAATGGCCTGTTTCAAAAGGAAGAATGAGCCACAATTTCAAATGCTAACAACCAAACATACATAATTCCTATATGTTAATTGACTCCAATTTGATCATAAACTGGTGAATATGTCTTCCAGACCAAAAAAACAAAGTTGTTTGCAAGTTTTACCATTCGTATTAGATGCTTTGTCAAGGCTCAGTACAGAGAACACAGTATTTAGACAGATAGATGGAAAGATATTTCAAAGGACGTTTGTTTAAAAATGACGGATCTGCAGTTAACAGCTAGGACGTCTAAGGCAGGAACCTCTGCAGGAGGAAAGCACAGGTTAGTTACCATGTTAATCTGGCAAAGGATGATTACAAATGTGTGAGTCACTAACCTGTTCTTAGAGTTCAGTCTGTGCGCAAAGGGAGAGGTGGATTCCACCCGGAAGGCTGCCAACACAACGTGGCCAACACTGCCCAGAGTGTACCAGATGCTGAAGACTTGAAGACTGCAGAACTGACAGGAGATCAGATGAAAACAGAAAATGGTAGGCAGGACAATCTCAACGGTGAAGCCAAAGCCGGTGTCGAAGAGGTTCAGGAGACTGGGCCGCAAGATCATAGATCTGAAGAGGTCCCAGGTCAGTGTCAGGAAGCAGTTTAAGGATTGCACAACAGGCAGGATCCAGCAGGAGTCTGAAGATAGGTCAGGGAATCAGTTCATAACAGGAACAGGAAGGCTCTGAGAGACCAAAGGCAGAACGGGTCAGGATCAGGCAATCAGAAAACACTATGACTCGCTATGACTCGCTATGACTCTCACCAAAGGTTCGATTAATCTGGCACTAATGACTCAAAGCAAGCAGTTTAAATAGAGGCTGGAGTAGGTGACAAAAAATGAGAGGTAATGAGAAAGTGGCTGGAGCAAGGCAGGTGAATGGGATAAACAAACAACCCAGTACTCAGCGCAAAGATCATGAAATTATTATTTTTCAAAGATTTACACACAAAAAATGTTTTTCATGTTTTTGCACTGCCGGTATCTCCAACTGATGTACACATTATCTTTCCCATTCCCAATGTGCTAATAAATATGTGTAAATTCCCTTCCCCATGATGTACTTCAATATCATTGGTATTCTTACACTGCAGCACCATTGAAGTTGGTCACCCAGAGCAAACAAGCAAAAATGTTAGTCTAATTGCAGTTCCTGCTTTACTCTGTGTTTAAGACTTTATCCCTGAGCTATTCCATAGAAAATGTATTAGCATGAATATTAACCTGCTAAATAGCAACCTGCTGAAATCACAAATAGCAGCTGAAAGCACAGTAGAGCAACTTTTTGCAAAGTCAATAGCAACAAAATTTTTGTGAGCCTCAGATTTCCTCAAGAGCAGGACATAGAAAGCTGCTGGAATTACAACACATTGCACAGTGACCAATTGGTATAAAGCAATAAACTCTAGAGCAGTAGGGACAAGCTCTATGGAGCGGCAAACCAGGCCTCTGTCAGTTTTAATCTCATGGATGAGCCTGGATTTGGCCATTGCAAGGACATCTACAGTGTATTATTCCAGTGAAAGGAACTTTTCATGCTTTAGCATTCCAGTACAGTGTAAGTATGTAACGTATCCTGACTGTGTGGGAACAGCGTGAAATGAGATGGATCCCCTCTGTGTCAACATGACTGTTCACCACTGCATAAAGGAAAGTCTATGAAGAAATTATTGTGAGAATTTGTGGTGGAAGCTTGAATGGCCTTTGGCATGACAAATGGCCTATGGTGGAGAGTCTTGTTCTCTTCTTGTTCCCTAACAGTGTGAAAATGAAATTAATTAATGCTGCACCTTTCACAAACAAAACTCACAAAATGAATGACATTACAAAGTATTAAACATTAAAAAGGAACCTTTTACACTAAAAATTGGATTTTACTAAAGTTCTTGTATGTGTAATGGATGCTCTACCTATTGGTTCTAACAATGGACTTATATTTTTTCTTTCCACTCTAATATAAATATCAAATTTATGGGATGCAGGATTGCTTTTGTGGTAGATTCTCACAACTGTGGACCTGTTACCCGCTTCCCTGAATTATTCTCTCTCTGCACAGCCTGTGATGCTCAGAGGTGGGTTGAACCAAAGATTTTACACAGGTAACACTACACCTTCTTTAATATGTCTCTTACACAAGTAAAAATAAAAATAATAATAATAATAATAAAAAGCTTTGTAAATGGGTACTAAAGTAAACTGCTAACCCTTAAAATCTTATTTAGTGCTTAAAGTTATGTAACCAACTGAGGAGCTATGTCTTACTTCTGGTATTTTAGAGTATAAAATAAAATAAATACAAACAGATAGCATAGTTATAATAACAAGTTTGAGTTGAGGAAACACTTTTTCAAATATTTTTTAACATAAACATATAAAAACAATCTTTATGCATTTATGTCAGGAAAGAATAAAGCTCCAGTATCCACTGTAATTTCACCTGATGTCAGATTAATTATACTCAAGTAAGAGTAGCGATACTCTTACACAAATATTATTTAAGTAAAAGTAAAAAGTACAGCTACTCATAAAAGTACATTAAATTCTAGAAATGTACCCAAGTAAATGTGACTGAGTGAATGTAAATAATAACTGCACACCTCTGGTCATAATTTTCCTTTTCAGGATGATGATTTCAACACTGCTGTTAAATAAGGACTGTTTTTTGGACATAAAGCAGAGATTTGGCTTTTTAAAACAAATCATTTTAAATTTCTCCCTAGTTGTCTTCCCTACCTGTCTGCTGTGTTTATGGTCTTCGTTTCTGTTTTCTAGGGTCCTGAATCAAGTGCAGATGGCAAACATTTTGGATTTTATGTTAAAGGTATCAGATCAAAATGAATCTGAATACAAATGCACTCCACTGCAGACTAAACACATTTTAAAAAAAGTTCAGAATTGTGTATTAGTTTTCTTTTGTCTGCATGCAATATTGCACAGTCAAATAAAATTCCCATAACAAAACTTACATTTATGGCTTGGTCAGGGTTTCACAAATGGTGAAAACTATGAGTTTATGTTAGAAAGAGAAGATTTCTGAGCAGGGAGAAAATGCACTGTTTATTTTTAACAGTCCCTGAAGAAACAATAATTTATTGTATTAATCAACATTCATGAATTTGCTTTGAAGAAAAACAAAATAAAGTTAAAAATCCACATCTGAATAATTTTCTTGAATCTCTTCTCAAGCAAAACAGTATTTTGTCGATTCTATCCAAATGATCCAAATGTCTAGAAGGAATTTGTATTTTTAGACATTTGCTTATTGCTTTATTCCATCAGTGTGCATTTTAAATGCTTTTTAACTAGTTAACCAACAAGTTTGACCCTTTTTTACGGTGAGAAGTTAAATGGAGACGCAACAGTATACCAGACGTGTTCAGACGCTTCAGTGCCATGTGGATGATGGCGTAGATTTTAGCTTGGGAAGCCAGACGTTCTAAAAAAACATGATAAAAAGAGACAAACACTACTGGAGCCTGTTTATGGGTCTGCTAAGGGACCATCCTCTGAGGATGGAGCCCATCGACGCTTCTTGCGTCACGCCAAAGTGAGGCTGAGTCATTTTTCTGAGCTATTCTGCTCATGTCGCAAAGTGTTGTTTTTTTTTTTTTTGTTTCTTTTTAACCTCCAATAGCGTGATGGAGATTCTGATTTAAAACGAAAAATATAATAATTAATTTAAGTTATTTCTCAGAGACATTAAATGTCAGAATATTTTTATATTTTCCCCATAAAAAAAAAATATATCCAACATGTTTCATGTCCGTGCAAAAGGATCATGCAAAGGATCATCTTTCTAGCGCAGATGGATACCCACGCTGAAACCAAGACAAATTTTTTTTTCCCAACCGATCCCTCCATCCCCTTTTTTGGGGGTCTTATCTGAAAGGACCAGTTCCCAGACATGAGTAGATGGCAGTTATTCTGAGGCCCCATGAGGCAGGACGCGTGCAAAACCCCCCTATCTGCAAAAGCCTGACAAAGAACAGCAACATTTCTTCCCCAATAATGACATTTTCAGCTGAATCGTTATCTGATTTTGAAACCGAAGTTGAACAGCTTCATGCACTTTCATATTTCCATGCACTTTTATACACAACTTCACTTTTATGTGTGAATATTGTGCGTAAAACTGCAATTTGCTCCATTTAAATGTTCGATTATATATCAAAATGAATCAAGGAAGTAATATTTTTTGTGACATAAGTAGCTATTTTTGACACTGCTAACTGGAAAAAGCAAAATAATGTAAACATTTGATCTTGTTAGATAACTATAGTCGTTTTGGACAAAAATAAAAGCACAATAGATCCATTGTTGAATGAACAGACCAAAGGCGCACAGAGCCTGGATGCTGACGGTGGGAACATGAAGTAGAGGAGCGGTGGCAGACATGAGAGGGGAGTGGGCCTTTGTGGTTTGGGAGGGAGGGGGGATGTCATAAGGAGAAGGTTCCCATCTGTTGCGCCGATCGTGGCGCGTGCCGAGCGCGTGAATCACACCCTAGGCCAGGGATCTGCAACCTTTTTTATCCAAAGAGTCGTTTTGCTCAGAGTACGACCAAATAAAAGTTGTTTAGAGCCGCAAAATATACCATGACTTTTTCTAGAAACCCCTTTTTTTTACTCTTGTATAGGAAATTAGTTGTTGCCATCTCAAACAATCAATTCATATATTTTTCATGTTAAAACATATAACTTTCAAGCTAATTCATAGAAAATGTCTCTTAAAACATTTTTCTGGTTCTTTTAATCTCATTCTTTTCCCTCTTATAAAAAACGCTAAAGCTATTGATACCGGTATATATTATAGTAAATTATTTAGCTCTTTATATGCATTTATATCTTATCTTTGGATATATCTCTTTATATCCAAAGAGCCATATGTGGCTCTGGAGCCGCAGGTTGCAGACCCCTGCCCTAGGCTATATAAGTCTGTATCAGTAAAATCAAAGATGAAGGAAAAAACGATTAAAACCGTCTTGAAAATCAAATACAAAAAATAAAAATTTGAGTTGAAAATTGAGCTTGTTTGCTCTGATTGTGTTTACATATCCTAAAAACATAGAAACCTTGCAGAATAACTGCCTTGCAATGATCCTGGATTTATACCTTAGCCTGTATATTTTTATCAAATATTTTTTGACAGAATTGTTTATTTTATATCACATCTGCTTTTAATCAAAATGCATCCATATCCCGTAAAAGTGCACATATTATTTCGCTTAAAGGTGTAAAATTGGTCCTGTTCTTAATGAAACAGGCTCTTCTGGGGGTCCTTAAACAGATGTTAATCCATACATAGCGTGGCTTGGGTATCTGGTTCCTTTTTGGAAGATTAATCTCGTCACTTTAGATTCACTCATTTGGCTTTGCTTTTGTTTGGTTGTGGCGGGACACAGACTCCCAATGTAAAAGAAGCTCAACGATCTTCATGTTTTAATCATTTTAAACTAACTTTTTGATTCTTTACATCCAGCCCTGCGACTTTCTATAAAATATAACTGTTTAGTTACATTGATATACTTGAAGGTAAAATACAAAGAATAAAACTAAAAATAGTGGTTTTAGATCATTATAAAATAAATTCCATTTTTATTTATTAAAGATGCGGTTAAAGAAACTGGTTTTACAGAGCCGGACAAACTACTATCAGTCAGTTTCTGGGGCTTAGAAGGGGAAAGCACTTCAGTTACAGGGACATGTAACCAGATCTGGGTTGAACGTTAAAGCTTTAAATTCTATTCAAAAGAGAACAAAATATAGACACGAAACTCCGCATACCGGTGTACAAACGCGGGGACCAGATGGTCCAGACAGCAACTTTGGTCTTTTCCCCAAAGGGATCGACCCCCCCTCCCCGCCCCCATCCTTAAGCTTGTGCTCCCTCCCCTCTGACGCACTGGAGCCTTATAAATAGGTGGCTCTCCGACAGTCTGACACACTCGATCCCAGCTCCTCTAGGGGAAAGTACAAAAATCACAACTGCAACAGTGAACGAAATGAGTCCGAGCATCACTCCTGAGGGCGTTCAGCCTCATCCTGGTCGCTCCACTGTGGCCCAGAGAAAGCAAGCCAACGAACTCAGAAAGGTAAGGAAAAGAGATATTCTGAGCATGCAAGATGTAGCCTACTCTAAACACTGATCACCGAAACTAAAAATTGTTGTTATTTCTTCCAGACTTTAAAGCCTTTGCTGGAGAAGAGAAGACGCGCTCGCATTAATGACAGCCTGAATCACTTGAAGAGCCTGATTTTGCCTCTGGTTGGCAAAGACAACGCACGTTATTCAAAGCTTGAGAAAGCTGATATTCTGGAGATGACCGTGCGCTTCATCAGAGATCTCCCTTCCTCTCCAGCCAAAGGTGAGCCTCATATTCCACTAAAAAAAGCTTCGCTTTATTATCTTCTCTTTTAATTGTGCTTTCATTTAAAGTCACCCCCCTAATCAGATCTCAAATCTTCTCCATACAGACTCTACAGACAGTTACAAAGAAGGCTACAAAGCTTGCCTCCAGCGGGTTTCCGCGTTGCTTCCCAAAACCAACCTGGATCAGGACGCGTGCCAGCGAGTGCACGACTTCATCCAGCAGACCATGTCCACCACCGTCACACCCACCTGCCTGAACTGCTGCGCCCAGAGCCAGAAGACTCTCCCTCAGATCCAACAGAGGCTTTTGAGCCTCAAGTCTAACTTTGGCTCCAGACTCGAGGGCCAGTCCCGCAGCGCAATGTGCGTCGCAGCTCCAAGCCGAGCGCAGGCCCTCCAGCAGCCCGTCAGCGCTGCCATGTGGAGGCCCTGGTAGAACTGATAGACGTTTAACAAATCCATGTCATTTATTTTAATCTGTTTGTACGTATTTTAACAGTATTATATAATGCTTTAGAAGTGGATATTTGAAACAATTGCTTGATAGTACAGCAATGTCATTTTGCTTTGGTTGCTTGTATTGCCTGAGGGCAAGAGCACAGATCGCAAACAAACTGAAGTCTATGAACGTTTTAAAGCGCAATCCTCTTTGGGGTTTCAAAGAGACGGGTTGTAGACAACACTTTTGTAAAACCCCAAGGGTTATTTAATTTTGGAGGGTTGCACTATGGACTTAAAGCTATTTTGGTCTGTGCAACAGAACAGTTTGTAAACACTATGTGTTCAATATAACTAATGTTTTTGTGACCTTATTTTTTTTCCCTTGTCGTGAAATGTGTGTTGTTTTCTTAATTGAATAAATATAAAAATAAACATTTGCTGAACAAAGTATTTGTCTTTCTTATTTTTGCTTCTTTTGGCTGCAGCAGCTAATATGTGTCATGAACCTTAATAATGGGTTAGAATGGGTAAAAGAAAAAAAAAAAGGCGCGAGAGCGCAGAAAGCCATGGGTCAGGAAGAGCATCCTGGTGCTGATGAGCAGCTGCTCTATTGTTGGTGATGGTAGGCGGCTCTCTGGTTACCGCCAAAACTGTGGGAATGTGCGTGTGAGGGGAGCCACCCTGAGAGAAACCACAGACAGCTGGCCAGGATACTTTTTATTGCTGGTCTCTTTGTTTAACAGGTTTTATGCATTAACACCAGTTTTATAACCATCTCAGGGTGTAATGCCTTGGGCGACAATGTTTTCATAATTTTATGACTTCTAACCAAAAATGAGAAGATTTCATTGTCGAACTTTTCTGATAACCTCAGCCTGTATTTTCTTTGGTATAATCATATGTATTAGGTTTAAAGTACCGTTTTTTTCTGTTCTATATGCTCTAGAGGCATGGACATAGAAATCCCAAATGCTATTCTAAGAGATTAATATATTGTTCCTCTTTAAATTTTGAAAGAATGAGACAAATCAGGGGAAAAAAACTCAGGAATTTGATTTCAAGGTCTTTTTTTTAAAACAATTTGCAAGGTTAATCATATTTGAGTTGGTCCAAAGGGACTACTTATCGAAATACAGTGATAATCTTCAAATCATTTTATTGCAACTTGAAATGACAGAGCCAAAAAAAAAAAAAAAAGGTTTGTACATTACTAAAACCTTATGGGAGTTTCTGTTTTTCAACAAATTCAGATTAAACTGAACCTCAAACTAAGAAGATTATTTAACATCTTGTGAGAACAGTTCAGACTTCTTATGAGCTTTTCTCAAACTTAAAAAAAAAATAGCCACAAATACTTTAATGTAATCTTGGTAAAATATCCATCCTCCATTCATCAACAAAAAAATGACACCATCATGGAAATAAAGACCAGGTAAGAGGGTATTACCTAAAGAAAAATAGCCAAAGATCCAAAGTAACTCTGAAGGATCTGCAGAAATTTAAAACTCACTTTACAGAATCTATGGACCTGACAGCTGTTTTTGTACTCCACAAATCTGACTTTTTGCATGAAGACACAGAAAACAAATTAATGAATAAAGACATGTGAGGCACAGCTGGAAATAGGTGATCTGGTTAGGACTAGACTAAAACTGAATACACAAACTTGCAAAGGGCTGTGTGGTGTAGCCCTACTCATCACCCTGAACCGATGAAAACAGATGAAACTAAATCTACCACAAACATAACCCCCCCCCCCCCACCACCACCACCACCCCCCCCACCCCACCCCCCATGTTAAAAGCTGTAAGAGACTTGAGACTGAGGTGGAAATTCATCTTCCAACAATGCAGTAACCATAAACAGAAGACAAAAGCTACAATGAATGCATTGCATGCTCTGATGCTGAGTGCTGAGGTTCCCCGAACTGGATGATATATTCCTAAACTACCCTTCATGTTCCTTTGACACTTTTTTCCCACTATAGTCAATAGAATAAGAGGTGGTCTAATAGCAAACCTTTACACACAGCTTTGTTTTTCAGCAGCTTTAGATTTTATAACTGAATTTCAAAACAAATTTTTCATAAGTATAAATACCAGGTAACTGATAGTGAACTCTGCATTTTACTATTATTAAAATGCCCTAATTTATGAACTGTCTTTTTTCTGTTAAAAGCAGACTTAGCAAAGTATTTCATTCAATGAATTGACAAGACAGTGATGAATACTAAGTGACAACACATCACAATATTTGGGGTTTTTTGGCTCACACCCGCATTTATACAAGTTTTAGTCCTTTGACCATCCAGGCAGCAGGCCCATGTAAGCATTCACCCAAATTAACTCTTTGATTTTGTTAAGAAACCTAAACACCAGAGTAGCATGAAAGGAAACGATGTGGCTTAATTATGTTTGACAAATGGAAAAGTGTACTTCTCACCAGATATTTAAAGAATCCTCAGCATCATTGGCAGATTTAGTTTGGAAGTAATCTTTAAACTGACCAACATTTTTTTGTTAATGGAAGTAGTATTAATGTTTTGGAGTGGTCCTGTCATAGTCCTGACCTGAATCTGTTTAGGCAGATTATAGTTAGTGTAAAGGCCTGGAGCTCCTCATCAAAGGTAAGACTTCAAATTACCAATGGGAACCTGCAAAAAACAGAAAGGTTTGATGCTGTAATACTTGCAGCATGAAGGTCCTGATTTAGCATGGTGGCCTGCAATCTATCTTGTTTATACGTGTGTTCTCTGTAGGTACGTCCAGTCAACCTTTCATTACGATGGCCCTGAGGTGCAAACTACTACTACATCAAAGAAGCACAATTACAAATGACAAAATCCATAAACATTAAAGAAAGCACTACAACATTAAAGAAAGTACTACAATATGAAAGAAAGCGCTACAACATTAAAGAAAGCATAAAGAAAGACTTATCATAGTGCACTGCTGGTGCAGAGAGCTATGATCACTCTCCTGAAATTATTAACGCCTTAACTTAAAATGTCGCAACCTGCCATCAAAATTTGTTTGCTTTGATTATTCTGGTGTCTCAGTTTGTACCACATACATACCTGAAAAATGCTAACATTTACTTCCAGCCTTAATATTTTAAGTTCCTAGATTAGCTTCTCTGATTGGTTGATGTGGCGAATCCAGCATCAAAATTTAAATTTTTACAACTGCAACAGCTGCTGCTCGTGAGGTGCGTCCCGTGCTTCAGATGCTTAGCAGCTCATGAGGCGCTGCTCCTGCTGCTCTAGCTGCGCTGCAGACCCTTTTAATGTATGGCAACCATTGACTTTGCATGTAAACCAGCTGCTTGGGCTGCTTCTATTGCATGTAGTCTGAACGTAGCATTTCCCCACTTATCACAGCAAATATAGGAAAGACGCTTTCTGACATTGAATGCAGGAACAGCCGATGCATCTGTAAACACTTGACATGCTTGCATCTGACCTTACTGTGTACAAGCATGAAAAATGAAGCAGCGGCTGCCTTTCTGCTGCCCAAAGTGCGTCTGGTATGAAAATAGCATTAGACTTGTGTTTACTTCAGTTTGTAATACACATCTCTATCTCTGTTTGCATGAATGTGATGTGCAACATTTTTACTTAACTTCTAGCACAACAGACTGTCCCATCCTACCCTGCACCACATGCCACATAAACTTGCCACATGGTCCTCTCAGCTTGGTCATAATGCCACACCTAACATCAGGAAGTGGAGAGTAGTTGCCACTTCTATGCATCCCTGCTTCTTTCAAATAAGTCTTTACTGACCACATAAAAACTGACACATCATGGTTGGTCTGGAGCATGTCCAGTATCACCTCATATGCATGCTTGTACTCAAAATACTCATGAATCGTACTAGTAAAGTTTGGATCACCGAGAACATTAATGTTTTTAAAAAACAAATTAAAGCCAGAATAACTTCGGGTACAAAAGTTAAATGAGTTGTAGTCCAATCAGCGATCTCTTAGGTCTCCCACTGGGAGATACCTCTTCAGGTTTGTTAATGTTGTAGCTCTTCCTTAATGTTGTAGTGCTTCTTTAAAGTTGTAGTGCTTTTTTTTTTAAGTTGTAGTGCTTTCTTTAATGTTGTAGTTCTTTTGTTATTTGTAATTGTGCACCTTTAATGTTGTAGTGGTTTGCACCTCGGGGCCACCGTACCTTTTGGCTGATAGATTAAGTAGCTCTTTGTAAGAGAAGCTTTCTGCTTTTTAACCTCACTCTGAATTAAGCCTACATTTAGTCCTGACTTGTATGCAGTTGTCCTTGTGTTCTTCAAGGGTCTTCTTGTTAACTAATGTTCATTAACAACCCTCTGAAGATATAACTGGATAGTTGGATTTAAACTAACAGTATACTATATTTACAAAACTTTAAGGCATATAAATATTACAAAAGTTAAGAACACCTGCTTTAGGATGAACCATTTGGTGCTTTGTGAAAAATTGTCATCTGTTTGACCTATAAAAAAATAAAAGTTATTTGAAAGCAATGGCAAACTTTGTTTAGGAATATTTTTAGTTTGGAAATGCCTTTATCTGATGTACTCTAATTTATTTTCCAATGAACTTATTCACATGTTCATTTATAGGCCCTGTTTTTCTTTCTTGTACAGAACGTTGTGATTTTTATCTGTGAAAAAAATTATAAAAAAGCTTTTTGTACTGTAAGTGCTTCAGTTACAGTTTACTCACTTATAAGTTTGTCATTGAGATATAGTCAGACTTCTTTAAGTAGAAATGTGGGACTTATGAGAGGAAGCTACATGGCAATGTTGAAGGATCATATGAGCTTTTGCTCAATTTTAAATTTATACAGGATATCAAGCCATTTGTTTTTTCAGTTAGTGTTGTGGTGCGACTAAAACTATAGTGTTTGAGAAGTACAAACACAAGTACAAAAACATAAATATACACCAAATACAAGGTACAAAAATTAGACTAGGCAATATATGAAAGAGATTAGCTAACACCAAAATGAGACTAACACATATACACATGTAAAGGAAAAAAATTTTGCAAAATAGAAAATAACTGCAATCACAGAAAGCAGCCAAGTTATAAGTTTATACATACATTTTTCTTTTTGATAAAGCTTATAGTTAGTGTAGCTGCCATCTGAGTCAACTTGTTTAATTATTTTAATATTTAGTGAAAAAAAAAGTTAATAAATACTAGTATTAAAATGAAATGTTCAATCATAAATAAATAAACAAATAAATAACTTTCAGTAAATTTATGTTCTTCATGTTTATGTAGTTTGGTTAAAAGAACAATAAAATGTAAGGAGAAACCTACGTGTTGTTCCGCATGTCACGTTGTTGCCCATGAAAGATATTGATTGACACAATTATTACGGTTTTACAAGAAGTTTCGCCCGAAAACATTACACATTTGTGAGAAACACTGTATAAACAATCTTTATTCCTCTGGAGTTTATGCGGCCAATGAGGTATGACTTTATTTTTGCTTGTCTTTATTTGTGTAAACTTTATATCTGTTTTGAGCTAATTTCGGTTTCTGTTTCCCTTCTTAGTTCTGGCAGCATTTTTGGGGGGCTTTGTAAGAGGTGTCCATAAAAAATGGCTGTTAAAACTAAAAGAAAGATGTTGAGCCTTCATTAACTCAAGAAGAGTAACAGTGCAACCGCACACATCAAATGTCGCATGCGTCTGGTCATGAACCAGTGGTTCATGGTTGCTGGTATGCTCGGTCTGGAATTTCTAGGGACTCACAGCAGTTTCCTGACAAAGTGCTAGGGGGGAGCCTATTGGAGAACTTGCGAGAACTTCGGCGGATGGTCATGAGAACTTCTTTGGCGGTGCCGGCGGGAGTGTTTATTTTCCAAAACAACATGTCTGAGGCATCGTACAAGTGGTTGTACTTCCGAACTTCCTCAATTAACCCTTAGTCGTGGTTATCCATTGTTGTTATAACTCCTCTGGTTTTTTAAAGTGGCGCTACCGGGCACTGAATCGAGAAGGCCGGCCACATAGACAGCTGGAAGGGCATACCAAGGATCATTCACAGCTGCTTTTTGTCTACGCACTTCCGCTTGAGGTCTGCGTAGGTTTGTGACTGTCCGATGTCTAATCAGGTTTTTTTGCACAGAGACATATTTATGAAGAAGTATAAATTGGCCTTTAAAGTGTCTCAGGTTGTTCTGTGCTATCTCTATCATTAAGCTGCTATAGGCTTAGATTGCTGGAAGTCATAGAGACCACTTTACATCATTCTTGTTAATTTATCTCTACTCTTCAAATCTGCAATATTTGTTCTCTTAAATCCTAACTTTATGTACTCTCTGTTTTTTTCAAAGTTGCTTAAAGTAGCTTCCTCTGTTCTGTTCCTGTGTGGCTGTTAAACCTTCCTGGAGGGAAGTATCAGCTGAGTTGCTGCCATAAATATTTCTGATTATAGATGATATAGCACTAAGCTCTACTCAATAGTGCTTAGTTTGTTACTCTCCTAGACATGGGCTCAGCTTTTACTGTGACTAGCTGTATGTATTTTGTTAAATTCCTTTTGGCATGAAAAGCATTTCAGAGCTAACTTGTTTAGCTGTTTCTTTCTAGACAGAGCTACCAATGGAGCTAGTTTATTTTACCTTCTCTTACATACAAAGTATTTATAAATTAGTGCTTTTAGATTCCTTGTTTCTCTGCTTCTGTTTTATCAAACTCCCAGTTGTCCTCACCAAAAGCCACTGGCACTAAACCTGGTTCTGCTGGAGTTCTTCTTGTTTAAAGACCTATCTTTTACCTACACTGTTGCATGCATGCATGCACAGTCTGGGGGATTGCTGCAGAGTCACCCAGGAGGAGTGAATCTTGTAAAGTCAACAACTTGATTCAATCACCTGGTTTTCCAGACAGTAAACCTTTAACCAATCTGAAAGCACAATGATCTGATTTAATTGTTTCTGTAAAGTGCTATGAGGTTAGGTGTGTTGTGAATTGGAGCTATATACATTAACTAAACTGGACTGAATTAAAAGGCAATGCTAATAAATAACCCACTCCCAACTCATGATTAATCTAAATAAAAAATTTCTATAATTATCAAAAACAACTACAAGTGAAGAAAAGCTCTGCATAAATGTAGTGCCCCAGACCACAACGGGAAAATGATCATCAACTCATACGGGAACAGACCATTAGTAAAGCCAGAAAGGGGATGCTCAAAGAGGATATTTATTTAAAAAGATTCAAATGAAAACTTTCTCCCTTAACTCCAATGTGTTACTTGTCTATAGACATTAATACACATTAATGTTTGTTGTTTGCTCCATGTGAGCCGACGAGCATCTTCCCTTGGTGGTCAGGAGCACTTCCATTTTGCAGTGTGAGTTTGCAGCTTTTCTTATCTTGCAGCAGGTTTTGTTTTGGCAGCTTTCGTGTATATTTCTAGTGCATCTGCTTTTTATTCTTCACTACTTTCTGTGTTTGCAGCATTTTGCAGAAATGTCGCTTTACATGTTTTCTATTTTATTTTGGTGTATAGTATGTGTTTACTATTATCATATTTATGTATGCAGTACTTATTATGTATTTGGGACATGTTTGAACCCCTCAGCCACCATATGTATTCCCCCTAGACACCATCACCCTACCACCCACTTAGATCCCTATGAAACTCTATGCAGTCAACAAAATCTCCCCCCTATCCTGCCATATGGTAGTCAGACCATGTACTAAAAACATTAGTATTGGTGCATTTACATAGAAAGTTGTAATGCAAGTGAAAACAGGAAGGTGGCAAGTAAATATTTTTTTTTCAATCCCTTACAGATTTATTTTGTTTGTACTTTTTTTTACACTTAGATGGAATGGTGTAGATTTATAGATGAACCCGATCTTACACTGGGGATTTGGAGAGTTACCAATACTTCATCCTTGAGGTCATAAATAACCCAGCATCCAAACCGTTCAGGCCTCACTTACTCTAGTTAAGGTTAGTGGCCATTATTTTAACTATTATAAAAACAGACGGAACAAAAATGGTCTAAAACCTCTGCTGGTCAAAAAGAACTTGTAAGACAATTCTTGTTATTTAAAATACTTTTGAGGAAATATTCTGTTGGGACAAAGATTGAACATTGCGGAAGAAATGTTATATAAAAAAATGAAAATCAACTAAAACTAAAAGAACATTCAAGAACAACAAACTATAGAAACCAGTAAAAAGATTTTCTTACTGTCAAACAGTTGGGGTGGTATGATGTAACAGTTTACTGATCAATCCATAAATTCTGCTCTTTGGAAAAGACAAGATTCTTTAGTCAGAGGTTCTTAAACTTAACCTCATATGCACTGGGATTATGTAACAGACCGCAGTTCAGATTGTTATAGGATGTTTTGGCCAAAGTCTGAACTTAAAGCCAATTGAGATCCTATCCTATGGCACCCTAAAGGGATTCTTCATGTTCAAGAAATCCTGCAGGAAGAGCAGACCTTTCCAGTCATTTAGTCAGTATTTAAAATCCTTTGTTTCCACAATAAAATAAATTTAAATGTGCTATTTGGGTTTCTCACAGGTTATCATTCAAATATCAGCTTACTTAAACTAAATCTGGTTTAGGATTTTATATAATGCAAATTCGTAATACATCATATATGCCCGTAAAAAAAAAATCAATTTAACCAAATTGTTCAGATAGATTTTAAGTGATTGCAACTGATCTCTGCTGTCAAAAAGGGGGTTCTGTTTAAATAAACCCAGTAGACTGCATGAAATTGACTTGCAAAATACTCCTGGAAAAGCATGAACTTACAGTAGATAGTTGCTTACATTTTGTCATTTACTTTACAGCAATATCTCCAACACTTCTAACAGGATGAAACCTTCAGCAGAACCTGCATCAGTTTAAACAGCCCCCTGCCACAACTGACTGAGCATTTAAGTAGTAAGGAGCACAGGAGGAGCATATAAAAAAAAAATAGCATTTTCTATGTGAGAGCAAATTGAAAGGCCATAAAAACTCCAGTTCATTTAGTAACTTCATCTAGGAGAGAAGCAGGTGAGCTCTGAGGCAGTTTGTAAACCTGAAGGGTGAAAAAGAACACACACACACACACACACACACACACACACACACACACACACACACACACACACACACACACACACACACACACACACACACACATACACACACACACACACACACACACACACACACACACACACACACACACACTAAGTTGTTGAAAAGCTCAGCCAATAGTGTTGTCTTGGAGAGAGATAATATGAAGTGAAAAATATGTAAATAAATTCTATAAAGGAGAAAATACTTTTACAGCACAGTACAATTTGTGTTTGTTTGAGCTAAACGTCTTGTTTCATAAACATTTCTAAAACATTGCATCCACGTGCTAGAGAGATACTGAAACAAAGAAAACAATATCATTCTGCCTGTTCTTGATCCCAGAAACCTGAGTCCTACCAGAGGTAATACAATAGGGTATAATTGAACCAACCAACATTTCTAAAGTTTACTACCCACACACAGAGGAAGCCTATCTATCTATCTATCTATCTATCTATCTATCTATCTATCTATCTATCTATCTATCTATCTATCTATCTATCTATCTATCTATCTATCTATCTATCTATCTATCTATCTATCTATCTATCTATCTATCTATCTATCTATCTATCTATCTATCTATCTATCTATCTATCTATCTATCTATCTATCTATCTATCTATCTATCTATCTATCTATCTATCTATCTATCTATCTATCTATCTATCTATCTATCTATCTATCTATCTATCTATCTATCTATCTATCTATCTATCTATCTATCTATCTATCTATCTATCTATCTATCTATCTATCTATCTATCTATCTATCTATCTATCTATCTATCTATCTATCTATCTATCTATCTATCTATCTATCTATCTATCTATCTATCTATCTATCTATCTATCTATCTATCTATCTATCTATCTATCTATCTATCTATCTATCTATCTATCTATCTATCTATCTATCTATCTATCTATCTATCTATCTATCTATCTATCTATCTATCTATCTATCTATCTATCTATCTATCTATCTATCTATCTATCTATCTATCTATCTATCTATCTATCTATCTATCTATCTATCTATCTATCTATCTATCTATCTATCTATCTATCTATCTATCTATCTATCTATCTATCTATCTATCTATCTATCTATCTATCTATCTATCTATCTATCTATCTATCTATCTATCTATCTATCTATCTATCTATCTATCTATCTATCTATCTATCTATCTATCTATCTATCTATCTATCTATCTGTCCATCCATCCAACTCCAGAAGTTCAGTGAGGAACTCTAAATGATCCATTGTTGACCAAAATGACAGCTTACGATTAACAGAATCCACCTGTGTGTAATCAAGTATGCGTATAAATGGACCTCCTCTGTGATCTTCTCTGAGGTCTGTTTAAAGTGCAGAGAGCATCATGAAGACAAGGAATACACCAGCCAGGTCCAAGCTACTGTTGTGGAGAACTCTAATGCAGCCAAGAGACCCATGGACACTCTGGCTAAACTGCAAAGATCTACAGCTGAGGTGGAAATAGTACACCACAGCAACCCAGCATATGTTGTCTTCAACAACAGGCACACATTTTCCTTTTGTCACCAGCAAGCAGAACTGATAAAGCTGGATTTGGATACAAAAATATTTCCCAAGTTTTACACATCCCAAGGAGCGCTGTGCAAGCGATAATATTAAAATGGAAGGAGTATCAGACCACTGCAAATCTACAAAGACCCAGCTGTCCCTCTAAACTAACAGCTCAGACAAGGAGAAGACTGATTAGAGATGCAGCCAAGAGGTCCATGATCACTCTGCAGTATACAACCAGCTGTATAATGCACAAAGCTGGTCTTTGTGAAAGAAAGCCATTTCGTAAAGATCTCCATAAAAAGTATTTTTTTTAAAGTTTGAACCAGGACAGAGCAAACATGTGGAAGAAGATGCTCTGGTCATATGAAACCAAACTGAGCATTTAGGCAACAAAGCAAAACGTTATATTAAGCATAAAAGCAACACATCTTATTACCCTGAATACACCATCCCCATGTCAGACATGGTGGTGGCAGCATCATGGTTTGGGCCTGCTTTTTATTCAGCAGGGATAGGGAGGATGGTTAAAATTGATGGGAAGACGGATGGAGCCATATACAAGACCATTCTGGAAGAAAACCTGCTGGAATCTGCAAAAGACCAAAGACTGGGACGTAGATTTGTCTTCCAACAAGACAATGACCTAAAATATAAAGCAAAATCTACAATGGAATGGTTATATAAACATATTCAGGTGTTACAATGGCCAAGTCAAAGTCCAGACCTTAATCCAACGGAGAATCTTTAGAAAGAACTGAAAACTGCTGTTCACCAACTCTTAATTGAATAATTTTGCACACCCAATTTTTCAGTTTTACATTTCTTTTGTAATATAGATAAAATTTGTTCTCCTTCATGATTGTGTGCCACTTGTTGGGGATTTTTCACAAAGGAATTACAATTTTATTTCTTTGTGTTTGAAGCCTGAAATGGGGCAAAACGTATATATAAACGTATATATATATATATATATATATATATATATATATATATATATATATATATATATATATATATATATATATATATATATATATATATATATATATATATATATATATATATATATATATATATATATATATATACTGTATATATAAAGCTGATAAAGATGCTCTGTTTTTTCTGTGGATAAATGTTGGTTGTCATGTTTATGGCGGTTGAAACTGAAGATGCAGCTTGTGTCTATTGCTGAAAGGCACATAGTCTGTAGAGTGTCCTTCACATCACGCAAAGGTAAAAGTCACTTGCTTTCGAGCTTGGTTCTCTTAATTCCCATGATGTGTTGCTCCACGGTCAGACAAAGGCTCAATGTTATCCTCACTGCACAGATGGGATCCAGACGCGGAATTTGTTTGAAAAGACAAAGGAAGGGGGCTCTAACCGTAAGAGGAAAACGGAGAAGTGCTGACCCCCCTTCTTGTTCGCCCTCATCATCACCCCCCCTCCTCCCAGCGGGAGGCGCGGGGCGCGTGCAGCAAGTGTGCCGCTCAGTCCGACGGAGAGGCTTGGCTTTACTGCGCCCAACAAATGCTACATTAATCAGTATATTGATAGCTTTGTTAAATGCTACTTCATGGATCGGTTTTCATTTTAAAAATCATGTTTTTTCTCCTTTTTTGATATGTAACTTTGCACTTGAACTGTTATTTAATATTTTAATTTCCTCTCTAAAGGAGATTACTGCGACCATCTCAAACCAGTGATTATCTCCGTTACTTGTCCACATTTTCTGTTAAATATTTTCCTTACAATCAATTTCCACTGTTTTGCACAAACATCCAGTTTCTTTATCAATGACCTATCTTATAGTGGATAACCAACATTTTTATATTAACGCTCGTTTTTTTAACCAACTGTTTGAATTTTGTGTTTTAAAGAACTGTAATGAGACAACCCCTTTAAATATTTCACCGTTTGCAACGATTCTAAACATTTGTATTGAATCACTAAAAGAAATAACATGTTGATGCTATTCCAATAAGCAAAAATTGTCAAATAATAAAAATATATATAAAGAAATAAAGATTTGGAGTAAAATGAACGCAGAGTCTTTATTCTTATTTCCTGTTTCTTAATTTGTTTAATTTAATGCATTTCAAGTGGAACAATATGCAATTCCCTTCTACTAAAAATCGAAATAATAAACCACAGCAACCCAGCATATGTTGTCCTCAACAACAGTCACACATTTTCCTTTTGTCACCAGCAAGCAGAACTCATAAACATTTATTTAAAGATAGCTTGGACGCTGGAAATAGCCAAGGGTCAATGCAAATAAGACAATCAGCATGAAGTAAAACCGAGGTGGGGGTGGTTTGGAAATATTGTGTTCTGATTGGATTTGGACGTAAGGGACCTATGAGATGCGCGCAAACTGGATACCCACGCCAAAAGTGACACATGATTGGAGATCGTGTGTCCTGCATTTGAAGTTTAGAGGGGGAAAAGTGCACGCGTATGCCGCACTGAGTTGGATGAAAGTCGGAGGGACTCCGAGCCCCAGGAGGTGTGTGGGGGAGCAGAAGTGATGATGATGAATGGAGGTACAGGGTAAGGGTGGGGTTGGGATTTGTAACAGACAGCCATCTGGTCCCCGTGGCGCGTGCAGCGCGCGTGGTTCCCTTGAGTGCAGAGGCATTTGATGGGCTGTCACACCAGTTTACATTTTTTTTTTTTTTTTTACACCAGCATCTTTGGAGCACATTTTGGACATGTTTGTAGAAACTCTAAATAGAGATAAAGTGTATCCCCCCCAAAAAAACTCCACGTCCAGCTCCAGATAAAGTTTTCAAACATTAAAGTTCTGTAAAAACAAGTCAAGGGGTTGTAATTTTATGTCATGCTGAAGCTTTTCTGAACAAAGAACACTCCCATCCCCTCTCCATCCTCTGTATAGCCCCCACCTTTTTACGTGAAGCGTTAGCTCCAGCCGGACACTCCCTACAGGTAGTGAACCCCCCCCCGGGCAGGAACTGCGTAAAAACGTCATATGGATATGCAAAACTATTGTTGTCAAAATGTATGAGCAGATGCTGTATAAAAAGTAGCGTCGCTTGGGTGTGTGATTGGAGAAGGAGGGTGTGTTTTTGGAAACAATTTTCTGCACAAACAAGCCTGACCCCTATGCGAGTTATGTGCATATTGCATCCTGTAGTGCTCTATATTTTAATCACAATATATTAGACGATATAAATGGAATTGGTATAACAAAGAGAACCAAATCATATTACTGAAATAATCATGTATCATTTAGAAATAACAGTTGGGATGTTTCAGGGCATCCGATGGTTCACAGCTCGTGTTATGATTAAGGCATATAAATATTGTTTAGAAACAGGTATACAAAAATAAAATCATTTTGCTTTAGATATTTAATGCTTTTTTCACACTTCAAGAAACAAAAAAGCTCGGTTTTGTTTTTAGTTACCCAAAGTTGGAACATTTACGCACCAATATATTCTTATGTTGAAATAATAAATCACAAATCAACTAAAACATTTTTAAAAACGAAAAAAGAGAGCAATGTTTATTGCTTGGCAGATAAATAAATTAATTTCTGGCAGACTGAATGTGTACTTATTTTGTTTTATATTGTGCGTCTTTACGCACGGATTTCTCCAGCTTTCTGACGCATCTTTTGTTTGGTTTGTGCTTGTGGATCAAATTGCAGACACGCATTTTGGCTTCGCCTAGTTTAAAATTGCGGACAGATGGTTATCTTTTTAAAATTCGATGCTTTTGTGTTGTTTTCATCGTATACCGGCCTTATCCGGATCGTTCTTTTGGCTTGGGGGCGTAGCCGTGACGCACGGAAACCGACGCTACGGACTTGGATAAATACCGCACATTTCGTCCATTAGAGTCAGATCTTCTTCGATTGTGCCCTTGAACACTTTTGTTGAACAAAGACGACACAGAATAAGTCTCCAAACATGACCTATGACGCTCTCCCGTCGTTTTCTCCAAGGCTTACTGTGGCCAAAAGGAAAGAGGCTTTGGAGTTGAGAAAGGTAAGCTAAATAATATTTGTTATATATATTTTATAATTTTACATTCGAGTTTTTAGTCATAAAAAATCATGGATGTATTGTAATATTATCTGTGTTCTTTTCAGACGATGAAACCACTGATGGAAAAACGAAGGCGCGCTCGCATCAATGACAGCCTGAACCACTTGAAAAACCTCATCCTTCCTCTCACAGGCAGAGATGTAAGCCAATTTATTCTTTTTATTATATATATAAAAAAGAAAAGCTAATATGTAGCCCTGGAAATTCAACATATTTTTTATCTGCGTGTGTTTAATAATCACTTTTTTCCTTACAGAAAACTCGCTACTCTAAGCTGGAGAAAGCTGACATCTTGGAAATGACCGTGAAGTTCCTCAGTGGCATTCCTCCTGTTAACGCAAAAAGTGAGGACGATTTCTTTCCCCTTTAAGTTCCCAAATAAATCCTTATGTAATGAGACTTTTTTTAAGAAAAAAAAAAAAAAAAAAAAGCAAAACTAACTTTGATTTGTCTTTTCAGGTCCAACAGAGAGTTACAGAGAAGGCTACAAAGCTTGTCTCCAGCGCGTATCCGCTTTGCTTCCCAAAACCGATCTGGATCAAGACGCATGCCAGCGAATCGAGGACTTCGTGCAGAGGTCTACGTCTGCACACAACGCTCCGACTTGCCTGAACTGCTGCGCCCAGAATGCACGGGCTTTCCCTCAGCTCCATCAAAAACTCATGAACCTTAAATCCTGCTTCAGCTCCAGGATGGAAACCCAGTCCCACAGCGGTGCAGCAGCAGCTCCAAGCCGAGCGCAGGCAGTTCCGCCGCAGCTCAGCCCTGCTGTTTGGAGACCCTGGTAGATCTCTGCAGTTAAAGTCTGTTAATTCAAAGGCTGTATTATACTTCCTTTTCATATGTTATGTTCTAATTGCTTTACTTGTAAAGATGTATCGTTATTAAGGACTTATTTTTAAGATGTTTTGATTAAGTATTATATACTTGAGTTTTGCGCGCAGGTCTGTTGTCTTGTGTAATTTGACAATTTTAGACAGTCGTATTCTTCTTAAATCCGCATGTATGTGTACGTTTAATATTTAGTCCTCTTTTTTGGACTGAATGATTAGGGGCTATTGAAACAGCCCTGTAAGACCCAAAGGGTCATTATGTTTACCAATTTGCGCTGGACTTCACAGTCCTGACAGTGCAGATGGACTTTGTAGACATTAAATGTCTTTGTAAGAGTATCTCTTTTGGGACGTGCTGTACGTGTGCTGTTTGCAGCATCTATTGTATCTATGATGTAAATAAATAAAACCTCGATGTCGTGGTTACGTCTTGATTTGTTTTTTTCTGTATTTATTTAATGGTTAATGTATGAGAACGTTTGGATTGGTTGACTGCTTAAAAAATTAGAATAACAGATTGTAAGGGCTAGAATAGAAAAACCCTTTTTTGTCCCACAATGGGGATTTTCTGGTGTTTACATCAGCAAAAAATATTGCTCACACAAATGTGGACCATAGAACAATTTTATAAGAATAACATAATAATGAAGAGTTAAATAAAAAACAATAAAATACTGCACTTTAAAGTTTTTAATAGTAGAGCTCTATATATACAGTGCAAAATACAGCAATATGTTATTTAACTGGCTAAAGTAAAAACTGTGCAAAATCAGCATTAATGTAACAACTTCTTGAGGTTGTTGGGAACAGTGGTGGTTATAAAGTCTTACAGCTGATGGGGGAAAACTAGAACAAACCTTTACTAAAACCAAAAATGAAATACTAAAATAAATCAACAAACCCACCAGACCTTCACTTCAAAGTCTAACGCTTATCACTGAACCTTTTTTTTTTTTTTTACTATTATGTGTTTTCTCTATTTAAATATTAAATCACAGTCCTTTGTTTGAACTTCAAGATTATAGCTTTAGGCTTGTTTATTTAATGTTTTCTGATCTTTTTCTTCTTGTGTCCTATTGTTGGAGCCGTTTCATTACCTAAATTCCCTTTTTTTAATATAAATTTGCACATGCTATTGAGACGTTTTCTGTTTAATTCTGTTAAAAACCCTTCAACCAAAAATACTTGCTGGAAATAAACTCTACAAATAAGCGTTGATATATCCGGCAATAAGTGTTGGAGTAGAAATATAACAGAATTCCAGTTCAACATGAATATTTCCATAAACTATTCAGAAACATGACTGAGCTGAAAGAGACATGTTTAACTCAACAGTGCCACCTATAAGCATGATAAAACATTGCGCTTGTGTAAATTAGGTTCATTGGTCTTTGGCGCCCCCTTCAGGTGAGTTAAAATACTGACATAGTTTCAGTAAAAGCGGCACAGAAACGTCTTTTTTCACCCATCTGAAGAGTATTAGGCCGGAATATAAACTTATTTAAAGCTGTATTAAGCAGCGATATCCAACGCGTGTGGTATTGTGATAAAGAAAGGAATGTTTTGATAAATAAGTAAAACATATTTTTGCGATCCGCATTACTCTCCAAAAGCGTCCTTAAAGACACGCAGTGACCAGAGCATGCAGCGGACGGACGGCTGATTTCTCTCCACATCACACAGGAGCACCGCTGCAACGCGACACCGTCAGAAATCCTCCAAACCATGTCGTCGCCGGGGAAACGCGAATCACCATCCTCCTCCCTCCAGCTCTGCAGGTATGATGTTCATGGTTCATTTCCTAATGAAATAACGCGAAGACTATCTTCGCTGTCAGGAAATGATGAGAAAAAGCGCTGCTATCTGCGTCGCTGTGTGACCCGGATGAAAAACCGGATAATTAGGACTCATTTTAACGCAGATCGGATACCATTTATCCACTAATATTCAGTCTATGCCAGGTTTGCGCTCTACAGCACGGATCCTACTTTAGGCTTCGGTAGAAGATCCACTGCAGCGGCCGCCTATAAGCATCTTAGCTGTGTGATGACCTTAGCTCGCTTAGCGCCGGCCGGCTGGGGAGGGTTTATTTACCAAGGACAGCCTGTTCGGTACACCCTGCTAATAAAACAATGAGTGTGTTTTAAAGAGCCATATATAAACATTTTGAATCCTGCAAAAAAAAAAAGTAGGAATTGCATTTAAATGTATGCCTTTAACTTAATTACATCATCCAAACGAACAACATGGAAATAAACCGTCATCCAGTTTTACAAATTGTGACATCTACTAATCTAATGGCATCTGGGTAAAAATAAATGAATAAATAAATAAATAAATAAAATCCCTTCTATGAATAAACTTCCTCTTTGTAGCATGTGGGTTAGGGTAGTTCCTCGCTTTTGCCTCTAGAGGGCGCCACGTCACTCAACTCTAACTGTATGTACAGTATCTCTGGTGTTTGCACATCACAGCCCAGTATGACTTCAAACTACCGGTAACTAATTATGTGCAATTATTGTTTTACCCTATATGATAGTGTCTTCTAATTTAAAGCAATCAATGTCTTATGCAAGAAAATGAACAATAACATAATATCAACGAACATATTGTGGTGTTGAAAAGGAACACCTTATCTAAGAAATGTAAATCCCTTTATTGTCCCACAATTTGTTCTCTGCATTTTGACCCATCCTCTACCGGACCAGAGTGCTGCCATTGTGTTGCACTTAGGGAGCATGTGGGGTTAAGGGTTTTGCTTAGGAACCCAGAGTGCAGCCTGATGGGATCAAACCGGGTACTTGCAAACTGCTCTAACAACTAGGCCAACACTGCCCTAGCTCAGGGCTGTGAGGTGGAGGAAAAGCAATTTATGCTTTTTTTAGATTTGTGTTTGATCTCTGTCACTCTATCACTTAAAGCAATCTAATTCAAACAACAATCATTTGATGTGACCTAATTAATAAATAGAGCCTAATAATGTGTAGCATAATGTTATTATACATACAGGTACACATTAAGGATAGCATCATACTGTGGGGCGACCTTCCATGGCAGAAATTTGCAAGCAATCAGAGTTGATGGGAAGATGGATGGATGTAAAAAAATTTCCAGAAGAAAAATACTTTGAAAGGATGCACTAAAGCAACAGAATTGTAGGAAACTATAGTGCAAATGGTTTATTTCAATGCAGATTCATGTCTTAGAATAGGCTATTCCAAGTCTAAAGTGAAAGCTATTACTTTGTGGCTGCTCTACAAAGAAGGGACAGTGTCCTCTAAATGTGCAAAACTGAAAGAGATATTCCCCAAAAGACTCCTAGTCATCATTTTAGCTGTTCATTTTTCTCTCTTACATAAACTGTGATAGAAGAGTGTTAGAGTGGTTGAGAGTTTGTTGCTAAGATGTGCTTTATGCTGTATCTACTTTATGTAATAAACTACTCTGTGCTTTGCTTTAGAAAGCAAATATTCATCAGTTGTGGGTGTGCATCCAGCTAAACAAATGTGGTGATCTTTTTGGTTTGCAGGGCCTTTTCAGCTTCTACCTGTCAGAACTATCTACCCTCATTCCCTTTGGGCTTTGCAGTTTTTTCCTTTTCAAATGCAATTTATAAAATCTAATTTAATCTCTGAACTGACATATAAACTGTTTTACTTTTTGCCTTTGCTGTAACTATGCCTCTGGCTGATGTTGCTACCTGACCAAATGGCTGGGGCATAAGCCCTTTGGCTGATCAGTCAGCATGCATTACTTTTGCCTAGTAGTATGGGGATCAAACCCCACCTGGGCCTCCGCTGTGTACCTTGCCCCACCTAAACAAAAATCTATGCAGAATGAAATGTTAAAACAAACTCCTCAATTCAAGTGCTAAGAAAACAACGAACTATAACATGATGCAAGAGTTTTTCATGAAATTCGGAGAAGACTCAGAAAAAAGTGACCCTCATCCTGAATCTTTCATTATTGTTGGTTCCTATAGTGAAATGGTTTATTTCAATGCAGATTCATGTCTGCATAAATATGCGTATGTATACACATATGTATGCATATCCAATACATATGCATACATATATATTTATATTTGTTTTATTTCACTATGAGAGTGCACTCACATTAAACAGCATTTTGCTGTCGTTCAAGCATCACTTTCTCTCACGCTCCATTTTAATAACCCCTGGGCTTTGTCTGACTTTTTTTAAACATCCTAGTGATAATGAAGACATTCTGAATCCTTTTTCACCCTGTAAATGTGTTTAACTCAAAGAAAGACAACCAAGTAGTGAAGATACAATTTGTAAACATTCAGTTCAGTTTGTTTATGTACTGTAGATCCAATTCTCAGGGCCCTTTACAGAGAGACAATTCAACCAGATCATACAGTCAGATTGATTTAAAAAAAACAAAAAGGTCTAATGTAAGAAATCGCCTCAACCTTAGTTCAATTTCAGTTCTCGATCCTGTTAGATCAGACTTGACTCAGTTTTAACACCAGTAAATCAGAAACCACAATTAGTTCAGAGCTGTAATTTGTTATTTAATCTATAGAGATTTAAAATACTTCACATGTAAAATTTCAGCTCGATCCAACATCTGGAAGTGGGTCAGGATCATTACTTATTGAACCCCCCCTCGTAGGAACTAAATGTCTAATTTAAAAGGATCTTAACATTAGAGTGGAATGGCATGATTAAAGTAGGAAAAGTACAAAAAAAAACACAAATCATTACTACACGAGTGGTCCAGAGATTTTGCTTTGGCTGTAAATGTTTTCGTCCACTTTTATTAATGAAATTATAAAGAAATCATAAGAAAGGAAATTAAGTCTGAGAAGTGCATACATATCACCCCAACAAAAGGATTACCACTGCATCAAAAGTAAGTCCCATAAAATAGAAAAGTACATTAAATACTCCTGACTGAGGATGTCTTCCTTTAGTTGTTTAGAAAAAAAAACTGATCGAGAAAGACAGGAAATTGCAGTTTTTCCTTCAAGCCTTTTGAACTTTCAACTTTTTTTTACTTTACAATTCATATATATATATATATATATATATATATATATATATATATATATACATATAAATCTAACCTACAGGGATATTTTCCCCCATGTCCCTCTGTGTGCTGTTGTCTGAATCGTTTCCTGTTCTTACTGTCCATTGAGACACAAAAATCTTGCTCTGGTAAGAGCTGATTTTTACTGATCTTTTGTCAGGCGGGCTCAGATCCAGTTTGGTTGGTCTCTGACCACAAATGACATCACTTCCGGCAGCATTATCAAGATCTGAGATCACAGTAGCAGAGAATATAACAATCAGAGAGCAGTGACGGTTTCAGAGAGGAGAGAGGCAGGCAAGGTGTAAAGATGGATTGTAAAGAGGGGGCAGATCAAGTAGATAAAACAGTAGCAGTGATGGAGAAACAGAAGTCTGAAAGTCAACAAATCTGCAGGGATCTCTGTAAAGATGGTGGAGATGGATCAAAGCTGGGGCCCACATTTCAACTCAGCAGGTACTTTATTGCATTTAGATGTTCAGTAATATCATTGAACAATTTTAGATCATTGATAATACGTTTAGCTGTGGTTTAATGTTGGATTTAAACAATCAGGCTCAACTTTCATAAGTCAAACATCATAATTGGCACATCACAAGGTTAAATACTCATCTAGGCCGTTTGAATGACTGTCCAACTCAGAGCAACCACACACTGATAGCATACACTAGAACTGTTGAATGTTGTCTGAGGGAAAGTTCTGCTGTTGTTTCAGATTTCAGTATAAGAAGTCATAAAAGTTTCTCTTCATCCAACTCATCCAATTGAAGTATTTTTTGTGCTGAAAGCGACATTTTCTCCCCTTACTTTGAAAACACCTTAAAAGTAGTCATGTGTAAGAAGCAAAGTGATTGGGGCGTTATAACCACATCAGAGGGCGTGATGACGTGGACGTTCTGTTTTTAATCTTTAACTGTCTTAGTCATGGGATTAGTCAGGCCTGAGGCGTGTTTGGCTTGACTTAGTAAGTCGTTGGACCAGTTGCACAGATGCACATGCTGCAGAGGTGATAATGAGTCTGGTATAGTAGTACAGTATGTGAACACCATGTAGCTCTTTGATTAAAACAACTATAATGAAGAAAACCAGGTCTATGTAGTTACTTTTTCTCTTTTTTTATTTTGCCGCTGCAACTAAGCGTGAATCTTTGTTCTCTTTGTTGGACATTAACAGACTGGTAGACTGCCACCTTCTGGTTTGACCCATTATCACAAGATATCCTCAAACTTTAAGATTTTTATAGTGTGATAACTTTAAGGAACAATATCGCACTTTAATGGCACTATGATATTCGCTAAAAAATCAACTAAAGAAAGACACTGGCAGAGAAAAAAATCTTGATCTAAATAGCTGCTGAAGCAACTTAATATTGGTTGTTATTGTTATCATTTAGTTATCTGCAACAGTTATTGTTCTTAATTAGGGCAAACTTTTTTTTTTTGCTCTTTGTAAAGTAGCATTATTATATAGTAAGTCCTTTGGCCCTGGGTCCACTGTATAAAAGAAACAGACCTACCACCATGACTTTATTTTTCACAATGAAATTATCCCAAATCTGCCTTTGTTTGTGCGTGAAGGGACAACATTTATTAACCTTCCTTCAATCAGTTGATCGCTAGTTTGGCGAAACACGTGGGGGCAGGGAAGCACTTTAGGCTCAACACAACTGGAGAAAACTAAGACTACTCGGCTCCTTCTTTGGCAACTCAACAAAATGACTTTTAAACAGCATGGTGCATTTCCTTTCATTTTCGAGACTGCAGCTTGTCACAGTTAATATGAATAACCAACACACAAAAGGCCACATTATTCAATAAGATCCTGTGCAGGTATAACCTACACAGGTTTAACTGTTTCGATTGTATG
Source organism: Cyprinodon tularosa (assembly GCF_016077235.1). Classification (NCBI taxonomy): domain Eukaryota; kingdom Metazoa; phylum Chordata; class Actinopteri; order Cyprinodontiformes; family Cyprinodontidae; genus Cyprinodon; species Cyprinodon tularosa. The sequence continues at coordinate 329,916 of NW_024039245.1, read as the reverse complement.
GGTGTGTTCTTAGACAGATGTGAATTGGTGGTAAATGGCATATTTAAGTCTTCTATGAGGCAGACCGATAATTTTGATGTTGTGCTTAACCTTACTCTGAAATTATTTAGTAAAACAGAAATGTTACTGCCAAAAACTTGTGTTTCTTGGCTGCAGGGTTATGCTGCCAGACGACGCCAATATAATGGGCAATGTTCACGGCGGGATTATCCTCAAGATGATCGAGGAAGCTGGAAGCATTGTCGGCACCAGACACTGCAACACACAGAATGGGGTAAACACCGACCACATTTAGTCCCTGCTGCTTTTTCTGGTGTGGGAAACTGTTCAATCCAGGTCCATAAATAATGTCAGGAAGAATGTTCTCTGCGCTCTGAATCCCTGTAGTGCGTCACATAAAATTCAGCGACCACTGAGGGATTTTTTGGATCAAGCCAGCCTTTTCCTTTCACCTGAAGGTCAACCAGTGTGATTAGCCCATGGTAGCTCCTATCCTGTAGCAAAGCGAAGCTCTGTGTCGACAAAACATTCCTAGCTGATCGGTGAGGTGTGTCTCTACATTATTTCAAGAGGAAGTTACTGTAATGCTGTTGGATTCTCAAGCTACTCTGAGGAGCATCTGCTATAAATAAATCTAATTCAGGGTTACATTAGGCCACTTAGGCTCTAAACTTTGACTATGAAGGCACTGATAGAAAATAGAGAAACAAACATCTACTGATCTCACTGGACATTTCTAAAGAAATAAATTAAGAATATTAAAATAAAAAATGTTAAATCTCCTTAGCTACCCAACAGCTGTCACAATAATCATGGTCTTTTTTATTACACTTAACAGCTTGTTTAATCTCTGTTATTCTGTGTACAAACTAGGGTTGAAATAGCAAATTGGATTTGTCGTGATTAATCAATTATTGAAATGATCGTCAACTAATTTAGTAATCGATTAATCGTTAACTGCAATATATAGACTGTAAAACATGCCTTTAGGTGACAGAGCAACCCACTTAGAGCAGTAATTATACCAAGATCGTAAAAAAATATGTAAACTTTTTGCATTCAAGATAAGAAAAAAAAAATAAATCGTCCATCAATATGCTCCACCCAGAATTCCTCAAGTGGAAAAGTTTGAGTTTCACCTGGTTTCATTTTGTAACCAGGTGAATCTTTCTGATTTCTTTAAGGAATCTTTGGCTATCCGATTGTTAATCGAAAAACTAATCTACAGATTAATTGATTTACAAAATAATCGTTAGTTGCAGCCCTAGTACGAGCTTCCACCTGGATCTATGAGGTGAGTTCTTATCTTATTTTAAAGCAAACATTGTCTTTCATACTATCTCAGATTCCTCTACCACCACACATTAAGCTGAGTTTTAGAAAGTTGAACTAAAGTTGAACTAAAAATCACATTTCTTTTCTTGGTAAAATATATTAGAAACAGCTATTTTCCCATTGAAAGCCCCAAGTATTTCCCACGTATTAGAAATCCTGGGTAATTTGCTAACATGGTTTCCCATGATCCAGCACATACACCTTCAGTCCAACAGGTGGCAGTAATAAAACACAACTAGTTGTCCCTTTTTTAAAAATGCTTTATTTACAACATACAGACATAACTGCAGAACATGTAGAAGTTGCATTGAACAAAATACCTATGAATTAATAATATACAAAAAGGAATAAACAAAATACTTATGCAAAGGGACTTCAGTCCATAAGGAATCTCAAAGCTGTTAACATAATACTGTACCTATTCATATATACTGTACATATATATATACATAGTTTTCCCTTTACCCTTAGCTTGAAAAGTGTATCTGACATTTTACTTTTTTATCAACCTGCATCTGGTCAGAGTCACCTTATAACAGTGATATTCATTTAAATAACCACTAAAAGCTGATTAACATTTATTTTCTTTTATTTTAATAATAACCGAGCAAATTCCAGATTCTGTTGCACAAACAGAAAATCTTTGTCTCATCTTTTTAAAGTTTGATTGAAAGTTTTTAATCAGTCACATCCTTTAATTTTATTTTATTATGTGTGATAATTCTGTAAAAAGTCTATCAATACAAAACTAAAAAACCTGCATAACTTTTATCTGAGATATAGAATATAGTATGCATACTTTATGAGTTATTATGTTCCATGCGGTAGAGTAAAAATGGTTAAATTCAGTGTTGATTCACTTTCTGTCCCACCGTTATAAATTCACTGAACTTTCGCCCACATTTGCTCTGATAATCTCATCTTTAGACGCATCCATATCAGATCTGATGCATAACAGTATGAGGAACTGTATGGAAGGCAAACAATGAGACAAACATATTTTTTAAAACAGGGAGCACTTCCTTAAACTTTGAATGTTTGAAAGTAACTAGCTGAACCTCAAATATAAGCAGATGTTGTAACCGTTAACATGTATCTGATTAAATAGAAGATTTGGAGACAAACTGAAAAATAGATACTATCAAAGAATAATAAGTAATATGTTTTGTTTTTATCATTAACATATAAGTGTAGACCGGCATCCTCGGTGTTTGCTGTCGTGGTTCAGTAGCTCTGTAGTCTAGCACGCATATAATCCCCAAAAATTTGACTCATGGAAAAGTACCACTACTTCATCATATTTTTACTCAAGTAAGAGTACAAAAGTATTTGGTAAGCAGGATACTCAAGTACTGAGTAACTCAGCATAACATCTGAAAAATAGAGGCAACATTTTAAACTTATGTGCCAATTCAGGTATTTTAAAGACCATACTTGAAAAAATTAAAACAAATAAATAATGTAATTAAAACATAACAATGTCAGATCAAAGGAACACTTTTCCAAACCATTTTTTTTCATCAGAAAGCTTGTGAAACCAGTATCTACAGTGTCAGTGTTTACTCATTGTGGTTGATCAGCTTGACCTCTAAATGTCATTGTGGGTTCAAGTAAGCTTCTGTTAAAAAAAGAAGACCCCTTTTGACCTAAACCATGCGGAGCACTGTTATTACAAACAAGCTTGCTCATTATTCAATGAAGTAACCATGGACAGGGTAGCAAAACATAAAGTGTAGCAACATTTTATAAAGATACTACTCAGATAAAAGTTAAACGTATAGTACAGTAAAAGTACTTCGGAAAGCAGATTTTTTGTTAATAAGTTACTAAAGTAACTATAACTGAGTAAGAGTAACTAGTTATTATTCCACCTCTGATTACAATATTATTGAGAAATCACAATGAATTAAGAATAACTTTTTGATAGCTGTTTAATGGTTATTTCTAAAAGAAACTTTTAATCTGACAAATGAGCCTCTTTGAAACGCATCCAAAATCTCAGAGGTGTTCCTGTTTTTCTGCCGAGAACAAACTCTTCACTGGCTGCAGCTTTTTCCTTTAACTTTTTTATTTGTTTTGCCAATTTTTGATTCTCAAACAAAATATAACAAGATTAACATTATCAATCACTGGAGTGGTAAAGTGTCACATTTTGCCAAAACTACCTGAATGTTACTTGCCATTTTGCTCTGTTGTCATTCATATTCAGATCAGTAATGCCTGGTTGCCTGGTTTTGCTGGAGGTTTCTTCCTGTTAAAAGGGGGTTTTCTTCTCCACTGTCGCTACAAGCATGCTTGTTGTGAGAGATTGCTTTGGTTTTCCTTAGATAGAAAACCCTAAAATCAATATATATATATATTATTTGTTTGGTACCAGTGCTTTGCTAGAACAAATGAGCCTATACGAGAAACCCACCATTATTTAACCACATTATGGGAAACATTTTAGCTCTTCTATTCTTGTATCAGTAATTATTTTAACCTTTCTGTTCCTCCTGCATAGGACCGTTGCTTGGCTGCTCTGGTTCGGGTGGAGAAGACAGAGTTCCTTTCTCCCGTGTTCATCGGGGAGGTGGTCCACGTCTCCGCTGTGATCACTTACACCTCCCAGCACTCGCTGGAGGTTCAGGTCAAAGTCATCGCTGAAAACATCTTGACAGGTGACTCATCCTGACATTCAGTCATAGGACATTTTTCTGCCATTTGTTAAAGGTCAGAGGAACAAAATGTAAAACTCCCTATAAATTACTGCTGCTGTTGTTTTTAAAGCCTCTAATAATGACATCATTTCAACAGAAATGTTTTTAGAATTATAAAGCATATGTATATATATATATATATATACATTTTTATTTTAGAGAGGCTTGGATGGAGTGAAGAAAAGAAATATAGTTGTATATATCTGAAAAATGAACAAAGAATAATTCCCAAAAAGCAAAAAAATAATGAATTACTTACAATGCAGGCCTGCTATATTTGTATGTTAAACCGACACGAGTTTAAACATGTGTGTCCTAAAAACCTTTGAAATTCTGAAATATTCTGTAGAGGAGCAATATTTATCATTAAGTTAACAATTCTTGTTAAATGTTTATTATCTTTATTTGAACCACAGATTTAAAGCAGATTGAGCAAGCATATTTGAACATTAGCCTATTTTAATGGCAAATAGCCTCAGTTATAAAAGTGAAAATTCTTGTTCACTTGAGATTAATTTCACATACAGCACTATTTATGATTTTGAATGTAATGCACTTGATTTTTCATCCACTCTCTTAATATGAAACAAATTTAATTGTATACTGCCTTGTCAGTAGAGGGCAGCAAATAATACTAATAGGAAAGGCTTTTAAGCAAACAGCTCAAAAAGGTTAAAACATTTCAGGAAGATAATGTTCTTTGCTCTACATCTTTTTGTAGTGCTATATGTTACACATTAACCAAAAACATACACATATGTAGACAGGCTTTTATACATATCTCCCCCCTAGTAAATCTGCAGGAAATTCTAGATTGGACTAAATGTTGTATGTTAACCTTCAGATGTCAGCAATAAATAGAAACTAAACTGCAGCATCCATTATATAAATGAACCTTTGTTCTATTTGCATTTACCGATAAGACAAATGTTTAATTTTGAGTTTATTAAGGAGATTTCGGAACATAAGCTTGATGTTATATTAAAAATAGCAAATATTGCTGAAGATTTAGATTATGTTTAGTTTTGGAAGGGCCTAAAACTGGGTAAAAAATACATATTAGATGTATGAAAAGGAAACAGAGAAAAGCAAATGGAAGGACGTAGAAAGCAGGCAAAGGGAATTTTGAGAAACAGAACTAAAACTGTTTTTAGGCAATAAAGGTTAATAGCTGAAGAAAAGGACTTGTGAAAAACAAAAGAAGTATCCCCTAGACACTTGTCACCGTAGCAACAGGCACATGGTGGTTGCTTGGCTCGTTGCTGGGCCGAACGCTCACTGACAGAGGAGGAGGCAGAGATATGAGGTGAAAAGTGGAGAGTGAGGTGGCCATACAGGCATCAGCAGGGGCAGCCTGCTGCAACTCTGACAAGAAGGACCCCCAAAATGGCAGATATTTAACTCATTGAGCAAATTCATACCGGACATTGCTTGACTTCCAAAACAAATGCAATCATAATATTTATTTAACCAGAAAAAATATTCAGAGAGTATGTTAGAGGAAGTAACCTTAAGATATCAGGATGTCTTGTATCTGGTGCCGTTTTAGGCCATTTTAACCTACAATCCTCTGCACAGTCTATGACATGTCAAATCTACCTCAGTGCCTCTTACACTGTTATAAATAACCTTGATTGCTAATAGAAAAGATCGATAAACATTAAGACTGAGATGACTGTCTTAGCTCAGCATCCATCATTCTGACGCGTCTGTCTATGCTTCAGAAACTTATTACCTCAGAATTTGCAGACCATGTGCAATCACTCCAGTATCATTATGACTCACTCCTGTTATGCTGCATCAGTCTAGAGGCTTCATTTTGCCAGTGTTTAGGTAAAAATGCTAATATGTAAAGTAGTTATTTTTCTTTATGACACAAAACATGTTTATTAGTTATTTTAAACAGCCAAGCTTAAGAACTGCCATCTCAAAATTCAAGGGAAAAATGAAAATAACTTTTTGAAACACAAAATCCTGCCTTATGTTATTGTATTTTTATGTCTTTTGAATTGTGTACTTGTACCTGGATGAAGAGTGTACATTTAGCTATCCAACTACACCAGGATGGGGTATTGTTATATTTACCATTCTGTCAACATCTAATTATATGTTTTATAATCCACTAAGGATCAATGGGCTATATTAAGATAATAATTTAACTTCATTGATCACACATTGGAGAAATTTACCTCTGCTTTTAACCCATCCCCTTGGGCAGCAGTGGGCTGCATTTGTGGGACACCAAGGGAGCAATCAGGTGTTAAAAGTCTTGCTCAGAGAGCCAGGGTGGCAGTCTGTGGTAGTGGGTTTTGAACTCACAACCTCAGAATTTGAAGCTCTATGCCCTAAGCCCTACTATGCACTAAGCCACCACTCCCCCGTGTGGCTGTGTTACAACAGTTGACACGGTAACTGTTAAAATGTGCATGGTGAACCATTATAATAATTTTATTTTAATGGGTATCTTATAAAATATAAAATACCCAAAGGTATCTTATAAAATATAAAATACCCAAAGGTATCTTATAAAATATATTACATATGATAAGGTCAAATGATTATTAGTATTTAAATATTATTAATAGATTTTTATTTGCAGTTAATTTGAATAATTTTGTAAAAAATAACAATTCTTCACAATAATCAGTATAAAAAACCACTTGTTCATTCATGACAGAACTCAAATGTTTCTTATAAGTGCTGAGCAGGCTTTTGTATGCCACCACTGGTATCTTTGATCATTTATTCCTTGCAGAGACCTCTGAGTCTTTTGGGTTGAAAACAATATTGTCATCCACCTTGATCTTAAAATTCCTCCACAGATTCTCTGTTGGATTCAAGAGGAAACTCTGACCCTTTTGTCAATTTACAAGAACGCAAGTGGGAACTCGTTTTCTCGCCAAGAATGTTCTTGACAAGAAAACAGGACAGTATGGACTATAATGGAGAACGGGAGCACGCAGCATAAATATGGGTCCATTGGAACAGATGTGTACTCATGACATCACCACATTCAAAGCTAGTCTCGAGCTGCATTTCAGCTCTTATTATTAGTCTCTAGATAATAATAAATTATGACTTTTTTCATTTAGTGGGGAAATAATGATTAATACAGTCAGATAAACATAAATTAAATGAACATTTTGCTAAATAAAACAAAAACAATCGCCATCAGATCCAGCGGTCCTTCCCACTATGCCGAGATCGGGCTGCTGCAGATGGGCTCATGTTAGCCCCTGCTGTGGTTACCCTCAGAGGTCCGCTGGTTGCCACGGTCCTCTCAACATCAGAACGTTTTTTTAAATTACATACTAAATCAGTAAATGGGCCATATAGTGAAGCTTAAAACGTTAATGTTCTTGCCTTAAATGAGCTTAAATAAGCTTTTGTAGAACAACGACAAAGGAAAGGTGAACTTTAACTTAATACTCTTAGCTCTCTGAGTGCTCCACTGGAAGCTGTGGTGCATGCTAGGACAGCTATCAATCTAGAATTGAAACAGTGCTAGGTCTGAGGCTGGTGGCGTTTCAAGAGCATACGAGCACATGAAAACGCACAAGTACACATATTGAGAAACAGCCTCGGACTGGGCAAAGTGAAAAAATGTTTTCACTAAAATAACAAAAAAACAAAACAAAATGTTAATAAGATTAAAAAGTGTTTTAGAACTAAATCTGTCAAAAGGATGGGTTTCGTAAAGGTTAATGATCTGGACTCATTTTGAGATTAAATATTATTTGACCTAACAAAACGTATTCCCGGAACTTACCAAATAATTTTTAGCTGAATTAATAAGAAAATTGCTCAATCACTCTGCCTTGGCATGTTCTCCATGGCTTCATAAGCCTTGGCAAGTGAATCATTATCAGTGCAGACAAAGCATCTGCATAATGTAGGGTGACTTTGGACAATGTAATGAACATGTCCTGGGGGCCATTTCTCATGCCATTTTAAGAATTGCATTGCTCAAGTCGCAGAACTTTTTAACATATTAAAACCAATGGGTATAAATATGGCTAAGCTGGTTATCAAATTGTGTACGCTGCGGGAGGATTCTGCACCTAAAGCTGTTAGCACTACAGCTGTCATTAAAGGGCCAGATATGTAATAGTGTGAGAGGGGTAAAGGCTGGTACGGTTGGCTGGCAGAAATGGAGCTGCAGCTGAATGAATCTTTCGATAATGTTTTCAAACATATTCTTTTGCAAAAAAGATTAGGAAATTAAAATGTTAATTATTTTTTAGACATCAATATCACAGATGATTAGCTAAATATGAAATAATAAGCCATATATTTGTATTTCTTGAAAATTTTTATTATTTTCAACATTTCCTGTTCTCCTTATAGTGGGAAACGTGCATTAAAGTGCTTGTCTAAACAAAAAGTGCATTAATCTAAGATGTACATCCTTAGGCAGTGTTATGTAAATTGGTTTATTCTCAGCCTACAAACACAGGAAATAGTGAGTCGGGAACCTCAGTGATACACTATTTAGGCTGTAGTGACCAAATCCCAGAATCTGTAATTACAATATGTCTTATTAAAGCAAATTAAATTACCTACTGTCGTAATTTTCACTATTTATGACATGAGGTTGGAAGTATAGAGAACACTAAGAGTGCTGCAGCTTTGTGTTGATTTAGGTTCATATCTACAGAAGGAAGTGAAAGTGGGTTGTATTTGAAAGTATACTGTATATATGGCCGGACATATGCTTGAGTATGTGTGTATGCAGCGAGTCTGAACCCATTTAAATTTGTTTAAATGCATCTTTTGCTGTGTCTGGATATCTTTCCGACATGTGAAAGCTGGGTTTATATTACATTCTACACTTAAATTCATCACTTTGCGTTGTTTGCTCTAAATATGCAAGCATGTATTTCTCATCCGAGCTTTAAAAGGTTCCTGCAGGGCGGAGTGGGAAGAAGAAGAAGATAACGGGAGCAGACATTATTTGCTTCTGTCATGTCGGCTTAGCGTCAGGCCTCGCACACTGCGGCCCAGTCAGATACGGATGCACAAGTGAATGTACCTGCACACACACGCCTGATGGAACGCGCGCATGTTCCCCATCGCGGTACTTATGCATGCGGCTGAGCAGAATGTGCTGGGAGGAACGGGGGGGCACATGAGGAACCTGATTTGCTGACACGTTCAACACAGAAAAAAGTCACACTTCCACACGTCCTCACACCCACACAGCTGCACTCTGATCAGACTTTCTCCCTTTGAGTCAATGAGGCAGGACTGCCGCCATTTTACACAGTAAGGGCCACACTTGAATATGTAAATTCTCATGCTGTAGTTTGTAAATAACAGACCGTCCTTTTGTACAGCTTTTTTTTAGGGTTTTTCAGGTTTAGCACTTGATGGTGCTCTTTGCTAATACGTCTTTTCTTAATTCATTTATGTTTGTTTCCTATTTGTGTTTGTGTGTGAGGCAAAGCATACAGGTTCCATAGTCAGTCAGGCAGTATCTCGTCAGGCGGGCCTCGGTCACAGACCCCCAGGGTAAGACTGCCTACTGTGAGCACAGGCCGTGATGATTGTCCCCGCTGGGGGAATCGCACATGCGCACTGACTCGTGCCACAGTGCTTAGAGATTCTGTTGTACCCACCCATGTACAAAACTGTCTTAGGACACACAGATACCTCCGTTGGGTACAACACACACACACGTTTTAAGGAAAAGGTGGGTAAAGCCCCCATAGACACCCAAAGATCTGCTCTGCAAAGCGCTAAAAAAACAGATCAAACATATATATATATATATATTTATATATATATATATATATATATATATATATATATATATATATATATATATATATATATATATATATATATATATAATAAATATATATATATATATATATATATATATATATATATATATATATATATATATATATATATATATATATATATACACGTAAATGCATCCTTCTGCTCTATTGCATTCACTTTCAATCTACATTTACATAAAAATAGAATAACTAGACCTTGCCCCCTAAAGACACACGCAGACACACACTCTTAGAGACACAGCTGAAAACAGTGAATTGTGGGCTGAGGCTTAATATTCTAAAGTGTGACAGCTTTTGTCCTTGTCACACAACCAAGTATGCTCAACTACAGCTAATATGTTCTGCTACATGCTTTCATGAATCCATTTAAAATAAAATTGACAAAAAGTAAGATACAGTAACGGGGTTTGGTCCAAATGTTAGTGACAGTTTATCAACAGACCTTTCAGAATGATCGATATACAACCTTGTAAAGAAAATTAAAAATAAAATAAAGTATAAGTGAATCATGATATATTTGAGTTCTGGTGAGGATTCAATTATAACGCACTTATTTGTTTATTTATTTTTCCATCTAAAATGACACACAGCTTTATCACATCAGAGGCAAATGATTCAAACATCATAACTCAGCATTGTAATAAATGATGCCATGTTTAAACCTCAGAAGTTTAGTTTTTTTTTTTTTGAGGTGAGATTGAACCCCATGGTGGTAGAAAGAAGATTATTTATTAAGGAATTATAAAAGCTCTCAATGAGATTTGAAATCTGCCATTCTACTCTATAGTCTTCAAGTTTACATTCAGAAAAACTATCAACAAGCTCAGATCTAGATATAATTTTTTTTACAGGCTCCCTAAGGTTAATATTAAAAGTTCACTGCTTGACAAAGAGAAAGGCTGCTCCAATTTGGCTTTCATAGGAAGAGCCAAATAAGTAAACCTTTGCTCTCTAAGAAAAATTTAAAAGTCAGATTTAGGTTTTGCCTTGGAGAACATAAACAAATACCAGTACTTCTGGAATATTTTTGGACAAATCAGTCTAAATAGGAAATATTTTGGGCACAAAACAGGAAAAACTAGGAAAATAACCTCCTGTATCATGGTGTGGGGAGGCTTTGCTACAGCAGCACCTGGCCAACTCACCATCACAGCTTGCACTATGAAATGTAACGTATATAAAAGGTGGTGTTTAGGAAAATAGAATGAAAATAAAAACCTGCAACGTTACAATAATCCAAAACAAATGAACAAAAACTGGTTGGGAATCGAAAACATGGAAAAGGTCTAGATCTTGAGCTCACTGAGATGCTGTAAAATGACTTGAGAAATGGTGAATATGTTGGAAGCCTCTCAAACATATCACAGCTTACATTTCTTCAATTCAATTCAATTTATTTATATAGCACCAATTCACAACACGTCATCTCAAGGTACTTTACAATTCAACCAGATCATACAGTCAGACTGATTCAAAGTTTTCAATGTAAGGAAAACCAGCTGATTGCATCAACTCATTGACTCGATGGCAATCCCTCACACCAAGCGATAGTGGAGAGGAAAACTCCCTTTTAACAGGAAGAAACCTTCAGCACAAACAGGCTCAGTGTGAGCGGCCATCTGCCGAAGCCGACTGAGGTTCAAGGAGACAGAAACAGATATCTCTGAACATATCTATCACAGCTAAAAGTAAGGAGTGAAGCAGATTTTCCTTAGACAAATTTCAGACATGTAGATGTCTACAAGAATGTATGTTTTGTTTTGTTTTATGTATTATTTTATATGTAAATCTGTGAATGTATTTTTGATTTAATGAGTAGCTCAAAGTTTTCCACATACCGTAAATCCTCTAATATAGGCCGGGGCCTTTATTTCACTCAGGTGCATCTTGGTCCAGGCCATTATTGGAAGGAGGCCAGAATTATAGGCAGGCCTTTATTTCTATTTGATCAAAACAGACGACCAGTGGAATGAATAAAAACAGAATGTGTCTCTTTGAACCGATAAAATACTAGGTTAATTTATTGAAAAAGTACAGTTACCATAACAGTTTACAGAACATTATTCAGACATCTTCCAGCAGCTGCTATTTTTCTGCACTGCAATACAAAAAAAAAAAAGACACAGAATGGATTCTTGGCCAAACAAAGTTTTAAAATAAATTAATGGAAACTGTTCTGCCTTCACAGCCGGTCATAAAAACCAAACAATCCGGCCTCCTGTCTGCAGCACTGTCTGCGCTAAGGATGGGAATTCCCAAGCTAATGGATTGGATTCGTTAGCAAACACTGCCCCCCTGTGGTACTTGCATGTTACTATCAGAGGTTGCTGAGGACTGCACAGGAACATCGTTGGTTCCAATTATAGCCCCGGCCTGTATTAGCGTCCGGCCATTATTTACCCCCGCTGACAGCAAAACCGGCCATTATTAGAGACCCGGCTAATCAACCCCCAATAATACCTGTCTGTTACATGTCTAATATTTTTCTAAGTTTTTCATATATCATTAAATGCACTTTAATAGACATTAGTGATGCTTTTTATGTTTTCCACTTCTCCTCTTAACTTTGTATACAGCTTAGCAAACATTGGTCAACATTAAATGTCATGGGTATGAATCAGGGCTAGACTTGGACAAAACTTTGGCCAGGAGATTCTGAGGAGAGACAAGGCCTCCTGGTGTTGATGAAAAGATAGTAAAGCTTATGAATGGAAACCAACTTTCTTGTGAGAATTTTTTTTCTCATCTCTTTCTCATATTTATTTGATTTAGATCAAAGTATACTGGCAAGTGTTTATATTAGCATAAGTGGACTAAAGTGGGACAAAATCAGACCGACCGAAAACAGCCCAGTTCTCAACAACTAACTATGCTAGATGCTAATGGAATACAGGCCAATATTAGAGGATTTACGGTAATTGTTTCTCTCTGTCACTCAGGGAGCCTGTGGGGGGAGGTGGGATCTGAGCTTTGAGGGACGAAGAACATGTTTGGATAGCTTTGGAAGGAACGCTTAAGCTTTCCTACCTACAGAAAGTGCTCTGCTCAAAGGCTAATCATTTATATGAACTCGCATTCATATCGGAAGTAAGTTATGAGCAACAGAAAGATGGGAAAATTCTTCAAACATAGAAACAAATCTGAGGGTACATCTGAGATTTGCAACAGGATGTGTGATGGAGTAAAGGTTACTGTTAGTATTAGCTTGCTGGTCTGGAGTCCATCAGCTATGGAGCTGTCTTTGGTCCCACAGACGGTGTAAATTAAGTTTGAGACATTAAGTGTTGAAAACTTGTTTTTTTTCTCTCCTTGAAGATCTAAAAGCACTCAGAGAACCTAAAGTATAAAGTATGCAGCTCTGTTTAAATTAAGCATCGGAAATTCACAAAGAAAGCTATGCCATCAAACTTTTCCTGCCCACATGATTAATCTCTTCCTATCAGGTTATAACATCTCACAGGGGAACTATAGTAAAGTAAAAAGTTAAATAGAGTCTTGGCACAGTGCAGTGGAAAAATCTGTGGTTTTGATCACTAGGACACAGCGCCAGGAACGATCCTCTCTGGGCTGTCTCCAATCTTGGAACATATTATCCAGGATGGAGGGGGAAGAACTGAGAGCAAGAGTATGACACAAATGGGAAAACAAAATCACAGCAAATCCCTTTAGGGTGATAGAACCAGAGGAAAAAGTGGACCGGAGATCAAAGATGTTCAGGTCAGCAGGTCTGATCAAAGTGTTTGAAAAGAGAAAATGTGTTTTTAGGTATTTTCAGAAAAAGCATGTTGTTATGATTGATGCTTTAAACTTGGATTAAAGAGGATTGACTCTGGGATAATCCATACCAGGGGGATTCTTCCTCACTTAAGCACCGGCTCTCTAAATAGCCTGTCTGTGTAGTCTTTGGGGTTATATTTTCTGTTTGGGTTAGTCTGAGCTGCTTTTGGAGCTAAGCTTCATCTTAATTTGATTTTCATTCTTGCTTTTGATTTTTCTCTGAGAAGACTTGCTTTGAAGACCATCTCCCTGATCTAGTTTATGATTAAAATCTTAGCTCCTACTTTGGTCAGTCTTTGGGACTACTTTACTCACCCTATTCCACACAGTAACCTGCTACCTCAATGCATATAGTACAGTACGAGCTCAGATTTTCAGATTTTTTTCTTTAAATCTAATGTTTTTCCTCTTTTACATATTGAATATTTAGTTTTATATTCCTGTCCTTATAAAGCTTTTTTGAATATTCAGCAAAAAACTACAAAATACAGAATAGGAGATACCTGTCATGATCATGGCTCTGGTAGCTGACTTAATTGCTCATCTCATTCACCTGTCTAACTCTGTCTGGTTTTCAATTATCACTCATCTAATCCACCTGCTCCTATTCTATATATACGGCTCAGTCCCAGCTATTGGGGCCAGATCATTGATGTTCAGTTCATTGTTGAGGCCATGGTTCATGTTCTTGTTCTCGGGTGCCAGTGGTATGAGAGGGTTTTAGTGTTTTGTAGTGTTCCTGATTTCCTGATCCTGATCTGCCGCTTGTCCGCTGAACATGCCCTAGTCCTGTCTTGGCTGAGTGAAGAGAGCAAGTTTTTAGTGTAATATAGTATTCTTGATATTTTGTTCTTGTCTGCCTCTCAACCACTGAGCTTGCCTGTTCCCACCTCAATGTTCTGCCTGAACTCTCTGTCGGACTCCTGAAACCCTGAACCAGCCTGTTCTTGTTTGTATCGAAATCCCTGACTGGGCTACGGACTGGGCTACGGACTCCTTGGACCTCTGAGCTTTCCTGCTCTGATTGGTATCCCTGTCCAGGGTCGGATTCCTTGGACTCCTCCTTGGCCTTCCTGGTCTGATCTGTTTCCCTGACCTGGATTCGGATTCCTGCAGGTTGTTCGGGGCTGCAGCATCTGGGACACTGGGCGCATCTTGTTGGCAGCTCACCGTTTTGATCCTACCTTGTTAAGGTAGCCACGCATCCTCAGCCCGCTCTGCTTCTGATTTTAAATAATAAATAAAATAATTCTTAGAATTATCCCACTGTTTGTCTCGCCTTGAATACTGGGTCTGTTTGTCCCGTTTATGACAGATACCAGTGTTATTGGCCTAATTTCTTCATTTTATCTTAACTTAAACGTTTTTGCCTAATTGTAAAGACACTTAATTTCTCTATTAAAATCGTTGCATTTGGATTTTAGATATAAACAAAAACATAATGTGTAGTTTTTAGATAAAAACAAACACGCACACACGCACAGACACACACACATAGGTAATGAATATTTTATATATATATATATATATATATATATATATATATATATAAATATTCATTACCCATAATTGATCGCATTCAAAATCGTGTGATAGTATAGTTGTTTAAACTTTAGTGAAGAATTAGGACTGTAAATGTGTTGTAAACTGATGATAAAGCTGAGTGGTTATCTGGGCCTTGTTGCCATGCCCACCATGCTTCTCTCCCACTTCTTACCATTGGCTCCAACCCCAGCCAACAACCAGGAAGCTGTCTGAGAGAGGCATATTTACATATCCTCGACTTGACCAGGGCTGAGCAGCATCAGTCTATTATTAGCTCCAGGAGGAAGTTTGAAGTGAATTGTGTCTGGAGTCGACAAAGGCAGAAGCACCGGAATGAAGTATTCCCAGAAAGACTATTGATGACCTTTTGTGACCGGCCATATGAAGTTATGGAAATTAACACTTTTGATTTTATAAGCATCATAAAACACAACTGCTGACAAAATGCTGTATTGACAAGGCTCTCAAAAAAGTATCTACAGCAGATAAGGTATTGGCTGTTCAATACACCCCCCCACCCCCCCTCAAAAAACAAACCCTACTACAATATTCTAAATTGTCTCTTAAGAAGTTAAATAGTGTTTTTTCTCCTGCACCTTTTCTGTTCATGGATCTAAACTGACCTGATTCCTTCTTTTAAGACCTGATTAACTTGAAAACCCAAGACACTGTCAGTGGAAATTTCAGCAAGCTGATTTGTGTCGTCTGTTCTAGCAGGGAGAAGCAGCCAAAATCAGATCTATAAATTATTTAGTAATCCTAAGTAAGTATACCAGCTGTCTGTTCTGCCATCTCTTATGAGTGAACTAATTTTATTTTCTTGTGATCATCCAGGATCCCTTTTCTTAAAAACAACCTAATCACTCCGATAATTAGTTTGTTATATGGTTGTTTTTTAGAGGTTCTGTTTTCTTATGCCTATAGAATAAAAGATATTTATGTCATAATGCTGTAAATAATCTTCAGGCATACCAAGGAGGAATCTGTACAGTTTTATTGCATCAAATCAATGGTATGCTACAGTACCACATCATCATTGTCTTTTTGTTCTGCTGAGGGACTGAACATTTGAAGCCAGTTTCCTGACTCCTTTCTGGTTGCAAAAGTTCATCAATCGTCGTTTTGGGAATGCTTCATTCCGGTGCTTCTCCCTTCGTCGATTCCAGACACAATTCACTTCAAACTTCCTGCTGGAGCTAATAATAGACCGATGCTGCTCAGTCCTGGTCAAGTTGAGGATATGTAAATATGCCTCTCTCCTTCATGTGGACAACGTCCTGGTTGTTGGCTGGGGTTGGAGCCAATGGGATAAGGAGTGGGAGAGATCATGGTGGGCATGGCAACGAGATCCAGATGCCCACTAAGCTTTATCTTCATTTTACATTACAAGCACAGGCCTGTACGCTACTCTATTCCCAAGAGCCTGTTTTTTCTAAGCCTAAAGCTAATCATGGGTATACTATACAAATAAACACAAATTATATTATAAACATCTCCTGATTCTTTTAGGTTAGTTTCTCTTTTTCTTAGAGATACTTTGCTAGGATCTGTGAGCCTGAAATGTCGAGTGCTGAACCACTTTATATTAAAACAAACCTTTTAAAGGTTTTATAGATACTTTATAATTAAGTCATCAGCTTTGTTCTAAACAACCAAACATATGATAGGGGAAGTCATCCTCGATTTGTTTGTGAGAATCCTATTGAAGCTCCTACTCTGGCATAGAGGGTTAATTAGGCTGATGTTTAAAGTTTGTTTCAAAGTGTAAAGTGTGAGATTGTGTCAGAACTTTGCTCTTGTGCCATGATTGTTTTATTATACCATGTAGATTATTTATTACAATTTATATACTGTATAAAGGTGGTATCGACTTCTCACTGTGTAATAACAATAATGTATTCAATAGGACAAAGGTATACAAACCAACATGAAAACTGTATAGTAAAACTAAATGCTTTTATACATCATGGGGTGTAATTTTATTTATTTTTAAATATACTCAAACAAAAATACAGAACAAACTTTTACAGGAGACTTTTGAAGGAGTTTTCAAGTGATTGTTAGTTTGCTAAATGTTATACTTTTTTGCTGTTTCTTCTTTATAGAGAAACACAAGCATTCAAAGTCAATAGTGGCAACTTTATTAAGAATCGATGGGAAGCTTTGCATGTTCTCTGGCATTTGACTTTAAAATGCAAAAGCTGTATGAGTAAAAACTTTAGTTCTTTAAAAGCGTAGCATTTAAAGGATAAGTCTGGTCACATTCAGAATACAAACTTCTAAAAGTACTTTTTATATTAAATTATTACATATTGTTCAATTAGTGATACGTGTTTTTAATTAAGAGTAATTTCATTTGAATGTGCTTTACTGCATCCATGTTCGTCAAAGAACACTACTGCCACCTATCAGTTTGTGACGTCACGGTGCGGTATCGGCTGTTGATCCAGTCCCAATGCTGTATCTGGAGTTTGTGACAATGCGCTTTTATCCAAGTCATCTTGAAAAATATTCTCCTTCAAAATGTTGGCTACATATTACATGTTTTTTCTCTAGCCGGAAGTTCGATGGCAAATCCTCCCTCTTCAAGTTGGTAATCCAACGATGAACCTGTCTGTGGTGGATCATGTAAAGGTGAAATAACATTTTTTTTTTTCAATTTTACCCAATGTATTACAACATCAAACTGCCATGCATTGTCACTGTAACAATAGCTTTCATGAATTTCAATGGTCAAGTCCTCTCGAAATCTTAAATAATTGTTGTTGATTGGAGATGGGTCTAGTAGTTCCCATTGATTTTGCGTGTAAAGAGGGGAGAATGGTTTTCGAGTTACCACGCTGTGACGTCACTGCCGGATGATGTCAGGAGTGAGGTGTTACTATATTTGGGCAGAAATGGCAGTTCCCAAACTCAGTTTTTAATGATTAACGCCAAATAAATTTAATCACCTTGAACGTATTAGTTTCAGGTATAAATAATGATCCATTGATTATTCCTTGCTGACCGGACTTCTCCTTTAAAGCAGCATTACAGTGTTTTTTGTTTATGGCAAAAACATTGAACTGCAGTACTCTTATGCTTTTTTTTTTTTTTTTTCTTACCTGGCATTGCATTTGTTGTCTGACTGGATCCCAGTCACTTTTTGAGTATCCTGGTCAATCCATCTTTTTATTCTAGGTTGGACTCATTTAACATGGTAAATAAATAATAAATAAGCAAAATAGGTTACATGCCTAAAGATGCATCGGTGCTGTACCACTGAGGTTTAAGTCTGCTCATCAAACAATGTTTTAGTCTTAAAGGATCAACAAAAAGGCTATATTATAGATAGTTTCCTGTGAAATCACAAACTCTCTCTTTGAGACTTTGGAACTGTTAACAGGCCAATATAAACCTACATCTACTGATTTTATATGTATATATATATATTCATACATTAGCCTGATTGCATTAATAAAAACCTGCAAAACATTGCATCCAGCCCTCTACTATTTTCATATTGCATACACAGTTGTTATTCGATATGCTATCTAATTAGCACAAACCACCAAAATTATGACCATACATGACCATCTCATTCTCCAGAAAGCTCATTTTCCGACACATTAATTTATCTTTAATCTATTGGCTTTTTAGTCAGATCCCTGTTAAGATCACGAGCCTTTAATTAAATGTAACATTCTCATGCAATGATCTCAGTCTCAAGAGTAAAACTTGGAGGCAAAATAAAATTATTCAAATTTTATTTGCTCTGGAAGATCTAGTGCTTTGTTTCTCAGCTACTTAATTTCCCTTATTATTATTTGGGCTTCTGATGTTTTATTAAGGTGTTCATTTCAATTATACACAGGTTTTTAAATATTCTGAATAAGACTAATCATATTTTAAAATCTGCTGCGATAAAGTAGTTTGTTTTGCAGCGGCGTTTTTTTTTTTTTTTTGTACATTTGAAGAAGTACATTTTAATTCTGAATCAAAGCTCCACACTTTCATATAACTCCTGTGCTCATGTATGTCACAATTCAACCACCTTAAAATAGCCCCTCTCTCAGTTTGTAAATTAAGTGACAAAGTGTGGTACAAAGGGAAAAATCGCTATGACAACCTCAACGCCTGATTGCGATGATGTGCGATCCCAGTGAGTTTCTTAGCCTAACTTAAGGCACGGATGCAGAACTGGAACTGCTGCATTCATGCTTGGGGGCTTGTTTTATTTCATGAGAGAATTCACAGTGAGATGTTAAAGTATTTAATTTATTCTATAAATATAAGATTAAATGTTGCAAAACCAACCATGCTGACTACATTTCAATTTCAGTACTGAATGGACAAAATAAATAATCTTTCAGTTGAGTCTGCACTTGTGTTTATATTTGCAGCAAAACATAAATTTTTAAGCTGTTGATTGATGCTTTGCATTAAGATGGTACTTTGCTGCATTTTCTTTAGCTGATAAAATGCTTCCAAAGAGTTTGACAGGCAAATTAGCTGGAAACTGCCATTTTGACAAAGCTGAACTAGAATTGAGTCTGTTTTCGTTACTGCAGGTGAAAAAAAGCTGGCCAACAAGGCGGCACTGTGGTATGTCCCCTGTTCTCTGCAGAATGTTGACAAGATCACAGAGGTGCCTCCTATTAAGGTATGTTAAAGTCTCTGGCTATCAGCTTACAGGTATTGTTTAAGACTTACAAACTGGGGTTTTGTTATATAGTAAGGAGAAGTAATTATCGTGACTCTAGCAGGTAGCGGGTTTATCTTAAATAGTAAGGGGTTTAGAGAGAAGCACAGCCCACAGTATTACAGAACAGGCACCATTTAGAGAAAAATCTCTTTTCAGACCTCATTAAAGATTTTGTAGTTTAAAACTTTCACCTTTACATGAAAAAGGTGTTTGTTTTTATCCATAATTTTTCAACCCATCAGTGTTATAATGGTCACTGTTTACAGTAAGTTAAATATTCAGAGGTTGAGAAATTAGTTATTTTGTATAATGTGGTTAATGTCTTCTTAAGGCCATATTAAAATCAAATTTGTGTTTGTTTTCACAAACTATTGACTTTCTTGTAACATCTATTTTGAGCCTGGACCAAGTAATTCGTTTGGTCAGATTAGTTTCTGAAGGTTCGGTCCACAATCCGCTACCAGTGACAAAAGACAACTTGCTCAATAATATAATCCTGAAAATAAAAAAAAGAACATCAGTGTCATTTAAAAGTACTGACCAAACAAGTGACTAAAAAACAAATCTGTTTTGAAACAGGCTAGTTTTCACTGTGGGTAGTTTTTCTTCTCTCTGACAGTTTCTCCCTGATTTCCCTGAAATTTCACTTGCATCTGAGTTTAAGCCTGTTTTGTTTTTGCAGTTTATGCTATTCAAGATGTTTACACCAGAAATAAAGATTCTCCTCTGCAAATGAAACAATTATAGTTACATGTTTGTGGTTTTTGTTATATCTTGATAAAATTTAAGCAGACATAACACTTGAATACAGCAGTGCGTACATAGGTTTTTACTGTGTGTGTTCTGTGTTGTATCTAGTACGCTAGTCCAGAGCAGGAAGAAGAAGGCAGAAAGCGCTATGAATCACAGAAAATTGAGAGATTGGAGACCAAAGCGAGGCTTGAGGAGGCAATGCCACCTCCACCAAATCCAGGTACTGTGCAGCTGTCTACTTGTTCAAACTTATACATCTGAATTTCAAACAAAGTCTGGAAAAAATCTACAATTTAATTTGATTATCTTCAATATTTAAATAGAAGAATATTGAAATATACTATTTCAAAAACACATTTTTAAAAAAATGTTTCTGGAAATGTTAGCCGTTCCTTGTGTCCTGTATCCATTCCTGTTTGCTGATATTCTTTCCTTTTTTCCCTGAGTCCATCCTCTTCTACTTTATCTCTTAATTGTCTTGTTTTTTTCCACCATTCGTACATTTTCTTTCTTTCCTTCTTTCCTTCTTCCAGCTAAGTTAATTATGAACTTTGGTATTGTGATATCAGCATAAAGTACTGAGAACTGTGGGAAGTTGTATTTAAAAAAGTATTGACTTGTTAGATATGAAAGGGGTATTAATCAAGTATTATATTACAACTTAGAAATACTATATAGTTCCTCTGCTGATATTCAGTAAATACAACATTTTTGATCAGTGTTTTCAATTATGGTAAGATAAAAAAAATGATATGAAAAACACTGTTCTGCTAATGTTTCTGTCACTTCCTTTCCCAAGTTACTTGTAATACTCTCCACTGCATCTGTATTGTGAAATAGATAAACATGAGAAAATATGGTGAACTGTTTATACTTTGTGATCCGTTTTTTTTATCTTTATTATTAGAAAAGAAAACAAAGATAAGAAAAATGAAGGGAAGGGGCACTGAAATATTCTTTTAAAGGTCTCAGTAACAGATGCTCTTTTAACAGTTTTATTCTTTATGTGTGCAATGCAAATTAATATTTTCTATTTGTGCGACTGATTTAAAATATTACACCATTCTCATTTTTGCTGAGCATAGAGGACACACCCAAAGGTAAGCAAACTATATACTATGTTTAACAGTATTGGTTAAAACAATTGTTTTTTTGTTTTTTTTTAACACTAAATAAATTATTATTATAAATATAATTTCATAAATTATGTTCATTATACATTTTAAGTATTCATACTGAACAAAAAAAAACAAACAAACAAAAAAAAACAGTATGTACAGCAAATATTTTAACATAACCTCTTAATATGGTGTTCTCATTAAGGAAATTCCTTAATTTTCAAATATTATAACCTCAGAAATTAAAGGTATACATAACCAAATAGAATGGATATCATAATTAACATTATTGGCTGTCCAGCCAGCATCAACAATAACTGTATGCTTTTTTTGTGAAAATAAAGGACTTTGGTAAAAGCCCAACAAGACACAGCATGAGATTTGGCAGGAGTCTCTGTCTTATAGCAGACTCACAGACCCCACACTCATACCACCACAATGCCTCAACGTTTTAACACTATTAAAATATTAAATCTAGTCATGAGCAGAGATGGCAAAAGTACTCACTTTCCGTACTTGAGTAAAGTACAGATACTTGTGTTAAAAAATACTCTGGTAAAAGTGGAAGTACTGATTAAACTTCTTTACTCAAGTAAAAGTAACAAAGTACAGGCTTGTAAATTTACTTAAAGTATAAAAGTAAAAGTAGAAACCACTTTTTTCATGCCGTTGCCTACATTTTAAATGGATGTCTGCCAATAGGACTAGATCTCCGTTGTGTTCATTTTCAATCATCTCGTCGTCCATACTACTATGCTAACGCCACCGCCACCAAGCTGCAATGATTTGCCGCGAATGAATACCGCCGAATCTGTCGATTCATCTTGTAGTGGTGCGTCAAATGCAACGTAGATTCTCATCCAATTAGACTGAATTTGGTATTGATGACGTGAAAAATAATAACGGTAACTCCATTGAAATGATTCAAAACTAAAGTAACGAGCCAATTTTTTAAAATGTAAGGAGTAGAAAGTACAGATATTTGTGTAAAAATGTAAGGAGTAGAAGTAAAAAGTTGCCATAAAAATAAGTAGTAAAGTAAAGTACAAATATCAGAAAAATCTACTTGAGTACAGTAATGAAGTATTTGTACTTCGTTACTTCCCATCTCTGGTCATGAGGTTGATTTACATTGGTAGTTTGAAGATGGCGAGTGTTTGGTATGTATAAAGAGCTTTGGACAGTATACTGCATTTCCTTATATTAATCACATGCTAATATTTTAGAAGGCATTCTTATAATTGTATTCATGCTTTAGAATCAATGGTGGTTTCAAAGGATGTGTTTAAAGTTGATATTAAGATTTCCATCCTTTATTTCCTTAGAACTTGTAGTTTAGTGTTGAAATCACACAAATCTCTCACACTTAAGGACAATCCAGAATAGTTTTTTTCTTCAAGTAAATAATAATTCTCTGAGAGTTCTCGCATATAAATTTTTTATCTTGACATAATGCCTCATTTTAAGCTATTTGTAAAAGTCTTTGGGAGTTACATTTTATCGTGTTTTTTATATTTGTTTGTAGATCAATAATTCAGTTTTTGAAAAGATTTATGTTTGTGTGTTCACACTGCAGAAAGGTACACAGTTGGCTTCAGCCAGTCTAGCCTGATCCATTTGGTGGGGCCTTCAGACTGCACTCTAGATGACTTCGTCTATGGGGGTGAGTTTACTTACTTCTCGTGTTGCTTTAACAGTTTGATCTGACTGACACTTTGCCAAAACAGCCCAATAAAAACTAAGCATTGCTTTACATGTCTGGAGCATTCAGAGACCTATGGTTTAATCCACCGTTGTAGCTCTGAATGGATCCTTTATGGAGAAAAAGGCAGCTGCCACAGATCCCCTCCACCTGGGCAGTGTACTGCCTCTACGACTGGTGAGGACCAGTAAAAGGTCCTCAGTTGAGATCAAAATCCTCACTTTACTAGTAAAATGCAACAAAAATGTCCTCAGTTTGCCGCAAGTTTAAGTACACACCCACACCCCTCCTAGGGCACAAACAAACAAGATCCCATGTACATAAATACCACTGCTGACAATCGAATAGCCCATTTCATAGTCTGCTCTGGCACAAGCTGAACTTCATGTAAATACCGTACTACATTATTTCCATTTCCATTTTTTTCCTTTGATGTTTAAATCATCTTCGTGTGCATTTAATTTTTCTTTGAGGAATTAAAGAGGTTGTTTAATATTTAATTCTTTTTCTTCTTCTGATGGAGTTTTTATATTCTTGACGGTCTTTTATAAAGATGGATATTTTTCTGTAGGCTTTTCTATTTGTTTGTACTAATACCTGCATTCTGAGCTGGTATCTCAAAAAAGCTTAAATAATGACGAAGACGTTTGATTCAGATTGTTGTCCTGTTGGACGGCAGTTATGATTTAGCCTCAGTTCTCTGAAAGATGTCTAAGACTATTCTGTACTCAACTCCAGGAAAGCTGGTCCCTTTGACCAGTCTTTCTGTCTCTCAGAGCCTAATGATATCACTGTAGTTGGTTATTGGGAGACTGGATTAAGGACTATGTGCACTGTTAGTTTACCATCACAAATAGCTTTTCTGTTTAAGTAAAGACTCATCTGGCCAGATCTTTCCTTTAACAATGGCTTTCTTCTTGAGTTTTTATACTGTACAAAGATTGCCATCTAGTCAACAGATTCTCCCACCTATTAGCCTTGGATCCCCAGCGGGTAGAAATTCTGTCATTGTCTTTTTATTGTTAAATAGCAGAATGAAAAGAGCTCTGTGAGATGTTTAAAGCTTGTGAGTCATTATGCTAGGATGCGTTGACAAACTGACTAAACTTAGGAGGCCCAGGTAGATTGTGAGACTGTCCAGGTAGTCAGCAGCATGGGAGCACACCAGAGGGCTGTACTCTCACTGTCTTTTTTTGTATTCTGTACAACTTCGACTTTCAGTACATAACAGATAGCTGTCATCGGCAAAAATAATTGGATCAGTTTGGTTGTATCAGCGATGCACAAGAAGCCGAGTACAGGAATTTGGTGAACCACTATGTATTCACGTGCACAGTGGGGGCACGTCACTAATCAGAGGCTTGTCTAGAACCACTGTAAAGCCTCCTTTCCACTGAAATTAGTGGATTAACTCGAGATTTTTAAACACAATCAGCATTTGGCTCATTTCCTATTCACAAAAAAAGCTTGGGCTAACCCCCCGCTGGCAGGCTGCGTGGCCTCTGTCCTCCCACTGCTGTGTGTGAAGCATCACACTGGGTTAGCGTTGAAGATGTCACCAGTGCGACAGCGAATGGGAAAGTAAACAATGGAGAGCAGCATGTAAGGAAGCCAAGGCGTAGTAAGTGGGCGTTAACGTTTCACTCTTATATTTCCGAATTCCTCCCACCAGTGCTACACCATGTTTATTGAATGTAAACTGAGTTGTTTCAGCTTGTTAGAACAGATACAAATGGCACGGTGTGTTGACGTCTGTACGTTGCGTTTAATGGTGTCGTTGGGATGGTAGATGCATTAGTGAGCTGTGCCCACTGCCACTAAAAGCCAATTGTTCCTGGGTTTAAACGGGTTTTTCAGCCAGTGGGAAAGGGTTATCAGACAGACCACTACAAAAAACCTTCCTCTCTAAAGGAACCTTTTTTTAACAGCTTGTTAAATAAACCCCTTTAAGGCTTTCAATAACATTCAAATGTATTTTTAAATGTATAAAGTGTTGAATGAAATAGGTCTAAACCTTAGAACATGGAGAACACAAGGGAATCAGACTTAATCAGAGGTGGGTAATCCCAGTCCAGAATGTAAAAACCCTGCCTTGTTTTCCTTCATCCTCTTCACATAATCAGGTTATTAACTACCAGTCTGTGTTGCAAAGTTGGATATTGAAATGGTTGGAATTATTCTTTATGCAGGGTTTTACTTTCTGGACCTGAATTACCCACCTCTAAAGGCATAGAGCAAAGCTTAGTTTTGACTTTACGAGTAAGACTTGACACTCAATCCGAATACAACAAAATGGAGCTCCTAGCTCCTGTTTCTTTACCTTTTTTGGGGTGAACAAAAAGAACACTTTCATGGATAGGATAGGAAGCATTAACTGTTGTGCTGATTTTGAACACCCTTCAGCATTTTGGACATTATTACAGATAGATAATCTTTGTCACATTGGGACTAAAGCCTTCCAAAAAATCAACTACAAAAAATATACAAGTCACTCCAATGTATTGACTGGCTTTGCAAAAAAAAAACAGATGTGAAGGTATGTAGGCATCTGTGAGGCAATTATGTAGTTTTATCCATTTCCACAAGGTACTCTGTACCTATACATCATGCAAAGAATTGTGGGTGAAAGCAAATATCAGGTAACGGAAGCACTTAAATTAATTAAGTGATATTTGATGTAATTCAATCGTTGTCTAACCAAATAAGCAATCCCCTGTTTCTCCTAATATATTTATATTAACTGCTTCATGTTAAGCAAGAAAATTAATGAGGTAAAAGATAAAATTTAGTTTGGTTACTGTTTGCCTTTCTCAACAGAGAAGCACATGAGAAAAGGGGAGAGAAGCACAGTGAAATGAATATAAAGATATGCTCACTGACGGAGCTGAAGTGCCTGAAAATAGAGTTTTCTTTTACATCACTAATGTTTTGGAAGAATCTTAACAATTAAAAATATTGTTTGTTTTTATGTAGTTTAATTGTAAACATTTGGCGTTGGTGGGCTTTATCTGTTCAGTTTATGTACGCTCCATTATGAGAATAGCTGGAACTGGGATGGAGGAAAATAAAGACAAAGGATGAAGGAAAAGGGGCATAGTAGTGTGTCGCAATGAGAAGAGAACAAGATTTTTTTTATTTAATTGTATTGTGCACTTTGCACTTTTTAATGCCTCAGGCTTGCATAAAATATCACAATAAGGCTCGGGGGAATCTTTTACTTTCTTGTAGGTTTCTGATGTCTCAGAATTGTTTATTAAATTAGGTTCAGGGTAGAGAGTATGAGGTTATCGCTATCTTCCCCCTGTCCCTTTGCATCTCCTCTTTATATAGAATTAACTTTATTTAGTGATATATGTCACTAATAACTGCATTTGTGGAGTAGATTGTGTAAAATCATTAAAACAGCATTCATTTTATCAATAGCTCCTCATTCTTGAAGGTCGCTGTGCCTCACTGCAGCTGTGATGGTGCGAGTAGCATATGGCAACAATAAAGGTGAAATATTGACTGCTTATGATTTATTTCTGGAACCCCTCTTAAAAAGTATTTCGCTACCATTTATTTGTTTTTAATTCCTAATAATTTTTAAAAAGATTAAAAACGTATTTTTTGCCAAGTGGGGGGCTTTTTCTCTGGTATTTTAGAATGCCATTTCTAGAAAACAATGATTGCTAACTACTTCAGGGAAGAGAAAGAACAGAACTGAAAAACAATGGAAAATGCAAACTTAACTTGCAAGATAATGTAAGAGAATAACATCAACATCCAACCACATTTGTTTGCAGACACCTGTGCATCCATCAAAAGAAATTCCCATGGTTTTATAACAGAAATTTTAAATCAGTTTTTCCCTAAAAACAAGGCAGATGGGTTCTTAAAGCTTAGGTATATTCTTTATGACTGGATGTTCCTTTCTTATCCTGGCATCTTTGTTGATGTCAGATATGTAAGAGGTCATGAAACAGTGAAGAGCAAGTAGAGAAGAAAGATGTTTATCGAGAGTAAGAGGAGCTGATAAGGACAGGAGACAGGATAGGGAAGAAAGAATGGAAAGAAGGATGAAGGAGAGAAGGATAAACATACTGTCATGGTTGCCTTTTTAATTTGGAGGACACACTTGTAAACATGTCCAATTAAAATCAAATATGGTAAAAGCAAACAGGTCATTTAAAACACACACTCGCTTGCACACGCTGTTGACCCATTCATGCCATTGCTCATTAGGCGATGTACCCTGTTGTTCACTGCTGCTGCTTTTGCTACTCTTATTTTGTTTACATAACCAAGTCAGGTCAGGCAGTCAGGGTGCTCGCTCTCTCTTTTCCTCTCTAAGCATGTCTTGCATCTCTCCACTCTGCGATTGTACTGTAACCGCAGCTTGAGCCAGAGGTTTGGACATAGTCACTAACACATAATAATCCAACCATTCTGATGCTTTGTTTTTTTTCCAGAATTGATTTATTTTTTGCACCTGTTTGTGCCAATGATAGTCATTATTAAAGATTTTTTATAATTACTAAAAAACATATTTTCTCTTTTAACTCTGAAAACCATAAAACAAGTGAAAAACTTTAATTAAAAATCAAGGTTCTCAGACACAAATTTCCTCCCTAAAGCTTTTAGCTAGTGATTATGTTTCATAAATGTTGGAACAGACTAACAAAATAATGTTTAATAATACCTATGATAGATTTTATGCTGATATATATCACATTATGTCATAAATGCTTCAACTAATCTAGAATGGTCTGTGGAAGGAAGGAATAAGGCTGACAATAAATGTGAAATGGTTTTGATCTGCAGACCCTGAGGCAGCTCTGCATTAAAAATAGACATGATTGTGTTAGTGGAAATCGCTGCACAGGCTTAGGAGCACATTACAATTTGTTGTTGCAGTCCACTAATGCAAAACAAACTTTTTTGTACAGCTGCATTCTAAGCTTTAGGTTTTTGAAAAATACTGAATAGTTTTATTTGAGAAATACTGAGAAATATTCCCTGTGTTTAAAATAATCAAAATGTTAATTTAAGGTTAAAAAGATCTGCATTTTTAGCAATAAAGGAATATTGATGCAATGTGTCCATGTTGTGCTACTGTTGATCTTTTATTTTTTTCCAGAAAATCTTTTGCTTTTCTCCAGCATCACTTTTCCATTTCTTTTAATATAATTCAGGTAATTTGGCTCTAAAAGTGTTGTCATTATTTCAGACCAAGGATTTGCATTATTTAACAAAAGGTAAAGAAAATGATCTTAATAGTTCACTGCTGCAACATTTCTCTTCTTTTGGATAAGAGCTGAAAAGTTTCCAAGCAACAATAGAAGCCCAGTTGCCTTCTCCTTAGGCACTTAGGATTATCATGTCCTGGATGACTGACAATCTTTACCAGTGTTTTCCTTAGCGGTGGTTATCGTTAGTGTATATGCTGCTTCTCAGAGTAGGGGAGCTCCTGTTGCATAATTGAAAATATTGACAAAATAAATCTGTGTCTACAGATAGCCATGATCTGCTTATGCATGCAGCATGTTTAAAAGGATACAAGAAAGTTTTTTACTCCATTCCTTCATATACCACTGGCACTTAGACCTTATACTGTAGCAAAGGTATACTGTAAAAGAGGAGGGTACAGAGTCTTGATGAGCTTATTAAGGCCTCTCGGTCTTTTAATCAGCTTAACTTTTAAGGAAGAGAGCGTTTACCTTCTGTCTCGTTTAAAGTACAATTATTTGCTTTGTAGAAAGTAATTGCTTTCTAAAACAAATCTGTACTTCACAAAATTATCAATAGTACAGTGACTAATAGATGATATCTCCCTTACAAGCTTAAGTTAACTATTAGATCACTAAAAACATTCTCAATCTTTATTTTTTATAGCCAGAAATCCAAATATGTAACTGTTTAAAAAAACGTTTTAAAGTGTACAGAATTCTAGGGTTAGCTGCCGAAGGTTTAATGATTTTTTGGTCTCTTTTAGTAGACATGGATGTGATAATTAGAACTCAGGTAAGCCTTGAAATATTCCAAATGAAGTAAAGATCAAAACATAGGACCCTCAGTATCTCAGACCATGCATTTTCTTCCCTTTTCTTTTTGGTCTTTGTTCATTCTTTACCTCTCCTTGTTATCTCTTCATTCCTTCTGCTCACTCTCTTCCTCCCTTTTTGTCGCTAACAAGCATGCTACCTGTTTCCATGGACACAGCTGCTGATTGCATGATGTGGACTAAAGCAACTAAGTACAGTTTGTTTCCAGCTGCGTTGTATAAAGTTTTTACCGACATATTTAGCACAGAGGTTGCGTTGCTAGTTGTTGAGATGGTAACAAGGGAAAATGTTATTTCACCCTGAAAACAGAACATGTTTTATTTGGAGTTATATCTGTACTTCTATGTTGTCGTTCATCAGAAAGTATGTAAACGTTTCAATGCCTAAGATGCAAGAAATATTATTCATCAAACATGTTTTTGACACTAAAACCGATGAGGGAAGAAGTACTTTTTCAAACCACTTTAAGAATTGAATTTCTACCTCATGTCTGGGTGAAAAAGTTATTTTAGTTCAGTTTACTTTACTGAAATATTTAGGCAATGCAATACAACCTTACAAACAAATATGTACTACATACATTTGGATCCATGTATTACACAGTTCAGGTTGTTTTACCCACTGGTAGAAAAATTCTATCAAAGAAATTAAATTTAAAAAAAATCTTCAGGTTTCACAGTTGTTGATTAAAGATCCTGTATTGATTCAGTAAATGTATCTATAAAGGTTGATTTACTGAACATCTAGTGGAAGGACAGAGACACAAATGCCATTGTTTTTGAGTTTGCAAATTACTGTTATGGAAGCCTGGACAAAAAGCAAACCTACTGGGAAATACAAGCTATAAATGTGCAGAATGCATCCAAATAAAATCCATTCTACATAAGGGCATAAAACAAAACTAAATTTTCAGTCTATGTCTCTACTGCATGTTCCAGACAGGCTGGTTGGCTTTAGCAACTTTAATGTGAAACAGTCAGCTTAGAGAACCTTTAATTAAATTAAGCAAAGACCCCACAATCCATTTTAAACGAGCTAAAGGGTGATTCTGTTTATTTGTGCTGAATGTTTGACATTGAATCAATGAAAGAGAGAAACCACCTAACTTAATTTCATCAAATTGATTTAACACATCCGTAGTGGATAGACAGAAACAACAGAGGCGTGAACAAATCCTTGCCCCAAAATGACATCCAGTACACTGATGTGTTTCAGCAAGTGTAAAAATGTAAGGATGGGGTTAGTCAACAAAAGGTTGTATTGGTCTGCAAGGGTAATGTATTGAAAAAGACAAAAAGATAAAAAAAAAAGATGTCATCTTATTTATAAAAAACACACTCAAAAAAAGAAAAACAACAAAAATAACAACAAAGAAACAGAAAAACATTCAGTCTATTTCAAAGTGCATTAACAGGTGTCCATGTTGAGTTGATTTGTTTGGTTCAGCTGGAAGAAAAATACCCCGAGGAAATTGACAAAGATATTATAATTTAGACCAGGACATCTGCTCTTTCATTTTAGCCAATAAAATGTGCTCTTGATTTAAATTTCATAACAAAAACAGTTTAAATCACTATATTGCTTACATTTAACTACTAAAACAGTATCTGTAAATGTCCTTTGCAATTAAAGAAGTATTTTTGAATTGGATTAAATACAATATCTTTATCCAGAATTCACCTAAAAGACTGCCACCCTAACTTTTCCAAGCTCACCATTGGATGCAAGGATTTTTTATTTCCACTTTTATGAAATCACGTATGCAGAAAAAAGTGTACATTATATGTTTTAGATGAAGTTACTGTATGTTAAGGCTCTTCACTGATTAAAGACTTGTTGAACCAGAGAAGATAGCAAAGCACTGTTGTTCAGTGTTAAAGGGTTTTTCCCCTCCAAGGAAACATGCTCAGCAGGAACTTGTAATCTTTTGTCCCACCATGAATAGAGCAGTATTCAACAATCATGGCTCATTACAGCATCCTGATTGCTTATGATGGAAGGAGCGAAAAAGGTGCAAGTTGCAGCCAGAAAGTAATATTTAGGGCAGTTCAGATGAATGTATATGTTTTTGCGATAAGTCAAATCTTTTTTAGTATAAATGTGAGATGCTGAAAGATAGTATAGCCCAGTTAGAGGAGATAACATTTTGGGGGTTTGAAAAGAGCCCAACTAAACAAAAGAACAATTGAAACTGACATCATCCTCCAAATGTATTGGTTACCTATATGAAGAAGGGAAAGTACAACTTTAAAGTATTAATAAACTAAGGAAAATCAAATAACAAAATATTATCTTTGGTTGTTGCAGGATTATAGCGGCCCTTGCTGCTAATATTTTGTACAGTCCTTTGTCTATAGGGCAGTGAGTCTAGTCTTTTCCTATAATATTTAAAAAGGTTCAACCATGCAGATATAAGAATCCTCTTCGATTGACTGAGAATGTATGGTGTGAGAGGAGAATGTATCCCTGTGAAAGGAGAATGTATGCGTGTAAGAGGAGTATGTATGCATGTAAGAGGAGTACATGTATGTATGCATGTAAGAGGAGAATGGAAGCATGTGAGAGGAGAAAATATGCTTGTGAGAGAGAGTGTTTGTGTATAAGGAGAATGCATAGGCATGAAAGGAGAATGGATTTTTGTGAGAGAAAAAATATCGCTTTATGAAAGATAAAATATATGTATATGACTGTGTCAGTATGATTTATGGCTTGTATTGTCCCTCAGTGTTTTAGACAATTTACATGACATTGTGCTCTTAAGAAAAGGAATTTAGGACATTTAGATGAGGCCCTCAGCACCACAGTTCATTCATATTTAGCAGTTTGCATTAAGTACTTTGCATTAAATATTTTTCAATATTCACTCTACTTTTTAAGATCCACTCCTTAGATCCTTTAGCAGTGTTGATGCCAAAATGCTTAAAAAGCACACAGTTCCCACTATAGCTTCAGTTGGGTTTAGCAAACTTTACAAATTTAACTTTATCATTGTTGGCCTGCCCAAAAACAGTGGGTTGATACCATAATACAGTGATACTGTAGCCTATAGTGGTCATTATGTTAAATACATTATATTACTTTTTGCTTTATTCTCATTTTCTTTGGAATTTATTTTCTTCCTAACAATTCTACTCCAGCCCCGAGTTAACGGTTGGTTATTTCTACATTTTCAATGAAAAATGTATTACTACAAAGAAAAAAAAAAAGTTGTTTTCTTTCTACACATTTTACCCCTGGTACCAATCAATATGGAATACGCTGTATTTTTATAGAGTTCAGAGTTATTAAGAAGACTAATCATGCCATAATAAGCCACATGCAGATTAATAATCTGCCTGCTGTTTGCTGATGTTGACCTGGAAGAGGAATACGTTGGATCAAATGTAGTGTATAGGAGTTTCTAAGAAAATGTGGGTGGGATAGGGTGCATGGCAATACCGTTAACGGGAGCAGTTTCCATAGAAACAGCTCATTAGGAGGCAGTTTGAGCTGTTTGATACCGTCCATGATTAAAGGACTTGCTGGGGAGGGAATGAGCATGACGGAAAGAGATGGAAATCATCAATAAAGATTGACAGAGAGCAAAAACAGG
Organism: Cyprinodon tularosa; assembly: GCF_016077235.1. NCBI lineage: Eukaryota > Metazoa > Chordata > Actinopteri > Cyprinodontiformes > Cyprinodontidae > Cyprinodon > Cyprinodon tularosa. Next base: position 296,860 of record NW_024039245.1, on the reverse strand, counting down.
AGAATGAGAAGAGAAACTAAAGCTTAGGGAGTGATGAAATAAAGTCAAATGGCTTTGCTAAAGGTGTTCCTTCTCATGTAGAGTGCTCTGCATCTTAGGGAGTACTAAATTAAAAGGCTTGAAGTCAGAATACATAGTTGAAGGGCAGCGAGAGCCACCTTGAATGCCTCTTTCATCATTGCCAATGGATGAAACCTCTCTCAAAGGTTGCGGAAAATCGCAACAAGGCATCTAATCACAGAGGTATTCTGCCTTGTGGCAAACTGGGCTCCACTGGGGACTTGGTTGCAAATGTCCCCTTTTTTTCCCCACTTAGAGTGAGCTGTCTTCCCTCTTCACACACCCTACCACTATGCCTTTCCTTCGCCTTTTTGTGTTCCCACCCTGCAGCAAACAGAGAGTCATGAGTGCCATGTCATCCAGTGAATGTGTAACGTCAGGCCCAGGGCTGTCTTGGCCAGGCTGTCCTCGTTTGCAGTCTCACATTGAGGATTACTTCAACCTTCCACCCTGACTGTACAAGGAGAATGTTTTTGTAGGAGTTGCATTAAAGCTTACGCCTAAGGTAGTGATTAACTACGACAAGCTTCTGTTGTCCTCAGTTACAGTGGGGTTCTTGATTTGGTCTTTTCAAGTGTTTTAGTGAAATATTTTAAATGTAAGTATGTGTTGATATGTATTTGTAGGATCTATGTGTAGCAGATTGACTGGATCTGTTAAAAGAAATAGAAATAGCGAAAATATGGAAACAGTTATGGTGATGGCCATAACAAGCTTCAGATATATATATTGCTGCTGCAGCTTTTTAACATCCTAATGATCAGCTCTCACAGTTAATTATCAAACCTCATTTAAAGAGTGTCGTTTCACATGTGAAAGTTAAAAAGTATTAAAATAGGTTTTTTGAGCTTAACATTGTTAGTACGATTACAATCTTGAAACCTAACAAACTCATGCTGACTTGTACATCTCTTCAATGTGAGGCAATCCTTTGATTTACCGTCACTATCTTGTCGAGATCCCAAACCCTGTCTGTCAAATGTTTCACGCACAGACATGACCGCTCCGTACTTTGAAAATCCTTTTGGTCAGAAACCCCCAATTTTCACAACAAATACATGGGAAAAGACTGACGTTTGAAAAGATTCTGTGCAACGGACTCAATCAGGAATAAATGCAATTTGGACGCTTACAGAAAACAAGAATCATAAAGCCATGTTGAACTGTGGTGTCATCATTTTTGAATGAAAAGTTAGATTTTTTAATTTCTAGTTCTATGTTTGGATACCATGTCAGCATGTAGTTCTACGTTGAAAGACATTAAAATGCCTCTAATTGGTTTAAACCCAAAGCTGATGGTGGATGTCAAAGTAATAGCATGTTTAAATCTTAATCAGCTCAGTGGGCCCACATTTATGGTAAACCCAAGCAGTACATTTTGTTTGTACTCCCACACACTTGGCTGTCTTAAATGAAGCCACACGGTGCAGATGGTATAAACCTTTGGGGGCAGAATCAGCCTCCAGAAAGCGTCCTCAATGATTTTCTGTAACATGAAAGATACATAATGCAGCTCAGAAGGAACAACTGGGGCAGGGGTGTGTGGTGGAGGGTCTGACTGTCTGTAAATGAATGCACTCACAAACCCACACGTCACACATTCTCACAGACTGTCTCTGAGATGAGTAGCAGATGTCATCCTCTTGTTTTTTCTCATCCCCATCCCACTCCATACAATGTGTCCCACTTTATGTGAGAAATCATCAAACAACTATTTCCTTCACACATGTCATTGTGAGTGTGGATGTTTGAACTCTTCTGTTTCCACTTCTCTGAGCTTTGTGCCTTAAAGGAAGTAATTACTTGAAAGCTTGTGGAACTTTGGTTCCCAGCTCAGTGTTTTGAATTTAATTGTTAAGAATAAAGTTAAGGGATGATCTTTTATAAACATTTTATAAAAATTTTATCCAATGTCGATACCAATATGGCTGTTATGACTGTTTATCGTTATTACATGCATTTTCCCAACCTTTCAACAAATTGTAAAAAGGAAAAAAACCTTCACAATAGCTTCTCTTTTTCAATTGTACACCCTTCAATCATTTTGTTACATCACTACCATTGTCACAGCAATTTAAAAACAAGAATAAGATGGGAATGAAAATCGGTAAATATATCAGTCTAAGGGGCCCATACAGATGTGGAAGAGAGCAGCGTTATCATTGGCTGATATAAGTGTCAATACTGATAGATCTCTAAATTTTTAACTATTTATCAGTATTTATTATTTATCGATAAAGATTGACTGATTGATTAATGTTGATAATTACATTTATGCTGCTAGTTTCATTCTTAGTGAATTACCTTCTAACTGTTAAAATAAAGTTGACTTTTACCTCATTTGAAAAAAAAAGGTTATTATTGATAATAGTAATGCATTTGTGTACAATAATCACAATACTAAATTTAATACACTATATGTCTAATCCGTACTAAAAGCCAAATAAAATATTCTAAATAAAATTTGTACTCAATTGTATTCTTAAATCAGATAGTAGTCTCTATATTAGGGGTTTCGAACTCTATTCTTTGAGGTCTGGTATCCTGTAACTTTTAGATATCTCCCTTATCTAAAACACTTGATTTCACATTGGAGAAATTCACCTCTGTATTTTACCCATCTCTTTGGGGAGCAATGGGCTGCCATCGTGGGCCCCCAGGGGAGCAGTGTGGGGTTAATGGTTTTTCTCAGGGACCAAGAGTGGCAGTCTGTGGGAGTGGGGCTTGAACTCAAAACCTTAGGATTCCAAGCTCTATGCCATAAACCACTAGGCCTCCACTCCCCTACAATCACTCTAATTCACCTCTTTAGAATACAGTCAAGGTCTCCAGAGTATGATCCACACTCCAGAGTTCTCTAGATCCATATGATACAGTGGTTAAGAAATTAATTATTTGGTGATGATTAGCAGTTTGATTATTAAATTTGCACTATCTTGTTAGACTTCTAACATAGCTAAATTATGTTATTTAAGAAATGTTCCTGAACTTTAATCTATTTTTTTTCTTGAATGCTTTGTTTTTCCTTGCTTGTGGGTGACTCAGGTGTGACCATGAAACTGATGGATGAGGTTGCTGGAATTGTGGCCGCTCGACACTGCAACACAAACATCGTCACCGCTTCTGTTGACGCCATTAACTTTCATCGCAAGATTAAAAAAGGTAAGGGTAGCCTGGAGAAAGCACATGAAATGGTAGAGTAATGCTTATTTAAGTTCCAGTGGTAAATTCATCTACTTTATCTGGATTTTAAATGTTCAGCCTTTACTTTGGATCAACTGAACAGGTAGAGTTGATCATTTTCCTTTTGATATTCTACGACGAAAAATATAACTTCCCATTTAGCATTTAAACAAATGCTTGTGATTTTTCAACTCTGTTGAGAATTGATGTGTCTACATCAGTGACGTGCGGTGAGGTTCATAGCTGGTGAGGCACTGACGTCATCAGAATCAGATTTGCAAATAGATGCATAGATTGACAGCAGTTTACAGGTTATGTTTCACTTCTGCATCCTTACACATACAAACTGTAGCTCACAAAACACACATTTCCTTAAAAAACAAAACAAAATAAATGTTATTACTGTCTTACCTTTACTTATAAATGAATAGAAGTCCTCCTTATCTTCCTTCAGTTTTAAAAGTCTCTCTGTCTCAATGGAGATCACTGCCAGGGAAGAAAGCCTTCCTTGATCCGTCCTGTTCCTGCCTTATGTTTTCAGTCTCTTGAGCACCCCCTGCCATGAGGCAAGAGAACTGCCTGCCTCACCTCGAACTTGTTCTCTGCCGTTTATAATCGCTCATTACACGAAACACGTTACACAAACACAGTTGGTGACAAAAAGCTCTGTACATTATATACATAAGCCAAATTATTAGAAATAAGTTCACATATTACATTTGTTTAAACCATTTTATTGACGCCGTACAGCAACATGCTCTCTCCGCTTTGCAGCCAGCGCAGAGCCAGGGGTTGCGCAATCCAAGGTGAGGCAGAGCTCGCTGCTGCCTCACCGGCATCGCTTCCAAGCATTTGAATGGGAAAATAAGAAAATTCAGCGATTTTGAACAAATAAAAATCGAAATTGGTGAAGCTACATGAAAAATGAATATTTTTTAGTACAAACCACCGGATGAATATAACAATTTAAATTACTTTATGATTATATATTTTCTTTCTTTCCATGATGGCTGGTGAGGCACTGCCTCACCTGCCTCCCCTGACCGCACGTCACTGGTCTACATATAAAGAGCTCGCTAGAACGAGAATCTAAAAAAGGCACATATTCGCATTAGCAGTGGAGTCATTTGTGGAAACAACCACTTTGGATGATTTTGTCAGAAGCCTGCTGTTCAAACCAGGGCTGAAACAATCATTGGATTAATCGTGATTAATTGATTATTGAAATAATCGTCAACTATCTTAGTAAACAATCGATCGTTAACTGGAGTATAGTGACTATAAAATATGCCCTTACCTAACAGATCAACCCACTTAGAGCAGCAATTATACCAAAATTGTAAAAATATACTTAATCATTTTGCATTTAAGATAAAAAAAATGTTTTCGTCTGCTAGAACTGGTTTAATTTCATAAAAAGTATTGTTTAAGGAACCTTTAGATTTATCAAAAAAAAAAATCGACAGATTAATCAATTTGCTAAATAATTGTTAGTTGCAGCCCTAGTTAAAACTACCTGCAACCAGTTTAGGGTGCTTTGGTGTGGTGTATTGCAATAATCCAGATATGATGAAACGGAAGAATGAATTATTAGCATGAATCATTGTTTTCAGCACAGGACCAGGGGCAAAGGATCTAAGTTTGGTTAAAGTCCTTTTATAATCAATACAATCCTGCATCATGTTAGTGAGTCTTACACTGCAAAAAAAATGAAATCTAAATAAGTATTTTTTTTCTTAAAATAAGTCAGTTTTTTCTTTCATTTAGTAGTCATGTCAGACATTTTACCAACGGAACAAGACAATTTATATTTAAAACAAGAAAAAAAAAACAATTATATTGTTTTATTTCAAGTGCATATTATGTAATTATCTTATTTTAACAGTAAAAATACGAATTCCATTGGCAAATCATCTTATTTACCAACTCAAATTAAGGGTAAATTAGGGTAACTTTTACTATTTCTAGATAGTTTTTGCAGTGTGGATTTTAACAAATAAAAGTCATCAGTCATCGTAACTATGTAGAGGACACACAGCTTTACATGATAATGTCATCAGGTGATTATGAATCCATTAGAGTGTTGCCTTAGAACAGATCAATATGTGGATATGTCTGAATTTTCTCCAGCCGAATAAAAAAAACAGAGGTAATAACCTTCAGACCAAAGCAGGAGAGACCCAGAGTTAGCTCCGCTACTACAGCTATAAACCATTGATCATGGCTGTGTCATGATGGACTCAGAATTGAACCTTTAGATGCACATAAAGGAGTCACTAAATCAGCCTTTTATCAGCTGAAGAACATTTCCAGGACTAAAGGACTAATGTCCAAGCTGGAGCTACAAAAGCTCATTCATGTATTTATCTTTAGAAGAACTGATTACTGCAACAGTGTCTTCATAGGTTAGCCTAAAACGTCCATCAGAAAGCTGCAACTGATCTATGAAAGAATAATAAAAATGATAATAATAGATCAACAGTATCTCAGCGTTAAGGTTGACGACAGACATAAGATATTTTTACAGGATAAAACTTTTATTTTTGTTCTGTATGGAACATTATCCAGACATCAAGTACGCATGTTCAGATGTTATGATCCCCCAGGATAAGATGTTAACAATAGACTGGCTTCATCTCTATCTGTTGTTGAATTATGAAGTGGAAAGAAAATGTCACAGCTCAGCACGACTGTGCCAGCTCAGCTCTGCATTTACAGTACACTTGTTTTCAAATACGGGCAACTTCATTCAAGCAGGATAATTCTCTAGGTTCATTCGGTTTGTCTATAGAGGTTTAAATATTTAGGAGCGGTGGTACATATGGCTTGAGATATTAAAAACATTTAAGAGAGGGAAAGGCTCAAGCTGAAGGGTTAGAATAATGATAAAATGCTTCAGTACCTATATTCATTACCTCTTCATCATTGTTTTCTATAACCTTATGTTATAGAAAACAATGATGAAACAATCGATAGATAAAAACCTGATTATTAGATTGTTAAAAATGCTCATGCATTGCCTTTATATGGTCTTAGATGTGACTATGTTGCTACAGTGAAAAAATGTACCGTCAAATAACATTAATTACCTCTGCCAAGGAGGTCATGTTTTTATGCAAGTTTGTTTGTTTGACTGTCTGTGTCCAGGATAACTTGAAAATTTATGAACAGAATTTAATTACATTTTTACCAAAGGTGCACATCAGTCCAAGGAACGATCCATTAAATTTTGTGATTATACACATCATAATTGGATGAAGGAATCTTTTAAAGAATTCTTTAACATTATTTGGCGGCATCTAGGGAAAATGTAGGAAGTGTGAAATATAGATTTTTAGTCATTTTATTTCACTTTGTCGGTTTGGATATCTGTGAACACTTTTTTGAACAAAGTGTTGATTCTGTTGAAAAGGATATGTTATAAAGAATAATGTTGGGAATTTGCACTCATATTTAAGTAAATCTGCTTTGTTAAGCAACCCTTACATGTACTGTATTTAGAAAAATATACTAAATTAAAAACCTTTACAGAACAATGTATTGGACTTAACCTGTGTATTAGTCCTGCAGAAAAACCTTATACTCCTATTATTAATACTAAGGCTAATAGTGATGTTGATAGATACTTGTGCTGCCATAAAGAAATAAAACACAGCTAGGGGTAGATTAATTATCTGTAACTTGATAAATTTGCAGCAATTTACTTCTCATTTCATGCATAGATTTAATTGGTGTTGTTCTGTCACACACCTCATTTGTGGATTATTTTCTGCCTTTTCTGCTTATGTTCTGTTTACTGTAGTTCAGCACGTCCTCTGAGTCCTGTTATATTAGACAAGTCTAAGAATATGCAGATGGTGTGCCACTGAACGGTTCTTTTCATTCCTTTTTTTATTCAACAGTGCATTGCTTTTGCAATTTAAAATAACATGCAGTTTTTTTTTTTTACATCTTAATTATGTTGCAAGTGACCTAAAGAACCATGTCAATTTATTAACTAAACCATCCATATAACATGTTTACCCCAAAGCAAACACACTGCAAAAAGTAAGGCAATGTCAGCGTAAATAAATATTGGGTATTATTTGTGAAGGAGAATACACAGAAGTAAAAAAGAAAACTGTTAGATGCTTGCCATTGATGTCCCATGTGAGAGTTCAGTCACTGCTCTTTTCTGTGATCCATTGCTACAAAATAGCCAGAGGTACAAAAGAAAAGAAAGACATAAAACCTCAAAAGCTGAATGTCAGATGAAAGGACGTTATGGAGAGGGAGAGGGAGAGAAAGGAGCAGTCGAGATGGGAATGATGACACCGTTTCATTATAAAATTGTGTTTTTTTAATAAATTATAATTATTAGTCAGATTATATGGGATTTTTGTTTTCTGCTTGTACAGTTTGGATGCTACACACTAGTCTCCATCATTAAAAACTTGAGTTAATAGACGAAAGTAGTGGATTTTGACCTGTCAAATGCTCAAGTGGAACAATAAAAATAATGCTTGTAGTTTAGAATAAAGAAATATTTCACCAAAGCGGACTGCACCAAGTACTCTCAGACCGGTGTATACTTCACTACACTTATTGCAGGGTTGCTACATTAGACGAAAATGGGACCTGACCTTCAGAACTGCACACGTGCAGGATCTTTCTGCATAAATCAATTATTAATCAGGAGAAAAAATGACCCATCATCAAGACTCAGGTTTGTTTTAATGTTCCTGAGTAGATATCCCTTCTCTCTGCTGTATGTCTGTGCCAGAGGCGGTTTATCTCAATGAGTGGCCTAGCCCCTGGTGGTGACATCTTAAAACACTCAAACAGGCAGATGACAAGAGGGATGATAAATGGCTTCAATGTATCAGCCCGTCTGCTTGTCGCTACTCATCCTGATATACAGTCATTGCACTACATCACCCTTTTACATTTTATCTGTGAAAGATGTTTTTTGGCCTGGATGTCACCGCTAATATATCGCCCTTGATATATTAGGTACACTGTCCTGAGAGCCTGTCATGATTTAGATTTAGTCTGACCAGGGTAGATTTGTTACTTTTAATCACCTAATGAGGCCTATTGCAAATTGGCCAGAACTAAACCCTCACCACTAATTACTAGCTAACCACCCCTTCTATTGCTTTTTCAAGAATATGTGAGCAGAGTTACTATATAGCATTTAAATGATTCTTCTTACCCATCCCTTTCTCAGAACATGACTATAGAGCAAAGACGCTTGATTATAATCTTAATAACAGAGAAAATGTGCAAAAATTTGGTGGAAAACTACATAAAAATCAGTTTTATCAGTAGATAAAATGTTTTAGAAAATTGCTTTGAGAAATACTAAAGCAGAACTAAAAGTGTCAATAGATGAGGACTCATCAGTGAGGTATTTACCAACCATTTTGATTATTTTAAAAATTAATTCTGCATGCTTTATATAAAAGACTTTGCTGGTGGGAAAGTTGCTTTGGAACCGACATGCCTTTATGTGAACCCCCTGTGCTATCCATTCTCAGATGTTTTCATTAGGATTTAGATCAGGGGATAACCAATAGTTCCAAAAGGGGGGCGTTGTTCTCAAGGGATTGTAGGCCTTAAAAAATGTTCTGTTGAAATTCTCAGTGATCACCGCACATGCAAATGACATCAGTTGAGAAGGCCCCAAGCTGCAGCATCTCCACATAGCCAGCTGATTTTTAACTCCTCCTGATTAACTTAAACCTCCAGTCTTCCATTGAAGTTAAAAGCAAAAGTTAAAAGGGTTTTTTTTCTAGAGAAAAAAACTGGTGACTTCAGATCATTCGCGTGATGTCAGGCATCTGAAGTCACCAGTACTGTCCTAATTCAATTTTTTCTTGTTATAGTATAGAAACTTTCTTTCACCTTCCAATCTTCATCTTTGGTTTTCAAAGTAGACCAGTTTGTGCTGTACAAGGAGAGATACACTTTGTATATTATTAATTTTTTTTGCTCCTTAAAGGCACACCTAGGATTTTGTGACCTAAAGAGTTGATGCATATAAATTATTTTAAATTAATCCTCAGGCCGATATACAGTGCTTGACATTATCAATGCTACAAGTGGAGCTTTGCCGACTATGTAAGTTGGGAGATGACATTGTTGGCCCGGTCATGCGACCTGGAAGAACATATCGCTTTACGGGCAAAGGCTCTTATATAGGAGCTAAGAGCTCTACTATTTTTCCACCTGCTCTACCACTGGTCATGGCTGAGGAAGGAAAAAGTTTAAACCTTCTGAGGGGGCTAAAAAGAGAAAGCATGAAAGGGATTGAGCCAGAGGAAAAACAAGAGTCGATCTTGGAAAGAAGTTTGCTCGTTGGCGCAGGCTGACAGAAGAAGCCGGATGTAAAACCGATTCTCTTTTCTCAACTTTTTTATTAGACTGGTAAGTTAACACTTTGCTCCTGGTATACGTTCATATATCTTTATTATTATTTTCGATGTTCAGTAAAAGCAAAAAATGGGCGGGTACAGATCTACCTTAGTGGCCAAAGGTGGCATTGCAAGCCTTTAAGTTTTACTCATACACGTGCTGTCTTATGGTTATTGGGTTGATGTCATTATGGACCTTATTTAAAATGGAGGATCTGCCCCTAAACTGTATTCACTTCTGAACAGATTCTATGATTGAACACAGGTTCAAACTTATTTTCCGTCTATCGTTTGACTTTTTAGGTCTTGTAACCCTCCAGGTCTTTTAAGATGTTCTTAGATCCAAATCTTAGGGACTTGGCATTGTGAGATGCCTTAAGCTGCAACATTCAATAAGAAAAGCTCCTTTTACCTTCAACTTCACAGGGTAAAAGCAATTTGAATGAATAGGATGAGATGATAGAAAAATATTTATGTGAATATTATTAGTATATAAAGCAGGGATCTGAAACATTAACCAACCAATGAACAGCCTACATGTGTTTAAATTATTTTCCGACTCTTGTTCCCATTTCTGCATTTAACAAAAAAATGTAGTGAATGTGTAGTATAATTCGATATGGTCAGAACCGTTTCAAAAAATTTATATAAAATTCTTAACAAGTTTCAGATCCAGCTTTGAACTGGGATCACTGTGTTACTAGAGTATAACATTTTTCTAAGTTGCAACCATCTGAGCAAAACTGCTACTGTTTACGTGTTACCAAACTGACAAAATTGCTTAAAAGTCTCAAGAAGAACCTAGGAATCATTTTCTAGCCTCTTATAAGCTGGATAAATTATTGGCTGCTAATGTCATTGTCCACTGTGAAGAAAATTTAACATCAACGTGATCTAGAAACGATACACAATAAAGTGCCTGGTTGAAAATAAAATCTTTAAACTCATTTTAAATTGCAAGCTTTCCACAAGGACATTCTTGGGATTTACTTCAAATAAACAATTTGATTTTGGATGGAATATGCTGCACTGAAATGTTTTTTGGTCAATTATTAAAGAAAAAACAAGTTAATTTTTATAGCAGCATTCATAAATGGCAATCAAAGGAAATATGGAACAAAAATAATTGCAGAAAAGAATGGCATGTTGTAATAAGTTTGTTAAAGGCATAACCCCCCCCCCCCCAAAAATTTAAATTGTTCATTTTCAAAAGCCAAATCATAGCTACATACATAATCATAGTCAAACATAATTTTAGATTCACACAAGCTTCATATTTTTAGTAAAACTTGGTTTTTCATATTCAGCCAGAACTATACCAGAAAGTTGAAGATCACCGTGAAAAACATGTTTTAGTCAGAAACATATCAAGAAGAAATATTTTAGCCAGCATGTCAAATTTTTACTATCTGCAGATAATAGATTACTAGCAAAATTTCAAACTGCAGCAAAGGTTTGTTTATAAAAATCAGTCCAACCCTATAAATGTATCTATTTATGAAACCTATTGCTATATGGTGATGAATTTTGCATACTTTGTTGAGGTATTATAGTGCACTTGTAAGTACGATCTTATGGTACCTATTTATATAAAAGAAAAAAAGTTGTTTTATGTTATCCTACATTACAATTTTACTCAGAGAAATGTTTTACTAATAGGCTGTATAATGCAGGGATGCCCTAGGTTGTACAACTCTAATAGCTTTATAACAACAGCTCAAAACATATTACTATTGCATAGCGTACCATGCAATCCATTATGTTATGGTATGAAAACCACTGAACGATTTATTATTTATTAATTTGTTATTTAAACTCAAACATAAGAATATTTTACAGATGAAAAAATGTATAATAAATCAGAATATGACATATCTTGTATTTGACAAGTTTGGCGCTAAGTGGGAGTGTTTTTAAAAGTAAAAAGAAAAAGAAGGAGAGTCGTGGCCTAGTGGTTAGAGCATTGAGCTTGGGTCCTGGAGGTTCTGTTTTCAGCTCCCAAAGACTACCAAACTGAGTCCCTGAGCAAGACCCCTGACCCCACACTGCTCCATGGGTGCTGCACAGTGGCAGCCCACTGATCCCCAAGGGGAAGGGTCAAATGTGGAGGATTGTTGTGATCAAGTGGTTTTAGGCTGCTTCAGTATGCAGGCTGTTACTAGTGTGACAGAGAACCTGATTGTTCATTTTGTTCAAACATTAAATTTTTACAGAAAAAGAACAGACAGTAGAGTGCTGCAGTTCTGCACAACTCCATTATGTCTTTCACAAATTTCATTCAATGCTACAGAGATGATAGATGAGTAGTCACATTATGGCTGATGGTAAGAGGCTGATGACATGCTTGAGAAGCTGGATGATAGCTGGACAGACTTTTGACACTGGGCTCACACTGAACACAGTGCAGCTGCTGTACAGCTAATACAGGAATGTGGGGTAGGCAGGCAGCGCACACATTAAATGCAAACAGTCTCATGCAAAAAAAGAGACAATCTGGTGGAGACTGAGTGAGGGAGGCGGAGTTCCAGGTGAACCGACTTGTTAACTGGTTACAAGCAGGTGAAGAATTTCACCCAGTTAGCAGAGTGGAGCAGCTAAGAAGAAGAAAAACAGCAAGCCAGACTAAAAAAACAACAGCCAATGGCAGGCAGCATGACATGTTTACTGCTGGATAGAAATGCTGAGGCAGACTGAATGATGGAGTGGAATGACGCAGCAGAGTGCTTCTACCACCTTTCTTATATCTGAGATTTTAGACGCTGACCAATGCATTCCACTACTTGATTTTTGGTTGATATTAACATATTTCAGATATCACTATCAAATCAGGACATGCTGATACACATAACCCTCTGATAAAACTGAAAACTGATGTTTCTAGACTCTAAAATGGCTTATTCTGGTGCTTAACCTCTTACACCCTAAGGGGGTATAAATAAATTTCTGCCTGACAAAAACACACAAAAGTAAATAACTTATAGCCTCAAAGCTATTAGATTTAAGAAGAAACTTTTGGTACGCCTGTAAAGGTAAGATGTCATAGAATGGTTTTCTGGTGCCAGCACCATTGTAGCTTTGACCCTGCCTGAAATATTATGGACAAAATACAAAATATTTTGCATTTTTTGAACCTCGCCAAAATTTTCTTTGAAATAAACATTGCAAAACACCACCAAAATATTATTTATAGCACAAAAAAGTAGTACAGACTTTCAAATCTAAATGTTGTGTAAAAATATACAAAATGTGGACTCAATCAGATGAATCATATTTATTTTAGAATGGTATTAGTGAGAAGTTTCTTAGACGGAGAGGCCATTTTGGCACATTTATCCATAAATGTCACCAAACTGTGCCAAATATGTTTTTTACTTCAATACAGGGGGTTTGGTAAAATTACGAGGTCATGTAGCAGCTGGGTTAAAAGCTTCACTAAATGCATGTTGTTTTACCAGTCTTCAGCTAATGCTTTATTTGTTATTGCTTTCAATATTAGCAAAAGAATAAAATCAAAAGATTATAAAAAAGGAAAATACGATGTTATAAAAGCAGTGAATTTTTATAGAAACTTTATACTTTCATTCAACTGTATTTATCTTTGTTTACTTCAACATTTGTTTTATTAGCCAAGAATTACTCTTTTTTTCCCATTTTTTACTTGGGTTAGATATCAAAAATATTTTTTTCAAAACTACATTTTATGGACTTTTCAGTGTTTTATTAGCACAATATTTAGCCAGGTTCTACCTCAGGCTGCAGAGATAACACCTTCACTTCTCGTCTCCATGGCAACAGCAGTAATAATACAATGCTGGTGCATCAAAGAGAATAAAGAAACAGAACCAGTCTTGCTTAGTTACAGCAGTAGGTCCAACAAAGGCAATTAGATAAAAAAGAAAACCTCTTCAGCTTTGTTAGACTGACCATCTCAGACATTTTGCTGTCAGAACTATCACTCTACCCCCCTCAGACTTAATACATGTATTGAAATTACAACATGCTGGACAAGAAAAAAACATGACAATTTTTATGTACCTGTCTAGGCATGAGAGTGAGGACCATTTTTCCAATTTCACCATCACAATGAGGACCTGTTGTTGTAAAGTGAGGACATTTTGCTGGTCCTCACAAGGTGGTTAGATCTAGGGCTAAGGTGTCAATTGGGTAAGGTTTGGATGAGGTATGCATTGGTAATAGGGTTAGTTTTAGGGTTAGGGCATAGAAATAGTTACAAATGACTGGAAATCAATGGAAGTCAATGAGAGTCAACACATGGTCCTTACTACATACAGCAGAACAAATAGGGGTGTGTGTGAGTGTGTCCCTTTGCATCCATGGAAAATATCTATGGCTAAACTGCCTCCTGTGTCCTAACCCCACTGCGTTCTCCTCATCAAAACCTGTCATGTCTAAGTTATACTACTACCATGGGAGTCTTCTTCAGTGCCTTTACTATTTCATACCATTTAATAATCTCATTTTTTTGTGTTTTGCTACTCTCTGCTTTATTTAGGTATTTTTTTGACAAACAACTCTTGCTCAAAGTGTTTATTGAGTGTCAGAATCCTATCCTGAAGTCCAAATCATCTCTATTTTGCATATTTATATAACATGCTTTAATGTATGCTTAAAAAAGTCTGAACTGAATTGATACAATGAGAAAATAAGCTGTGAAAGGCACTTTTTATCAGTGATCATTGTCAATTGAACTGATAAAATCGAGGCTAAATTAAATGTCTCCTCAGGTTTTATGATTTAAAATGTTACCTTCTTATGTGCTTTGCAGATTATTGTCATTTTATTCTAAAAAGATAGACTGTAAAGTGATATATATATACATAGTGATAGATATGAATGATTATTAGATTTAAAATTAAATCATGGTTGACAATGTCACTTTTTTCTGAACATTTTAGTACTCAATATCAACACACACTATAAAACAGTTAATTAAATGTCCTTCTCATTTTCACTCCCAGGCTGTGTGGTGACAGTGACGGGCCGACTCACCTTTGTCAGCAACAGGTCTATGGAAATAGAAGTACTGGTAGATGCTGATCCGCTGGTGGAAAAGGAGAAAGGGAAATATCGCGCTGTCTCAGCCTTTTTTACCTTCATTTCACTTGACAAGGAAAATAAGCCACTAAATGTCCCTCCTCTAAAGGTTGGTACCAGTCTTTTCTCTCAGTTTAACTTTCTTGCTTTTTGAAACCTGGCTCCTGGTTGGATGATCTGTTAAAACTAGGATTGTTTTTCCATTTTCGTTTACACATCTACATTACATTTTAATTGCTATGATGTGATTTCACTGCCACACCACTAGTAGGTGGAATGTTTTGAGACTTAAAAAATATCTTAACTTATACTTTTTAAGTCCTGCTTAAAAAGGTACATTCAGTGATGAACTTTCTGAACATGAATCAGATGTTTTAAAGATAGTCACTTAAAACTGCTGTTATCAGAGAAAATGTTCAGTGTAAAAGGACAATAGAAATGCCACTGAAATGTCCAGGTTTGACCAGAAATTGTTGGTGGGTGCACAGGGCATAATAGTCAGAGTCTCATGTTGTAATCCAGGCAGGTCTGCCTCAACATAAGAGACAAATGGGGCTCTGGTTGGTTGATTATGTAATCCACCTTTCCATAAAAGGGCTTTTATTATGGAAAACATGAGCTGACCATTTATTTTTATCACAATTTCCAGTAAGGATTCCAAAGTTAAATTTTTGATTTCTACTTGTTTATTTTCGGTGTTGATTGCTTTGCTGTGATTGTAACAAGGTCATTATTAATGGATGTAGAGTTTATGAACAACTCCAATCTGTTTTCTATCTCTCATTACCTTTAAAAGGCTTCTGCTGTGCTCTTTACAGTTAGGCCTGTTCAGATAGGCCTCTACATACCCCTCAGGAATAGAGGCCTTTTCTTATTTTCAGCTCTGGTTTGAGTTGTTCTTTTAGTATTTTTGAAAAACCATTGATTGATTTAGGGTTGATTTAGATCAGCTTGTTTGTGATTAGACACACATTTTAAGTAGGCATAACTGGAACTCAAAGGAATGCTGCAGTCATAGGGTATATTTTAATATATACAGGCTTTTTTTAATTCCCTTTCATTTAATCTGGATCAAAGTTTTATTTTTGTCTTTGACAAGAAAATGCTTTGCGTTTACATCTTGCCCTTTTATAAAATACAAGCAAATTTTGTGTTACAATTCCTGCATCTTTTGATGCATTAAAAATTTCTCAGTGACTTTCTTTCGGAGTTTTTTCCCTAATATATCTAATTTGGCTTTGGGGTAATCCAAAGTAGGAGACCGTCCAGTGACCTGGGCCAGTTAGGTCAGCCAAAACTCCCATCGAGCACAGAACAACCTTCAGGCTATAAAGCATCTGTCGTGCAGGGATTCCTCCATCAGGGAGGACAGGACAGTGAGAACAGCAGGTCAGGAGATCCAACCTGGGTCAATCAGAGGTGAGACCAGAAGATACAGTCCTAAAAGCAAGATGCAATGATTTTTTTTATTAGATTGGTCCTTTAAAGCCCAAGTTAAATTTAATAGTTTAACCCAAGTTAAGCACTTAAACCTTAAAAAGAGATGAAGTAAACCTTTGATTAAAATATGTGGTTTAGATAATCTTTTATATAGGTGTTGATATTTTTTCCCAACCATAAAAAATATATCCTTGAGTATTGTTAATTTCCCCCTTTGTTGTTTGATTTTATGGAATCAGAGCTTGTTCTAAATAATAATCAGTGTAAACTTTGATGAGGTGTAAACATTTGATTAGTATAAATAACCTCTATGCAAGCTATTCACTATTCAGTAGGTGTCAATCAATCCATTTTCTGTCATGCTATCCCAAGCGGCTCGTGAGGACTGTTGGTGCCTATCTCTAGTTGTCTACGGACGAGAGGCGGGGTACACCCGATGGACAGGTCGCCAGTCCATCGCAGGGCATATTCAGTAGATATTAGACTGGAAAAAATATTTATTGAGACTTGCTACATTTCTTTCACATTGATGTAACTGAACATAACCTATACATTTATTGCAATAGATTTTTTTAATGGCTTCCATGAGTCTGTTCTCTGAGAATTACAGTCCTTAATGTGAATGTTTGTCTGATTCAGCACTGTGTTTGTAAAAAGTGCTGAATAACAGGCATACAAGACAGAGACAAATGCTGTTTGCTGTCTATGCTACTCAGGGATGCAAGCCCTGTTTATTATGCAAACTTTATGCACATGGGCCATCTGCTTAATACTGTGCATTTGAATTATTTCCCAGCGCCTCCCTTTCTGTCTCTGTGATGGTCCTTTGAAATCTTATCCAAAACTTCTGAGAGGTGGGAATTGATCTTGTCGGGGAGCGAGATTTAAACATGAGAAAGTTGTCTTTTAGATCCTTTTCCAAAAAAAACTAAACAAAGGTTTCAAAGGATTGCAGTTAATTTCAAATTTATTATTTATTACACTGTGAAGATGACTGTTATCACTCATCATTTCCTAAATCTGGGATAAATGATTTTTATGTCTAAACAACTTCCATTCAGTGGTTGAATATTTTATTTCAGTTTCTTTTTTGGTTGCTAAATGCTACTAAGCTAGTTGATAATTTATGAATTTGTAACACTGCTGTTGTATTTGCTATGTAAGCCCGGAAAACTAAAATCCACTGGCCCGCCAGCAACCCATTGGGTGTCCAATTAAACACAACAGAATGCATGAAAAATTAACAACAGCTAAACTTTTACCAAACCAGAAATATTTATATATTGTTAGAAAGCTTAGATCCTACATAATTCAACCATCAAGTTGATTTTATGCACACAACGTGCAGTAAAGCACAAATAATAAAGATGTAGCACGATGTTAAATCATAATTTTTCAAATAAAGTTGTGCTCCTTACCTTCGAAGAGGTCCTGATGCCGTATTATAAGTCCAATCTTAGATTATTTATTTTCCATTTCTCTGTAAGGGTCCATAGATAAAAAGTAATCCGGTATATGTGTTATAAAAACATTCTATGATGAGAAAATGGCCACATAGAGTCAAAAGAGTTCCTCAGGGCTAATACTAGTCATCTTTCTTATAACATTAGCTTCCCCAAACAATTCTGGTGGATATTTGGTATGTTTGTTTTCAGCACTTTCCAGCCCGTAAACAAAAGTGTCCCCATTGATTTTTGTTTAGATTTGACTCCAAGACAGCTCCTAAAACATAAAACCTGAGTGCTCCTTATCTCCGTACCTTATTCATGCTTCCCGTCAAATTATGCCTCATACAGTCCGGGTTGACAAGGGTTAAAACCACACGCAATGTTTGGGTTTAGCCAATGAAATTAGCTTTAAAACAAGGGTAAGCATGGCTAATTTGAATAATGCAGACCTGATACATTTGTTTTCCTAATGGCTCAGAGTGTCTTCAGCCAGCAGCAGATACTAGATCGTTGTGCAACATTAGAGCATTAGATGGAAAATGGAAAAATGTATGCTTCAAAAATGATTTGAGGTCATCAAAATGCTCCAGTGTGATTGTAAGCATTAATTTGTTGTGAAAAGCAATTTGCACAATTGGGTTAATTTGGGACATTTGGTGCGCTTTGGAGACGCTGGTGACACCAGAAGTGAAAAATTCCCATAGGTCTGACACTGTTATTTCTAGAGGTCTGACGTTTTTTGCAGTTGTGGTTGATATGATGCAGAATATGATGACACATGCCTGCTATCAAGCATGTCTTTCTTACTGCTATTCAAAAAATACCTATTATTTTAAAAAATAACTGATGCAGTTTAGACTGTGTCACAAATGAGAATACGTTATATTTTCAGAAATAAGAATGTGTTGGCTTTCAAACGATGTATCACACATGTAACCTGGCCTTACAGTTCCTTAATTATTTTCTTTTCCATATGGGTATGTAAAAAGGTGAGGATTACTTAAAATGAGGTGGATGTTAGCAGCTCCAACTGCAGGTCATTATTCTCTAAAGTGAACTGAAATCAGATTTACAGAGCCAGTACCAGAGTTCATCATTAGACTTTTAAGTATGTGTGGCTCACTGAAGGAGCCAAAGCGAAATATTAATAAAAGAAACCACAGGAACAAAAAAGGTTTCAAGCTAAAAATATAGACTGAAACACAATTTTACTTTAGGGTCCATCCTCCCCCCCCCCCCCTACTTTTAAACAAGGAAGATAATATTTTTTAAGTCTCTGTAAAAGCTTCAGAGAACAGCAAAATTTGAGATTATGTCCTGTTGAGTTAAAATGAGTGAAGAAATGCAGGCTTGGCAGACACTGCACCTCTTTACTCTGTTTTTTATTCTTTACTCTGTTCTCTATTTTATCTTTAGTTTTGTTAATTTTATGTAATTTTACACTGACTCTCTGACAATAATCTCAACAATTAAGAAATTATTGATAATATTCATCTATTTCCTTGAACCTATTTGATTTTACTTTTTGCCTAATGGGATCTAAGGTTAGAGTGGGATCTAAATGCAGACTTCATTTTTTTTCAAAATTGTTTAAAATCACATTATCTCTGTAATTTTATGTTTTTACACAAACCAAAGTTTTATCTATATATTAGAATATTTGTTTAATGTTAAAAACGCTCTTTTGTGGGTATTTGTGATCAGTTTACGTTTCATACTTTCAAAATTTCTACATTTTTAAGCTCTAAACCATATTTGCCCTTTATAAAAAATGACATGCTTGGCTGCACATCCTTCCTGATGATGCGTCGGCCAGATAGAAATGATCATCACATGGGTTTCCTGCAGGTTGGCCTTTTCAAAAGCTCCTATCTTTCTTCCTATTTCCATTTCACAGAACCAGCCCTTTAGTTCAGCCATTGTCTACCTCCCCCTCTGTGCATTCATTACCAGGTTTTCCATCTCAAACAGACAGCTTGCTGCTTGGATTATAATACTAAGGCCTCTCAGTGATTAGTTTAGTCATTCTACATTTCCTGTTCAACTCAGTTTAATGAAGAACATCCAGTCAAGAAAAACTGAACATAGTTCTGTACATGAATATTCAGTACTAAAAAAAGGACTAGACAGATTCTTACTACTGATGTACATTCCAGCTAAACAAGAGGAGAATAAGGAAAGATATGCACTGATGATATGTAGTAGAAGAAAGCAGCTTTAACATGTACAGATCTGTGAGTGTGAGTCTTTGTGTGTGCTGATCACTGAGGAAAACTGTGTAAGAGAGTAACAACGAAGCTCACTCTGTACTATTTCCAGCTTTCTATTTACTGTGGGTGTAAACATGCGATAAGGTCCAAATGAGGGAGTGCACATTTGGTTTCAATCAGTAGGAGCAACCTATTCACATGTCTGGATCATCAGCGTATAAAAGAGAGGTGTCACATGGCCTGTCAAACTAATTAACGTCATCGTTTGCTCTGGGAGTGATGATAGGGCCGCAAGGGATTAAAATGCAGTAAAGACAATCATTTTTCCTAAACCATGAATGACAGCAAACAGAGTCTTATGACAAACGTCCCAACTGTTTATTTTGACTTGATTTTACCTAGGACCCACACTGCTTTAATGCTGGGAAAATTATAACTGAATAACTTTTACCTGTGCGTTCTGAGAAAATGATTTGAAACTTCAATATAAAAAATTCATATTTCCTTTTAGAAAGAGAACGTCCTCCTCACTTACCCATTAGGCTAAAGGTAGGTTTATACTCGCCACTTGGAAGGGTGTGCGAGGGTTTGCACACCAAAACGAACACAAATAGCTCAGAAATATCAGGCAGCACATACTGTTCTCCAGCATTTTAGAAGTGGCACATGAAGTGTTTCGCCTCTTTTTCTGCATTTCCACTTGTTATTTTGAGGACTTCCCCCTGTGTTTTTGCAAATACTTTACTTACATCTGGATCAACTATAAACGTTTACAGGGCTTCAATGGTCTTGTGCACGTTGCGCACAGATGCGCACCGTGTGCAATCCAACCAGCGAGTGTATTTCAGCCTTTCATGTTCTATAGCTGGCAGATACTGTATGTCTTTTTATGTGGTGAATGCTTGCATTCAGTTTTTTGTGGTTCTCCCCTTAACCGCAAAACAGACAGAAGGATTTTGGGGAATTGACCCAGTAGTAATTAAACAAAGTGATTTAAGTTTTATGTTCATATTCTTATTATTAATTCTTAAAGGAATAGTACATCCAAAACATGATTAGCCTTCATTTTCTACTCACCCCCATGCTGAACAACACTCTGGAGTACTTTTTTGATATCTCAAATGCATCTGGAGATCTGGGAGGCTTCTTGCTGTCTGCTGACATTCAAATAATGGAGGTGCCCAGCGCCCGAGGCAGAAAGGTCCATAAAAGTCCACAAAAAAACGTGTCAATATTCCTCCATACTGCTTGTCCAATGTATTCCAAGTGTCCTGAGTGGGTAGCATCCAGAATTTACTCGAAACGAAGTCATTTAGAATGTTTTTAGAGCATAAACAGTAGTGTATAGGATTTCCTGAAAGAGCGCACCTGCGCGATCACGACGCTACGGAAGCCGGCAGACCAAACCAGCGCATTCAGCTCGGCAAAGAACTCATGCTCTTCCTCAACACTGAAGTCCTCAGACATTTTTCTTTCATTGTTTCTTTCTTTGCACAGGTAAACAGCACATTTCTTCTTCTACACTTGCATTATTGGCAGAGCAGACGCTGAATGCGCACTTTCATCTGGTTTGGTTTGCCAGCTTCCGTAGCGTCGTGATCATTTTACATTTATATTGCAGAAAATGCTATGATATGTTGTAAATAATAAATGCTGTAATTACTTATTAGGTTTTAACTATAGGGATTTGACTGTAGAAATTTAATAACACAGAGATAACTCTACTGTATAACTTTGAGCTTTTTACAGATTATTTTTGTTTTACTTTTAACTCTGTTTATAGAGAGGGTTCATTTTTTATGATATATAAAAAATAAGATGCACAGATCTCATTTTGAACTAAAATTGGCAGGTAAAAAAAAAGCATAAACATTGTTAGAAAGGTTGAGGTGTTGTTTCAGGTTATTGCCTTTTGCTTCTACGGTAAACTGAGGTTCAAGTAGAGCTGTCTCTGAAAATTGGTGAGAAGTGGTTTGCCAGCACCATAATTATTTGGGTATACAATTATCTGCACTCCCTCTTTACTGTGAAGCCTTTTCTATTGTTTGTGAATCTGTTTTGCAAAGCTGTGAAGCACTTTGCATAACACTTGCCTTTGATTTATTTTTAGCATTACAGGACAAAGGCAACACAACAACATGAAGTTGCTTGTTTTCAAAATTCTGAATTATGTACAGTATCAGCATAAATTGTTCTGTTGCCCTAGAAGAAAAAAAAAGCTTTGAAAGGATCAAAACCACAACATTTCTATAAAGGTGTTTATTTTAAAAGATATTAGGCTATTTCCTTTTGCACAAGCCAATTTAAAGATGTCTTTGCTTCATTGAATTCATGAAAGCCTCAGTTCTTCAGCATATGCATTTCTAAGATTGCTCTTTCCTCAACAAGCTCACATAAACATTTAAACTGAAAACAGCTAAAACCTTGGTTGAAACCACTTGGTATACCTACTCTACAGTAGTCTGCACAGTCCTATAACAGGTTCAAATAATGTGGAGATGTCAAACATTATGAAATTCTGCACCTTTTTTTATCTCTGTTAGTGTACTATCAACTTTAAGTATGCATCTTGTGCCCATTAGATTTTTTTTTTTTTAAAAGACCCTTGAAACCAATAAGAGATTGCAGACCATCTCTAATAATTTTTTTTATAACACCACAGTGTTTTTTGAGTCAATACTGTTCTATAAATAGCCCGATCGAAATGCCTGCCTCTGCTATTTTTAACTGCAGGTGCTTTTCCCCCTTCACTCTCAAATCCTTGGCGTCTCTCCAGTACGCTCGTTGCATTTACTATCTTTAGATTTTCCTTTTATAGCTCGACAGGGGGGTGAGGGACCATTCAGGAGCAGGTATGTGGGGGGTTGTGGTAATGTGCACACACTGCTGGTATAGCAGAAGTGGGGCATGAGGACAGCGTGAGCAGAGAGGACTTCAGGGGGCTTTCAGTATCCTTGAAAAGTACTGAAACTATAAATGCGTGCTGGTTCCGTTTAGAATAAAAGGAAAATGCCTGCCGGCACTTATGACCTGTACAATATTTTTATTTACATATGATCTTAAAGTGATCTGGTAAACCAGAAAGATTAGTACTTCCTCTGCTAGTGGTAATGCACTGGCTACTGATGTCTGATGACTAAAGTTAAGAGCATTTTTGCCTGTTCAACTTGCAACAGGTTTAGAGTTTTTTTCTTCTTAGATCTCCTTATCTCTTATTTTCTCTTCAGCTGTCCTTGCAGCTCTTAGTCTTCCTACCACTATTGATATTTCTTCACAACCTCTCTTCTGTTCTTCCATCCTCATTTTACTCTTTCATCATTCGCATCCTTGATCCACCTTCCCATCTTCCTCTTTCTTTATTGGCAGAGACTCAACTAGACTCCTCTGACACAAAAACAAGCCCAGTTCTCATGGCAACCTTCTGTAGTCTAAATGAGACTATGGATATTTACTTCTAGATGCCTACCATAGAAAACAGCCACCAATGGGTTAAGGGGTGTGCTCACATCAGAGACTCTAGCAGTCCAATGCACAATACAGAAACCTTAGTGCTTAATGCGTTTTTTTTTTTCTCTCATTGAAGCAATGTTCATGAATCTGGAATGGGCTATTAATTATGAATACAAGTTTTTCAGTATACATTATTTATGAATATGCAAAGATGCTTAAATATGTTTTCATGTGCTGAAACACAACTAAAGGGCAGATAGGAGGAGCATTGGCTACTATTAAATAACTAATAAATAAACTGTAAGCAAACCATTTTGTGATAATACATAGTTGTAGTATAGAAAACCAATATGTGTTATGTCTTTAAGTAGGATAGCATTTACAAGACAAGGTCTGAGTGTAAGAACCCATCTTGCACAGGGTGAACATGCAAGCACCATCCAGAAAATCCAAAGCTGGATTTTGAACCCAGGATTGTTTGCTGCATTCCAACAATGACTCCAGCTGTTCCAACTTTATTATTCAATGATCACAGTCAAAATTTCAAACAACTGAGCATTTCTCAAAGTATTTAAAGTCTTGGTAAAAAAAAAAACATAACCAGAGGTGTATTTTTCTTCAGCAATAGGGATAATAGAACCACAGGGGTTAAGGCTGGATTTTACAAAATACAGTTTTTTTAGTTTTGTTTTTTTCATTGTGTCTATTTATACCAAAGGATAATACATAGATAAAACATAGATTTGTGGTTACTATCTTGTTCCCCAAGCACTTGATGCTGTTGTAAATGGTAATGCTACATTTACACTGCGTGCAATTTCAGCAGCAAAAAAGTGCCTGCTGCTTCATTTTTAAAGCTTGTACACCCATTTCTCCTCATGCACATCCTGTTTAAAATGTGCTGTTCTCATAGCTCATACAAGATTACTGTGTCCACATACAGCAGGGAATATAAAGTGGATTTTATAGCAAACTCACTTAACTGACCATTCGAACAGATGATCAGAGCTTTTTGCCCTGTTTGTCACATAACTCTTCCTCTGCTGAGTGGTGCGTGCGCCATCTTTGTCATTACCGTAGTTGTGGCTGCCGGGTAGCGACAGCAAATCCCATAATGCTTTGTGAGGAGAGCTGGAAAGTGTATGTTTAGTATATATTTCACAACTCTAAATATCCAGCCATCCATTTTCCCACTTAGTCCCTGTCATGGTACCTATCTCTGGCAGTCTATGGGCAAGAGATGGGGTACAACCTGGACAGGTTGCCAGTCTGTTGCAGGGCAAAACAGAGACACAGAGACACTGGCATCTCAGTTTAGAGATGCCAGTTAACCTAACAGTCATGTTTTTGGACTCTGGAAGAAACCGCAGTAACTAGAGAAAACCCATGCATGCACAGGGAGAACATATAAAATCCATGCAGAAAGACCCCAGGCCAGGAATTGAACCCAGAACCTTTGTGCTGCAAGGCAACATTGCTACCCACTGCACAACTCAGACCAGAGAAATGGGTCAGGTTACATACAGTAGGTCTTACCACAGGGGTGGGCAATTTCACAGGTATCCTGCAGCTTTTAGACTCATTCTTGGTCCAACACACCTGAATCAAAGGGCTGGTGAAACTGACTGCATACTGAGGAGGTAACTCAATCATCTAATTACTTGATTCAGGTGTGTTGAACCAAAGGCACATCTAAAAGTTGCAGGATACTGGCCCTCAGGAACTGGAATTGCCCACCCCTGCCTTACCAGGATTGCTTCATCAGTGAAGGTCCCTTAATAACAGTTAAAATAAGCTTTTTATAGATCTCCATAATCACACCCTGCCACATCATCACATCTCACATCACATTGTGTGTAAATGATCAGACATCACTGGCTCCAGCCATCTCAAGATAATGCACAGTGTTTTCAGATCAAGGACAATCTATAACTTTCAGAGCTTTCTCTGTTTAAAATTATCATCTCTGTCTTTATGCTCCCTTTCATTTCCAAATCGTTGTGTACATAATGAAGATAATTACGGTTTGCATGACAGAAGAACTGTCCTAATTAAATAAATTGCTTGTGAAAACATTCACCTTAACTCTTAACATGTAGGTAATATTAGAGTTTACAAGCACATACATAAATAAAAAATAAACCTTAAAAATTCATTTTCTGAAAGCCATGTAATCTTTAAAATAAGTATGAAGGTGTAGCAGGAGTTCGTCCTGCAACTTTAGGGTGAGTATTTCAAACCCCAGCTCTGTCCTTCTTTGTCTTTGCGTCCTTGTAAAACACCTGAAAAAAAAATCTCGAATATATTATATCAAATTTAGTAAAACAGTGAAAACTATATGTGAGAAGAGCACATTACAACCGACTCAGAACAATGCCTTTCAGCAAGCTGTTTAACAATGCACAGCAATGGCAATGAACACCTATTAAGCAGTTAAATATAAAAAAAATGTAGAAATAGATTTAATAAGCTTTTAAAAAAACATACAATCAATGCTGTATTAAATGTAAAACGCTGCAGTTGTAGAGTAAACAGAAGGGGAAGCAAAGCTCTGGATTACAGCCTTACATTCAGAAAAACTAACACATAAAATATGGCAACAAGCAGTGACAAAAGGGCCAATCATTGCACTTGTACACAGTCGCCATGGCAACTTGATGTGATCCTGTTTTAAACATGGTTGTTACATGTGGATCTTATTATGCCGTTGCTGTGAAAGTGGTTCAGAGTTCTGTTTTTTAATGATAACTGTTTGTGCCATGTACTGTTGTTACAATTTAGGTTCTAAAGAAAATATTTTAAGACAATTTATAATTACATAAAAATATATATTTTTAAAAGACAGCAATACAAATTCATTTATTAGTTAAGTATTTCATTTTTACTTTCATTTGCAGATCTGGATTCAAAATTATATTTTTTTTATTGTATCTCAGTTAGTTTTTAGCCCTTGTCTGAAAATGAATATAAAAGGGAAAAAAAAAATCAGCATGATTTTGTTTATTTTGTTTATTTCATTTGTTTTAAACATTATATTATTTCGTTTTTACACTTTGTACTAGGTTATGGAGCACATTTGATGTAAAAGATCTTCATTTATAACAGCCTGCTAGTAGCATGGCTACTGCTCTGCACTATCAATAGATAAATCATGTTTTATCATTCAATTCTGAAGGCAAAGAATAATGACACAGAGTGAATGATATAGTCCACTAAATAGATAGCGTTTGATTTTGTTTGTATATTTTTCATTTATAATTAGCGTTATTGCTGTGTAGAGAATCAAATGGTGTATTTGTGGGTTGTATTCTGAACAGTCTATTTTAGCTCTCATCTATTTTCAACTTTTCCCAATCTCACTCTCCCACAGTGTCTGGTGACCAGCAATTATCCCAGTACCAAAAAAAGCACAGTCAACTAACCTAATGACTATCAGTCATTCACACTTTCCCCTATCATCAACACGTTTTTTTAGATATTTATTTCCCATTTCCAACCTCCCAGCTCTGCTAATTAGAGCAGCATCGGTTTACATGTGCACTAAACAGATGATGGCAGCATGTACTCTTTACATTTTCATTTTCCGGGACCACAACAATGTAAGAAATCTGCTTTTTGGATTTCTCATCAGCTTTTAGTATATAAATTACCTAAAAATGGCCTCAAAACTTAGCGTTAACAACACAGCAGAGCATTCTGGGCTGGACGGTCATACTTTCAATAGCACATTTTTTTCTGTTTACTGTTGAAAGCAACATCCTAGGACTAATGAAAACAATGATCCTGGAAATGGAAAGGATATCTTTAGTGACAGAGCAGGCCTCTTATACTGACCTATGCTGTAAAATCACAAAACAAAAATAAATAATTATAGATTCCAGTAAATAACAGCAACCCAAGAAGGTATCAGTGTTTATACGTAGAAATGAGGTTAAGAACTTTATTTTCTGTGTACATATCTCCACAGACCTCAGCTATACCACAAAAAAAAAACTCTATAAAGCGGGGAATTTGGCAAACTGATTGTGTTTCCAGCAGACCGTAAAGCACCCTCAGCTGTGTCAGCATTTACCATTTTCTGATGGTCAACAAAAGATGGCTTCCTGACTAACTGCTGCCCAAAAGATTCAAAAGCGACACTGGTCTACACAACAAAGACCTGCAGAGAGTAGGGGAGCCATTGCAATACATCACTGGCACATAACTCCCCCTCCCTGGCTACATCAACTGTGACTCTCTAACTTAATACTTATCTCAAATCACCTCTTTAACTCTTGCAGAATTTATGATAGGAGAATAAAGGTATCTAAAAGCATTAACATACTTTAAAACAGCTTCTACCTCCGGGCTGTCAATACTATTATACTATCATTACCTATGTAGCTGCAGGCTGTAATGTTTCTGTTGTTTTTCCTTTAAAATTCTATACACAATATGAAGTCATGCTGTCTTGAACACTGCTAAACATTCATCAGCAGGCACCGTTTTGTTGAATCCAATGTGGGTTTAGTCTATAAACTTGGCTAAAAAGAGAATGAAAATACAATATGCATACTACTGTACAATTGTTTAACATAGTGAACCATGTTGAAACTCTGCCTTGCTCTTTTTTTAAACCCAACAAACTGGAATAATCCATTACTTTCAGTCGAATGGCAAAAGCATAACTGACTGAGCAATATGTTGATGGTTATATAACTGGCATACAGCAAACAAACCAAGACTACAGCTGTATTCTCCTCAACCTGTTCTCTGACAATATATCCCCAATGGTGTTTGTTTTTGGAGCCTGTATTCTCACCACATTTGAGTCATAATCCCAACTGACTTCTACCTGCTAGGATGTTGTGCCACAGTTGCTACCAACCTGCTATCTTTTACATTAAGATGTATCTGCTAGGTTTACACCTTTCTCATCAGAGCAGTGTCTGCTGTGGAATTTGCAAACTGGCTGATGGAATTCATATTTACCACACTGGTAGACACATTTACCTATGAAACAAAGAGGAAAACATAACCTCAACAAATGCTAGAACTAAAGGCCTGGCAGAGTGAGAATTTTTCAAATACGCAGCCAAGAGGCCCTTGGTAACTCTGGAGGGGAGGGAGAAGTTCCCAACTCTGGTGTTTGATTCTGTTGCTAGGATAACAATTAGACATGTACTCCACATATCTGACACAAATGAAACTATTAGTGAAGATTATCTGTCATCCAGGTCAAAGTCATTCCAAAAAAGGAAGCTTCCAGGAAGCTTTTTCTATTCAAAATGTCAGGAACAGCGTTGAGTTTGAGGTTTAATTGAGTGGACCTAAAACAAAGCCTTGTCTTGGCTTAGAAAACATGCAAATTGAACTGAACGAGCGGATATGCTGCTTATAAAGGGGCAGTCATTTGCTTTCTTTGTTAGCGTGCAATACCCGATACCTGTCTAGATCTCTGAAAGGGGGGTCGTTCAAACTTGGAAACCAGTGGACCAGTTGATGTCCTGTGTTCAACACACAACGTGTATTGCACCTAATATTGCACATCACATCAGGGGGGAAATGTAGTGAAGATTGCATCTTGGTATAGGAATGATGGTTAAGATTTAAGAGGAGCAGGATAAGATAAAAAAAAAAAAAGCTTCCCTAATGGGCAGTACACATTGGCAACTACAGACCCTTTTAAAATTGCCCATATTGTTTTTTTATTTTTCAGTCCCAGAACATTACTCTATTCAGGGGTGTCATTTCTGAAACTGTCCAAGGCTGGAATCCACTATTCTCTCTGGCTTCTGTACACATAAGAGAGACACATCTAATATGTGTTAAATTGAGTCAGTTTATCTGACTAGATATTCCAATTTCAGCATGCATTCCCCTCTAAACATACTCTAAGAGATACAATGAAGGCTTTAATTAAAAACATATCAAAGTCCAGACAGAAATATGAGTCAAAAACGGTGGGAATAATAATAATAATAATAATAATAATAAAAATGGGGCTAGAATAAAAAAAATGCTTAACATTTTTTGCATATTTTTTGTGTTTGGAATTTTACAATTAGCTTTTACTTGACACATTTATGTGGTACATTATTTTAGCCTTATCATCTCTAACCAATTCAAGCCTGTTTTTATATTATGAGAAATATTGATATTTAGCTACTTTTACATGCCTTTAAATGCTACAGTACATAGAACAATGCAATAATTGTTAATCAACACCAATCAGATAAAAAAGCTTTTGCTTAAGGTTATTAAACTGATCAATGGGCTTTATCAGAAGGTAGTCAGACACTTAAACTCAGCTACCCCCATACATTTGCATTCATAGTTATGTAAATATAAAAAGTACTGATATTACTAGCTTATCCTCATTACTCTGCCGTTTATATATTACTTCTCCATAGAAACTTACTGCAAAGGCTATGAATGTCTCAGGTGTGTTGATGTCTTATAAATGTCCTCTAGTGTTCTGTGTAACATAGAAAGACTACCTCCCCAACATGATAAATGCTGATTACAAAGCACAAGGTGGTAAATTAGATCAGAGCTTCACGCCCTTGCACAATGTTACACTAGAGGACGCATTCCAGTGTGGAGTTATGTGAAGATGATGAATGCATCTTAAACAAATTCTTTTGTCCTTTTATCTCCTTTTTCTCAGATTGAAGGAGAGGAGGAGCAGAAACGCTTCGAAGAAGGCAAGGCCCGTTACCTCCAGAACAAGGCAAAGAGACTTGCAGAAAAGGAGCGCCAACAGTGACACTTTGGATCAGCATATCAAACAGCAGAAACCAATTTCATCACTTTATATATATATATATATATATATATATATATATATATATATATATATATATATATATATATATATATTCACAATATGAAAGAGTTAGAGCCCCGCTTTTAATGTAGCCTATTAAACCATATTCTGTGACCCTGTTTTTCAGCTGTGATGCTCACCAAAGTATTTCTGTATACTTGTGTGCAATATCAATGTAAAAGTAATAGTACTTTTTTAAGTTTAGGGAATATGCTAAAGTATTTCTGATCACTGCTGGGGTTAAACAACAGCACGATTGTAAAGGTACCATATTGCTTCGCAGGAATATCTAACTACAGAGTTGCCTTTGATGTCAGTGCAAAATGATACTGAGAGTGCGAGGGAAATGATGAATAAGTGAGTGAATAATAATAAATAAAAGAGCCAAGCGTGAGTCGGGGCCTCTCACATCTTTTGTCCTTGCCTTTTTGATGATAATTATGTCATAGTCTTAGGCATGTCTTGGCAAAGAGGGCACATGCTAGCCCTCTTTTCAGCACTGTGTCTTTTACACAGCATTCATTGGTGCTCAGGGGTTTTGACTCATCCAGCATATCTCCCCCACCTCCTCCCTCCTCTGTCTCCTCCTCTGCATGTCTGTCACACTGTGACTTCAGCTGGTGTCATTTTCGCATCTGTTTCCATCTCCTCACAATCTCGGCTTCTTGCTTATTTACTCTATTTATCCTTATGGCTACTCTTCAATCCCATCATCTGGCTGCATTGCTCTCAGTTTATACAGATGAGGTATGAAAATGGCTTTTGTCCTGATAAAAAAAAAAAAGAGAAATGGAAAAAAGTGTTTTTATATTGGTCGGTGAAGAGGTTGAGATTGACACAATAAATTATTCAAGAAGAGTCCATATCCATGTGAGAGTGTCAAATCTGAATTATTCTTTTAGTGAAAGCACTATATGCAATCTTACATTGCATCCGACAAGTGCAAATCTCTAAGCCAGAGCTGAAGTGCTTCAGCGGTCAACACAAAAGGTGGTCTACAAAAAGTGCTGGCAAGGAAGGAGGTAGGAAGAGGAGACAGGAAGCTTCCTCTCAATATTTCATTTAGGGGATGAACCTTCAGACGTTCTGGCCCATTGTGTCTGCCCCATCTCACATGGTGTTAACACACACACCTATATGCTCCAAAACCAGCAAACTTGTGAAACCTCATAAAAACGTACACACCTTCATGCTTTTTGGTGTTATAACAGGGAGCTTCAGTCGTTCACTAGGTTTGTGTAACTTATATTTTTGTAATTCTTTCATGGAAGGCTATAGTCCTGATTTAAGAGACATCATCTATCTGTGTTTCCATCATGTAAAAAGGTTTGTAAGGCTGAACGCTGATTGGATTCAGCACAGCAGTCCGCAGCTCCTTCCCTATCCCTGATACTGTTCCTACTGTTAATCTCTAGGGATAGGAGCTTGGAACATGTT
This sequence comes from Cyprinodon tularosa, assembly GCF_016077235.1. NCBI lineage: Eukaryota > Metazoa > Chordata > Actinopteri > Cyprinodontiformes > Cyprinodontidae > Cyprinodon > Cyprinodon tularosa. Next base: position 265,374 of record NW_024039245.1, on the reverse strand, counting down.
GGAGCTACAACTTGCACAACTCTGAATCAACTTTGGTTAAAGGAAAGTACACGTCTTTCAATTCTAAGGCTTATCTCTCAAAACAAAATCAATAATCTGTTCTTTACCAGGTTTTCAAATTACATCAGGCCTTGACTGGGAGTGACATTGGCACACGGCATGTGTCCCATGTATGAAGCCCTCAATGCTGTTGTGCCAAATTTGAATCCCGATCTAGACATTCTTCCTTCATTTTCTTTCCTGTCTGTCAATTTTGACAGGCAGGCCACTAGACTTTGGAAACTTAAAAAACAGCACAAAGAACAACAACACAGCATTGATAGTATAAAAAGAATTTTCTAGTTTCCCCATGGCTAATATTTTTTTCATTTTTAGCTAAGTACACCCCAACTGCATGTAGCCCCACCTTTGGCAGAGTCATTTTTCTCTCCTACTATTTCAGGTCCTCTCCATTCTAACAATAAATAATATTTTTTGTTATGTTTGCACCACATGTCCTTAGGCGGAAAGATATTTTGGTAATAAAAACTCAGTGTGTGGGAAACATGCTTCTATTTAACATTAGGGAGAAATAAATAATGATGATGACAATTTTATAAGCCTGCAAGAACTTTCTTTTGCTTTTTAATGTGGTTACAGCATAAGATAACTGCCGTAATTGGGTGCAGCAGAGATATGGCACCCGCTTTAGATTTTGACCCACAAACCATGTTGATACAATAATAAACAACAACATCAAAAGCAAAAAACAAATAAATAAACTGTTCAAACATACCAAGAGTTGTTTAGCAGAAGAGGAGTTAGTTTTTCACATTGTTATAAAAGACCTCGGTACCACTCTTCTTCCAGACCTTGCTAGAGTCCATTAATGTTTAGGAACATTTTCCCAAAGTTTATTGTATTTCATTATCCAATTTAGGCCAAGCATTAGCTGCTGGACAGATGGCCTCAAATTTGACTATTCAAGAACTGAAGTATATAGAGGAGACCAAAATCAATTTAATGACTACATGCTTCCCAGCTGGAGTTGCTGCAAAACAAGTCTAAAAATTAGCCCTCCACCAAAATGCTTGAGAACTGCTCTACACCGTTGGTAGTAAAAGGCAGTGTTCATGTATCAAACATTTAGCTGCTATTTAACCCCTTAAGCCCAAGCACCCCCTTTCAAATGTTCTATTTTTAACTCCAGTGAATCACAGACATCTTGTGGGAGAAGAACACAGGAAGGGAGGCATAATGTAGGGATGACACAATGCTTTTCATATGGCAAGAAAAATGTGACCTTATTGGAAAGCATTTGCATTATGCACAACATATCGTATGTATATGCATGCCTTCCTGGAAACCATTCTCATCATTTACATGTTCATTACCGTCCTCTTCCATTTCAGATGCTGGCAGCTTAGAAACTATACTGTAACCATGGTTACTTATGTGCACATTTACACTTAAAATGGAAGAAATTTCCTTATCATAAAGTAATCTGTATTTCTTCCTGTGGATGCAGTAGGACAACTGCATGTTATAAATTGCATCGATAGAAGATAACAGAAAGAATTTACGCCCATTCACGTTCAACCCTTACTTTATAGTTTTCTCTCCAAAGACATTGACCCCACAAAAAGGCTCCATGTTAAACTGCTTTTCCCACCAGAGAATAACAGTAATGAATGAGGGTGAAATGCTGATCTCACGTTTCCACTCATGCCTCTGCATCCAAATCAGGAGATAGCTGCACACTCGCTGCTGTATCCTGTACCCCAGAGAGACTGTCAAGGCTACTTTTATAAATGATACTCTCACGCAGCAAAAAAACCCATTAAGGAACTCACACAAAACGAAGACCGACCCAAGGAGGTGTTTGGAAATCACGTGCATTTCATACACCAGTAAGATGCAGGACTTTGCATTCCCCCACCTTGGTTTTTAAAGCACTCAGATATTGCTTTGTCAGTCATTTTCTGGCTGCAGGGACTTGCTTCCACACATATGAGACAAAACACATCGACCTAAACTGTGTGTAGGCATGCTTAAATCTGACTTGCACAAATAAGTTTGTCAATATTTTATGTGGAAAAAAAGACTCCCTTGCATTCACAAACATGTGCTACAGATGCTCCAACAAAAAAAGCTGCACACAGAGGATCATTTTTGAAAAAAATAATTTAATCAATATTTCCTTTTAAGGAAAGAGTTTATGTCTTTAATTCATCCTTGAACACGTCCACAGAGCAGAGATACGGGCCTCTAAATTCAGACACCACGCATTATCTGGGAGTGGAGCCAGCAAGATTTTCCTTGCAGAAGGGACAACGTAACACTCTATAGTTTGTTTGGCTTAAATCTTTCCCCTTTAAAGCTACAGCAGGCCTTCCTGGAGTACTTCTAAATTTGGTTGCCTTCACAAGCCCTTCCTCACAGAGAACAAACAGTTCTGCACGAAGGGAAAGAACAGCCACTACACTATTAAATGTTTCTAACTATTTAAAAGTTCATGTATATACACTGCTCAAAACATTAAAGAGAACACTCAAATAACAGATCCTAGAACTGAATGAAATAGTTTTATTGAATTCTTTGTTCTATACAAAGTTGAAAGTCCTGATGACAAAATCACACAAAACATTATCAATGGAAATCTCATTTATTAACCAATGCAGGCCTGGATTCGAAGTTACACACAAATTAAATTGGAAAAACACACTACAGCTTAAAACGGGCTTTTATATATATATATATATATATATATATATATATATATATATATATATATATATATATATATATACATATATATATATATATATATATATATATACTGTATATAAACTAAAATATGTGAAGACCTCAGCACATGGGAACAAGGGTAGGAGCAACAGCAGAATCCAGAGTGGACCAATGACAACCAGGGAGGTTGAATGCTTTGGAGATGTAATGAAAAGTTTGGAACAAGGCTAATAACAGGAGGAGAGACTAATATAGGATCAGAGACAGGGATAGTTGAAGAGAACAAGTCCAATCTAATACAGAAAGCCAGTTCCAAAAATGCGAAATAATAATAATAAAAACAATGCCCAAAACACAGAACTCAGTCAAAAGTAATTGCAATGTTTCTGGGATCATGACATTAAAGTTGATGATGCAAGGGTGACCAGTTTTCTCCAACTGCATAGATAAGAAATATTTGGATATCACTTCTCCAACTGCTGCATGTGCGCTGCAGGCCTGCTGGCTTAAAGCAGGTTAGCCTGCCAAAACAACATAAAGACTGACATGAGTATCCTTTTATGTTTTGAATAAAAGCAGTCAGATCAGGCTATTCATCTTTTTATTGATTGATTCTTAATACCTAGATAGACAACTATTTATCTATGACAACATTTCACAATTACTTTGACTTCTTTCCAAATATATAATTTTAGCCAAATTATTATTCCATGTGATCCTTATACTAAGGAACAGTGGTGTATGCGGGTCTGATGAAAGGGTACACAGGAGATAGAGAGAGTATGGGCAGCCTGGTGCTTGCTGAGTTAGTGGGTGGGAATGCCTTCTGCTACTTTTTACTTCCAGGTCACCTACTGTGCAATCTTAGAAACTTCAACCATCTCTTTTTCTTTACAAGCATGATAGATTGTATGTCAATAAGGTATAAAAAACAAAACTCTAAATTGAATTCACCAAGAGGCACCATTATACCCAACAGTGAATATTAATCCATTTCAAAGGTTTAATCTGGTTACTGTAAGCCAATATGCTACATTTGATTTATTCCTTTTGTAATTCAGGTAATGAATTACCTCACAGTATCACTTTTACTTAAGCATTTCCAGGCTCATTGTTGACTATGTTTACAGTGACAACTGAACAAATAACATTTTAAATATATACAGTGCAAGCTTCAATTTATCAGGTTTAAATTTAGCCCTGCCTTTGTCAGAAATTAGATTTTGGACACAATTTTTCAACTAACTTAATTCAGGATAAGGAATGAAAAAGAAAGACAAAACACTTGTTTTCTCTATTTTATAAACTTAATAGTTTTTTTTTTTATATATATTTTGCTTGATTTGAGTTTTCGCTCATAAAGGGATAATTTCCTTCAAACTTTCGGAAATCCTCAGTAATTAATCATTTTTTACCCAGTATACAACAGCTATCCGACAACATCTCAATATTAAAAAAAGTAGCAGTTTTTGTTATGTATTTTTGTAAAGCACAGGGTTTGACCAAATGTCTTCACAGAATGCAGGGTTTTGCCAAGCTAAGTTATTGCCCAGTGAATATATAGGAAAGGATAAGAATAAATGAACAAATATCAGACAAAAAAAATTTAACGGATTTTGAAGACTTAAACGTTTACTTTTCTTCAAAGTAATAGTAAAAAATTCCAGCAAATACATTACACAAGGGGTGTATTCTCCCTGGATATAGCTTATTATTATGACAAACATATATTTCTTAAAGTTATTTTTCAAAATTTTACAGAAGGAAATACAATTCTGTAAGGGAAAAAAAAAACAACCTCAATAGAAAATGTAATTAGTTGGTTTTTTTTTAAACATGAATCTAGTCTTCAATTTAAGGTTCATATTTGACTCTTTTGGTCAAGGGTAGATGGCTAATAAGCAATGCATTTCATTGTAAATACTCAGGAACCAAAATGGAAAAGATAGGACAGAAAATGTATTAAAAAGCAGACAATCTTCAGACAAAAAAAAAATTTATGAGAGTACAGGACATTTCGATTACCTTGGAGTCACATAGTCTAAATAACATGGAGACATTTTATAGCAACATGTCATCATCCAAACAAAGGAGATAAAGAAACCAAATTTTCCCCCAGTATGGGCTGCATGCTTATGCAGCCGTTAGCACTGTTGCCTTGCAGAAAGAAGCCTTGAGTCTTTAATATATAAATACATGGATTGTGTCCTGTCATATTAACATACCAGCATACTGCTCTACAGCTGGTTCAAGCAAACTCAAGTAATGATTTTGTAACCAGTGTTCTCCTCTCCCTGATTTTATTGCTGAGGTCAAGATGCAGATAAGCAATTAGCTGCAATAAGTAATTGTTCTGGGTATTTTAATGCTGTTTATTGGGAGCAGCAACACATATATGATTGTATATTTGTATGCAGGAGTTGGTACCAACATTTGGAAGAAATTTTGTAATAAACAATATGTTGCATTTCTAAATGTTGATGCAACTGAATAGTTATCCTGAATATAACTTTATGTTCGTTGCACCGAGTGTTCTAACTGGATCAGTTGGGAATTTACTAACATCTGTCAGGAGACACTTCACATAAAAGACTTTGACTGCAGTATTGACAGCTCCCAGCTGTAGTTGAGTGTATCATAAGCCATCTATTTTAATGAATGGGAAGCAAGAGACGTTGCTCATCAGGCTGCTCCTAAAATAAATGAAATAATCCTGATAATTGTTGCAGAACCCAGTACGCAGGGGACTGATTTGTGGTTCAATTAACATTAAAGGTCTCTACATGCATTTTCGTTTTTTCATTGCATGGGTACAATCTCAGCCCTGCGGGGGGAGAGCCGCTCTAACTGAATCACCCAGGGATGGAGTCTTACATAACTAGTCGTATAATGTCAATGGAAGACGCATGTAAAAGAAGCATGCATTACGCGGATAAAGGAGCATGCATCGGTTCATAGAGGACATGGTTTAAAGCATTAGTTCATAGTGAAATTAAGAGGACAACTTTAAAATTATGTTGACCTACAGGAAATACACGGCAAATAATCAGTGCGCTTCAGTCTATGCTTTAACTGTTTTAATTCTTAGATAAAAGTATAACTACAGCTAAAATAAAACCGTGCAGTTTTTCTATAAATTATTCCTTATTGCGGTTCACTCCCACGGCCGCGGTTTGTCTGCCTGAGTCATGAGCGCGCCTATCTGCCGGTTGCGCGCATCAGTCATGCCTCATCCATCGCGCGCCTCGCTTGCGTCGCAGGGTAAAGGAGAAATTTAGTCTTTTATTCTCCAATTATCCCATCGGCGCCCGCTTCTTCTCCTCTCAGCGCATTTTTTTTTTAAACAAACCAAACGCTCAATGATCTTTTATCTCTTTCCACCCTTGAATGAAACAAAAAGAGGTGCAAGACGAGGAGTAAACTGCTCCAGCTGCGGTGCTGTGGTGTGTTTCTTTTATCTTTGTAGGTCATTCCCTTAACTTGATGCTGTTGACGCTCCCTTCACTGTTTACAGCTTGAGGATTTAAATGCGGGGAATCAACTTAAACTTGAACTGACTGAAATGGGCAACCGCCTTTCATTCTCGGGGAAAAAGATAGAATAATGAACCGCTAGGAATCTGACCGTCCTGTGGAAAAAAAAAAGAAGGTAAGATTATACTATGGAAGCTTATTATATTAATACCACAGTAAATGGTGATTAGATGGTGATGCATGTTTGATGTTAAATAAACAAAAATAACGAGGGTCTATAGATGGTGCTCTGCAGCAAACACAGCTATGCTGATCGAGGGAAAGAAAATATGAATGCAAATGTTTGAATCATAATCTCTGACCTATATCAAATGGCATCAGAGACCATTCTGGATGGAGAAGTGGCCGGATTAAAAGATGAATCAAATGCAATATAGTTTAGTTACGGGCCAGGGTAGCTTAATTAAATGAGGATGGTCAGCTACAATAAATGTATGTGCTGTAAGACTGGTAATTACATAGAGCACGCTGGGTATTGACAGAACACCCACAATAAAAGAGACATGTAACCTAGATACGTTGGTGTACCTATTGACTAAACTGGCAGTATGGAAAAAAGGTCTGTTGAATGTATTAGAGATCATATTATTTTATTATTCAAGTAGAAACTTTATTATACAAATGTTTTTTTTTTATCAGTGCTATTCAATATCATACAAAAAGCCATTTTCTATATTTACCTTTTATCATATATGTTGAAGAGGTTGGTACAGAGTATATATGTTGAATTTGAATTTTAGTGGAGCTGGTACCAAGTTTTAAAGATGACATCATGCTTTATAAGCATGTGGAATAAGCATAGTTAATTTGTCAGTATTTCCTGATGTACAATGGCTCTCCAAGGAGAGCACACACAACTGGATATCTTATATCATGTTAAAAATGAGACCAAATCAATATAAAGCTATCTCACATGATTTGACCTATATTCATAATGATAACCTTGTTACAAAAGTATTCACATCCTTATGTTTTTAGTTGAAATACATTTGAAATTTAGTTCAGCATTTAATTTTCTTTTGTAGAAGTTTGTGTATATGACAGCTATCTATCAAAAGATAATAAAACAACCTCAATAGATTATAAAAAAAAGCTTGATATTGTTGAAATTTAAAGTAAAAAAATTATTCATACCTTTTTCAATAATCTAAAACTGAAAAAAACTGAAAAAACAGACACTTTTATAGTCTTACTTCCATTGGATTCCTCTTATAAAAGCTGAGAAACGTTTTTCATGTTTCCACTCGTATCTTAACTCATGCATCTTTCCCAACAACCGCTGAGCCTTTGAGCCCGGAGGGTCTCTTTACCATCACCATAATCATTAGCCCCCACCACATATTCTCTATCAGCTTCAAGTGGAGATTCTAACTGTGACTGGGCCATTCCAAAATACCAATATTACTTCAAGTAAGAAGACCCATTGGGACATAAAGATGTCATGAGTATCACACATATTGAGTTTGTATAGTCACACATAACCAGCCCTTAACAGAACCAAAAATAAAATTGTTCCTGCAGTTGGTGTGGAGGCATCATGATCTCGTCGTTGCGTTTGTATTGATGGATCTGGAGTTTTTGTCAATTTGTACAAATACAAACAGCTCCAAATACAAGTCATCATCATATTAAGTTTATCATAGATCCAAATGTACAAATTATGACAGTAATATAAAAGTTTTGAAATGGCTAAGAGCCTATTAATGAATCTTACAATGAATGTGGGGTGAATCTAGCAGGAGTACAGACAAGGGATGTATTTACGATCTGATAAATTTGGTAGAGGGGACAAAAATAATCGGTGATGAGGGCTGTGAATAGACTTGAACAAATACAAAAAATGGATTAGATCAATCATATTATATATGTAAACCATTTAGAAATTATGTATCACAGTTTTCGGATTTTACACAGCAAAAACTGGACATCTAACTGGTGTTTACACTTATAAGGCTACTGTATTTAGCTGGTACTGATGCAGTTTATTTTATATATAAGATTTAGCACAGTTTCTACCACTGGATAGAGGAAAGAGAGGGTAAGGAGCAGTTTAAGAACAAAGCTGCCATGGAAGCCGATGACCACTGTTGAGGACAATAGAGCTGAAGCCTGTGTGTGACAGTTTTTGCTACACCACAAAGCCTTACTCCTGATCTCAATGTTTTGCAGGGCAAGTGTGACATTTTGTTTCTCGCACATTCAGCTCTGTCATTTTGTGACCATGTTAGGCTGTGTTCACACTAGATGCACATTTACCAACAGAAAATTGACTGTCTTCATCTGGCAGCTTGATGTTATGTTGTAACATTAGCATTAAAGAACATGGTTAAATATTACCCCACCTTAAAGAGTTTCTACTTCTTTTTTTTTTTAAAGCTAACTTGGACAACATTTTTGGTAACCCTAAAGAAAGAAAGGGAAACTCACAATTATTACTGAAATAACTTAAATCAGACAAACGTAATAATAGTTTTAAATGCTATAAAAATAAACAGATGAAAGTCAGACACTGCTTTCCAACCATGCTTCAACAGAATACTAAAAAATTAACTCACAAAACAGGCCTAGACAAAAAAGATGATACCTTGAAGTTAATATTTTGTTGCACAACTTTTTGCAGAAAGGTAACTGTCGATACCACTTCTGCAACTCTCAGCAGGTATTTTGTCCCACTCCTCATGAGCAAACTGCTCCACTTGTCTCAGGTGTGAGGGACGCCCTTTCCAGACGGCAAGTTTAAGCTCCTTCCAAAGATGCTCAATAGGGTTTAGGTCTTAGCTCGTAGAAAGCCATTTCTTTACACGCTTCATCCCAAATGAGGTCGAGAGGGGTGCATGTGTCTATCTCCAGCTGTCAATGGGCGAGAGGCGGGGTACACCCTGGACAGATTGTCAGTCCATCTCAGGGCAACACAGAGACAAACAGGACAAACAACCATTCATGCAGTCACTCACACCTAAGGAGAATTTCAGTCATTTTTGGCTGAAAATTTTCAGTCGCCGAATATTGCGATGCACCCCTACCTGTGATGCTAATTAGTGAACACACCTGTTGTTTTAACAGTCACACTATTTGCAGTCTTTTCTAGAGGAACCATCATTTCTGTCCAGGTTTGTTTCATGAGATTTTGTCAACAACAATAAAAAAACAATAACACTAATGGCTACATGTACATCCAGGAGTTAAACCTGCAACTCAGTGACTTGACGCAGTCAGCTAGGTTTTCTTAGTTAGAACTTTTTATCCTATTTTACTGATAATCTAAACTTAAATGTATATGATCCAAGTTTATATAGTGGAACTGACTTTTTTTTGTTTTTGTTAGGTGCCTTGAGGAAATATTTTTTTTGAATTGACACTATATAAATAAACTCAATTGAATTTAGTTCTAAGAATTTGTTTAAAAATTCTGATCACATGAATAGTTTTTCTTACACTTTATAGAAATGCACAAATTTTTGTCCTTCTATAACATCGTTCATGCATTTATTCAGACTTAATGCTTTGTTTGTTTTTGTAACCTGAAAAGATGTTAATACAGTCAAGGGAAATTAATGTTTTAAGTTTAGTAACTGTATCTCATCCAGATTAAATGTCAGTATTTGGGAAATGCAGTGTAATGTTTTTGGATACACTTGAGGTAACTTTTCATAAACAGGAAAAGAGCTTCAAAGGTTGCATTTGTAATGGAAAATTCAGCCGTTGCTTTATAACAAGTTTGTGGTTAGAGATGCTCTCTTATTTTTATTTTTTTTTTATCCCTGTAGACATGAGACCTGGTGAATTCTGGCTCCTAAATTTGAACCACTGTTTACCTATTAATAATGCTAAAGTATATTCAATTTACTGATGGTATAAACAGTGTTTTTCAAAGGAAATACTGCGTGTTTTGCATCATTTTCATAATGATAGCTTTCTGGACCTCACATTGTGTTTCTTGGCTCTGAAAGGGGATGGTTAATGGGAGCAACAAGTTCAAATAGGGTTGGGTGTTTACATAAAGTTGTTTCTAAATTACTGCTCTTGGTCTGTTATGTAGCTTTTCTAATAACCTTGATAATGCCTGGCATACAATAACCTTTACAGGTTATGATAAAAATATCAGAAGTCTAAACTACATATAAATCAGAAAGTTGCATTTCCAGATATAGCAACAACTCATAATTTGAAGCAGGATTTGTTTTTTTTAGAAATGCCTCAGGATTACGTAATTAGGTGAATTAATCCCACTTCCTTCAGAGGCTTTAACTCTTTAGTCCTCCCTGTACTTACTGTAGGTAGAGCAACCGTTTTCAGTGTTTCTGACTTATAAATAAATACAGATATGTTCCAAGTTTACAGCATTATTTGAATTATACAAAACACCATTATCTTTATGTAACAGAAGAAATAGTACACACTGCTAACATTGCTTTCAGAGTGAGGTGAGGTTAAATTTACAGTATCAAAGCTTACTGATGCTACATCAAAATATAACTCTATATATGAGCTTGACTGTCTCATACTGTACCTGCACAAAATAAACTAAACTTGTTCAAACAAATTCTAAAGTTCTGGGGCTAAGGACATAACTTGGCATGATAAACTAAGTCACAACAGTATTATATAAAAAGGTATGACATTAAACATATGCAGCTCTTATAACTTTCATATGTATTTTTTTGCTTACTTTTTGTTGTGAGTAAACAATGCTGTCACTTCAGCACATTGTTAGGGTGGTTCAAGTTGTATCTGTGATATCTAAAACTTGGTTGAATGTAAGTTAAATTGCCTGAGCTAGCTTTTTATTTTTTTATTTAGCAAATTGCTTAGATGTTTAACTATTTCTAAGTTCTCCATGAAAATGTGGTTGTGGTTATGTAGAGATTTTAAACTGACAATATTATGACTAAAGTAACATTTAAAATGTAAAATTTTTATATAGAATTATTTTCTGTTTTGCTATTCTACTGTATGACTCAGACATAAAGAGTAAATTAGAAGCATCAAACTGTGCACCCAGGTTTTATTGAGACCTCTGTCATTTATTTGCCTTTTACCTGATTTAGTAATTACCATTACCAGATAAGTGGAACATGCTTCCATTTTATACATTTGCTACTAAAAACAAACAATATCCTGACAATTTCCACAATTTTTTTTAGGGTTAATAGAATAATATCACCATCTAATCTTTATGGTTTCCTTTGAGCGGAGCTGGAAGACACAATTGTTCCGAGACTTACACTGAGCATGGCTGACATGGGCCCTCATATCGGAGTAGAGGGCATGCTGCCAACTTCTTCTACTACCCTGCTGTGCATTAGTGAAATGCTGTGATTAAGCAGAAGGGGCATGTGCTCACAACATGTTATTGTTGTCGTTTGAGGCCTTAAGTATAAGCTCATATACATTCAGTGTCTTTTTTCATCTGCTATTTGCATGCACTGTTCCTGGTCATGACATATAAGGAGTTGTCCTTGATTCAAAGGTAAAAATGTAAAAAATAATACAATCTCTTAACTTCATTCAACTCTCATTGTGTACAAAACTTAACTATTTTTGTAAAATTGAGTTTTTGTTTTCATTATTTCTGTTCATTTCTAAGGTCAAAGTAATATTTAAGTTTCTGTGTTTTATAATTTTTTTAATCACAAGAGGAGCTTTATTGAAAAGGGAATTGGGATTTGGAGGTTCTATGTAGAAAAACAACTCAGAGAATTTGAGTTTTAGATCCATATATATCCTAAGAGATGTATTATTAACAGCGGTGTTGGCATACGATTTTGCAGTGGGCGTGAAAATGAAAAACAAATCTCAACATAAACCTCTTAGCAGTTATAGGAGATATCACTGTATACTCTTAAAAATATTATAGAAATGAAGCAAACAGATCGCAAATAAAATATGGCTCAGAATAATACCCTTTGGAAGTTCATGCTTAAAAGTAAACAATGGTTTAATGTTGTTTTTTTCCAGAAAAGAAATCTGTATAATGAACAGGTACAAAAATCAAACTAGAGCACCGAATATAGTTATCCAACATTCCGGATCTAGGGAATTATCCACAGTGTCAAAAGTAGAACCGAAATCCTGGGAAACAGATGATTAAAGACTAAGAACTAATGCTTATTCAATAGAATTAGATAAATGAAAACCAGTGGATAAACCGGGAAATTTGTCCAAACTTCAATTAAGAGAACATAAAAGCTGTTATGCAAACATTTTTCAAGACAATTAGCTATAAAAGGAAGGTAAGATATAAACCTATAAGAGCTAAAAGGTGATGAATATAAGCTTGCCATTTTAAAGACAGCAAATCCCCACTTTCAGTAGATAATTCAAGCTTGGATTTTGTTTTTTTATTTAAATGAAACCCCTTGCTATTTATGTTAATATACTTTGATAATGATTACCCATGATCAAATGTGTTGTTGCAGCAGGATGAGCAGTTTCAATAGTCAAAAGGGTTGGTGATTGTTTTTCATTGAAATTATTTATAATTACAGTACTATAGTGTATAACTGTCAGGCAACAAAATGACTCCTCGTTTACCACAGAAAATTCACTCCAAACTTGTAGATGGAAACATGTTTACTTCTTATTTTCTTTTTTTTCCTCTTCTTTTGCAACATTTTAGATGTTTATTCAAAATTCACATGACAGTTGAATGGAAACTTTTTTAAAGTAATGGTAGTTTATCAGTAACCTTGTCATTTGGAATATTGTGGGCCCACAGGTGTTTAACATAGGTCCACTGGTAGATAGTTATATAAGTGTTGGGAAACTAGATTTCTGTTAGTGTGAAGAAGGAAAAATTGTTTGCAGCTGCTTTAGTAATTCCATGGATTCATACTTTAGATGTTTGATTTGGCTGCAAATGTTATTGCTATATAAGCCTTTCATGTCAGCTTATATTGATAATTAGTGATTAGTTTTTCATTTTACCTTTGAATTAATGACTTGGAGAAAAAATATTTTTTAATTGTAACTATTTAAATGAACCCTTCACTTATGAAAATAGATCAGCTCTACGACAAACTTTTCCTAGCTTTGCCATAGAGGTTAAGAGGCTAAATCCTTTCCTCTGCCTACATTCCCCAGAATGCCATGTAGTTCCAGAAATTTCTGAAATAATAGCAAATTTTATCAGACTGATCTTTATCAGGTGTCTGCTGCGATATAAGTTGATGTTATATTTCCCATTTATTGTTTTAGCAATCATTGTAATTTTGATATGTGTTTATTAATTTTAACCCCAATTCAGACCAAGTACTGCGTGTGCTTTTTGTGAGAATGAGGATTTGTTTTCATTTACTTTTGTAGCACTTTAGTTACACAGTTTCCTGCTGAAGATTTGTCTCGTCTCAAGCAAATCTGTTTCAGGCTCTCATTTATAAAAAGATAATGACCTCTCAATGTAAATGAGTGAGATTAATGGTGTATTAGTCTTTCAGGCTCAGCTCAATTCTTCAAGTTAGGAAGGAGAACATTTCACCAACACTGTGTGAAGGAGGACACTGTTCAAAAAGGAAGGTTCTATTTGCAGAGTCGTGTGTTTTCTTCCTTTAAAACAAATCTGTATTTATATGAACCACAATAGTATTGTTATGTTGTTAATTGCATCTTTATTGATGAAAATGTTTTGGCTTTTCCTTCTTTAGTTCGGTTAGATTTGGAGAAGTTTGCTGCAACTTAGATTCAGGGCCAGCTGTACTGTAGACATAAGCAAGTAAAGCTCCTGCTTCAGGCTCCCAAGGTAGTTAGCTACTTTTAAGCATGGCTGGACAATAATTCAATATCAGTATATTTTTATTCAGTAATGGTGATTATACATTTTAACACAATCAAGGTATTTTGATGGAGGGTGCAATTTGTGGTCTCCTGTCTTGGCGCTGGCGATTCGTCTTGAACAGAAAGAGCAGAGAAAGATGTTGTTGTTTTTTTTTTAAACAATGTTTTCTAAAATGTTATATTGGTGAAGTTTCATTGACTTGGCAGTATAATGTTCAGAAATTTCTACAGCAGGGGCGCTCAAGTCCAGTCCTCAAGAGCTACTCTCCTGCAACTTTTTGATGCACCCCATTTTTAACACACCAGAGTCAACTGAGTGGCTCCTTACCATGCCACTGCTGAGCTAAATGAGGGGATTGAGTCTTTCGATTCAGGTGTGTTAGAGAAGAGCTGCATCTAACAGTTACAGGACAGTAGCTCTTGAGGACTGGACTTGAGCGCCCCTGTTGTACAGGATCCTCTTGTGGCCTTTTTTTGCCAATTTTCTGAGGCTTTTATATTGTTTATAGCAATATTGGAATTTTATCTTATGCGGCAAAATTGGGAAATATATTGTTAAATAAGTCATTGCCATGTCATTCAGGCCTTAACTTATCTAGGTGCTTTCTTAACAGCTAAAAGCTCTCCTTTGGGGAAAGCGTGAGGTGCTTAAGTCTAACCAAGAGACCAACACTGACTTGTGCATTGTCTGCACAACCAACACTAATTCATCTGTCAATCTATCTCACTATTCTCCCCTGACTTGAGAACAGTTCGAGTATCTCAGAGTCAGGCATGGCAGTGATGCATGGATAGGCCAAGTGACCCATATACTTAGTCAACACATGCATCCTGGGTTTAAATCCCAACCTGGAAATCTTTGCTGCATGTATTCCCCTCTTCTTCTTTCATCTTTGCTGCCTGCGTGACAAAAAATAAAGGCCTCTAAGTGCCACAAAAAAGTACTTTGGATTCTTGTCCAAATATTAGATAATAGAATCTCATACAATGTCCACTGATAACTGAATCAGTTAATATAAAGACTAATACTATTATTGTTCTAATAAAGATCTGGTAGAGGTGAGGGACATGTGCTGACATGCATCATATTAGGGCATAATCTTGTAGGGCTTTCATTTTCTGGTGATTTCTGTTCATTCAAGCTCTTCCGCAGAATGTACAGTTATATTTCTATATCCTCCTTAGTAAAAAAAACAAAAAAAAATCTGAATCTTATCAGAATCAGAATTGGAAGGAAAATAACATTGCCCCGAAAAAAAAAAAAAAATAAAATAACTATCAGGGCATCTAGTTGCGGTCATAATGCAATACTTTTGTTGAGTATTTTCTTTTTGCTGTATATCCCTCCCACGTGTTATTCCCAACTCTAAATTCTAATTATCATCAAACAAATGAACTTTCCTTTTTAGAAATGCCTACAATTGTTGATTTTAGATTTTTTAATAGGCTACGTATGCCTTTTAATGTATTGATTTTAATTATTGTCTTTTTACTCTGTTTTTAATGTTAAGGTCTTTTAAACTTGTTTTAATTTTCCCTTTTTTAAATGTAGCACTTTGAGATTTGAAGTCAAATGTAAAGTGCGTTATAAATAAAATTCATTATTATTATTATTAAATGCATATGGAATTCATTGTCTATTTCTAAGTGCAACACCTTTTACATTTCTGTGAAGTTCCTGTACACTGGACACAGATCGTACTTCTAGCCTGTGAGATACTAAAGATGCTCTGGTGGGTAATAGGTTTTAATTGGCCCCAAAATCCTACTCTGCAATGGGCCCCATAAGACTGCGCTGACTTTGTACTGGCTTTTTATCAATTTCCTGGTTAATCTAAATATCCACTGCAGCTGCTTTTCCTTTAAAGTCAGTCTTTTCCTGTTTAAAGTGTTTAACATTCCTTGTCCCGATGAGCAACGTTCTTCAGATTAAAAAAATGTTGCTGTGATAAACAATTAACACTGGTGATGTTTGACTCCTGCACTCAGATTTTTCTGTCTGCAAGAAAATGTCAAATAGATTTAATGTCTTGCAAATTCAACTTCATTCAACTCTACTTTTTTGCTTTATTTATATTCAAAACTCACAGACATGAGTATACTTTACATGGGAATTTGAGAGACTGACCAATATAAGGCCCTGAACGATTATGAGTGAAAGAAAATGAAACATAAATGTATGGATAAAAGTATTGTTCTCTACCTTAGCATAATAAATAATAAAAGGAGGCAGCTGCATATGAATTTCAAAATAGTCCTTATAAGAAAAGAGTGTATTACTTTTAAAAAAAAATGTTCAAAATGATCTATTTTCATTTTTTATTAGGTCCAAAGAGAAAGTCATGAGAATCAAAAAGGTGAAATAAGCTACTTATAGTTAAATGGTTCTACTTTAGAGGCATTAGAGCCAGTTTTCTATTCAGGCAGCAGAGAGGAAAACCTGCTTTGCTCTATGTGCTTTTGCTTCTTTGCTATTTTAAACATTTGCAGTTTTGCTCCCTTTGCTATCAGTGTTTTCCTGGTATTATAGAGAGCAGTCTGCCACAAGACATCAATATTTACCTTCACTGAGGATGTTTGGTCAAACTAATGCAGCAGCAATTTGACCCAGAAGAAACTTTAGCAGATTCTTGTAGGATTCAGTTTTTATGAAAAAGATGTGCAGTTTTACCCTTTTTTTAAATTAACTCCTACCTGTCATGATGCATGGCTGCACTCTGGCAGGCTTTTGGAAATCTCTTTCTTAAGTTAAGAGTTGATTTTCTCTTGGAATCACAAATGGAACCTGCAGTTTACAGTTGGTAATATTAGATTTGATGGTTGTGCTAACAGCAAATATAAAAAGCTTAAACTGTTTCATACTGTATGTCAACAGCAGATTTATTTATTTTCTTTCTTATATTAGTAAAACTCTTTGAAAGAGTCTTCTTTCGCATTTTACATGTTTTGAAATGTGGCTCTATTAATGATATGAATAAAACCAAATTGCAGAAAGACTAGAAATGATATTTTAAAAGCTTTTTTCAAAGAAAATAAAAGAAGCAGGGTAAAATAAAAATTAATAGGTTAAAGATCCACACAAACTGGAGATTATGACGTATCACAAATCTCTGAGAGCTTTGTGATCTCTTGGCTACATTTAATTAACAATATATTAGCTTCATATTCAGGTGATATTAATGGAAATAGATCTATATTGTGATGTTAAAGGATTCCCTGTTCAGCCTGTTTTCTGCGTCCTCTTATTAGTTATGAATAAGTTAATCTAATACTTTCCTTTTGAAAGTATTAGATTAACTTATTCATAAATTAATCTAATTCTTATTGCAACAGAATATCTGCACAAACCAACGAATAATGTCCTGTTGGTTATTTTTATTTTATTTTTACATTCTCCTTTTTCTTCCCTTCTGGCACATTTCTTTACACTGGATGACTGCCTAACTCATTTGGTCAAACTTGCCTGCATTGTGCATCTATAAATGTCAGCTTCAAGGCATTTAGTGTAATACTGCTGCATCTTAGCACAATCCCATTTCCATTATATTTTTGGCTCTGTTGAGGCAATCACTGTAGTGTTTCTGGTAAATCCTGACTAAACATGTCTTATTCCAACTATTCCATACAGCTTAGGGTATATTCTATTAAAAACTACTGTGCTATATTTAAAAGTTTCTTCTCATGGTCATTGGAAATTTATTTTTTTCTCTAAAAGGTTACTTCCTTTTTCCTCCATGGGAAATAAGTTTTGTTGTATATTGATTTTCATCACCGATCCCTGCTGTCAGTAATCAGGTCTCCACGTAATTTTATCCTCAATCCATTTATAAAGGCTTCTGGTAAGTGATTATGCGGAATAGATACTCCTCTTGGGACTTCTTCAGTCTATGTTTAAGTATTTTTTTTGTATGTTCTAAATATCCACAACAATAGATAAATGCTTAATTTTTACATTTTCATTATGCCTGACTGATATTTTAGATTAGAAACTCTGACTGCTTTCAAATCTATTATTGCTGACTGTGCCTTTAGAGTAAATCACCTGTCATGAGAAAGTACCAGAAATGCATTAACAAATACTGGGCCTGGTCCCATGGGAGGAAGTATTGCTCAATGGAGTATAATTTACTTTCTTATCTGTCAGCTTTATAGATGTGTGGCTCCCTGGCCATCAAGACCCTCATGAATCAGACTCGGCAGTAGGCTATTTAAAAAAGGTTTACTCCACTGCTTAAAGATTGCCACCTGACACACTGACTAAGTCTTAGCTTGCATAGTATAGATATTACCAAGCCCAAATTAATAAATGCCACTTTAATTACCAATCGGATGTTTCTCGGATACCATTTTTCTTCCTTTGTTTTAATAGACGAATCCATCTTCATGTCTGCCAATATTTGTCTGGGCATGATTTTTATCTCATCCTTTCTGTTTCTAAGAGGATTATAGTGTGAGGTAAAGAAGTGTTTGTTCCTTTTATCACCATCCAAAATGTGGCTCATGTTAAAAAAGATAAGTTTGAAGAATAAAGGCACATTTTACTCATGGCTGTTTTAAGTCCCTGAAGTAAATGGTGTGGATCTTGGTTTCATGGTAATGAACAATTTTGTTTCCTCTCAGAAATAAAGTAATATGATTCATGTGGTAATTGAGCCCACACAACCACCCAATGTCCAAAGTTGCAATTTGATGCAGGGTAATAGGACAACAGTTTGTAGCATTTGTGACCAAATATAACCTGCAATTAATATCTGACGGTGCGTAATATTTGGAATGACGATGTCACAGTAGCCACGTTTACATGGACACAAATAACTGGACTAAAGGACTGATCAAATCAAAAATGTGTCTGTAAGCTAATCCGATTTAGTCCGATTGGAAATAAATATTCCAGATTGCAATCCTGATTGGTGTCCATGCACAGACCCATTTAGCTCTTTGAAGTGAAATAATCTCCATTGAGTTCTGTGCATGGTTAAATGATTTATTCTGATCAATCGCTTGTTACATTTATATATCCATCATATTTGGATCCTTTTATTTAGTGGATTTTGATGCACTAAATAAACACTCAAATTACATTGAAGTTTCATTAAACATATTCATCCTACAGAGTTGTTTAATCAGTGGTGTTGCCTTTATTTTATTATATAATCCTTCCTGTATATGGGCTTTAGAGGCGAGGAATAAGGTTATATTAGGTTATGTTACTTGTGTATGATGTGATCCCTGATTTTATGCTTTCCCCATTTTCTTTTTAGATTCCATAATAGGTACATTATCTTAATTAATATGTGAAAACATTTATGCTCTAAAAGAAACTTTATATAAAGAGCTATGTGTGGATTTAGGGGATGGTATCCAATCAAATCTATGTGTGTGAAAAGGAAAATTACAGATTACTGTCAGGGGTATTTCTGATTATTGCTGTTGGGAAAAAGTCAAATTTGTATAATGTTTAAAATACTCAAATTATTGACAAACAAGCAAAATTTATCAGGTAGAGATATTAACCTGATATTTCCTTTCAAGCAGTCGTTTTCATGCTGATTCTACCTACAAGTTAGCTAACATGTAAAATGAATTGTCATTAAAATGCATGACCTACTTCTATTTTCCAATATGTGTCACTCATAACATTCAGTGTCTTGGTCTCAGGGAGAGAAAGTCACTGCGGTGTGTGTGTGTGTGTGGGTGGGGGTGTGTGTGTGTGCGGAGGTGGGTAGGGGATGATTGGGTGTGTGACTGTGGAATTGTCAGTGCTGATTTCCCCTGTGTAGGGAACAGATTTGCCTTGAAAGCCTATGGGATTGTGGGTGATTGAGGTGTTAAGTCGTCTCAAGTTAGGAAGCACCTCAATTTAGATTAAACCTTTGCAACTTCAACTACCATTGCTAATCCTCTTCTACCTCTAATATTTCTTGGAGAACCAGTTCTGCCTTCTGTGTGATATTTACTAAAAAAGAAAAAAAAAAACATCACTAGAAAAGCTCTCGGAGAGCACACACCTCCACCAAGCAGCAAAATTTGCCCCATATTGTGACTTATACCTATAACTAAAACATGCGCATGATCTGGCTCATTACCAAATGTTCTGCTCTCAATTTCTTCATTCACTCTGCTTTCTTATTTTATCAGCAGATAGAGAGTTCGAGCAATGCTTGTCTCACATTTCCTGTGTTTTTCTCTTCAGTACAATGCTGAATCTGTCAGTAGTCACTGGTGCCACTCAATGGTTTAGGGGGAAACCACTTGTTTCGCCAAATGCTACTGTATTATTGAATTCATTAAAAAAATTCCTTCATTTGGATTATGATGTAGATCATCACCAAAATTGAATGGATTGTTCCTTGAACTGAGGTGCACCTTTGGTAAAAATTTAATTAAAACCCGTTCATAAATTTTCAAGTTATTAACTGTATTGTTAGTAAATCAGAGTGGGGTTTTGAAATATCCCTATGAAATTCAGAATTTCCATGGCCATTATTAGTGGGGGCTTTCTGTCAAATCAAATTTGATTTGATTTTAATTCATAATAAAATAATTACATTTTATTTATTTTCTGCTTTTTGCACAAAAAACAGCATCATTTGGTACACACAACAGGGGATCATTTTGTTTCATCTATGAAAAAAAAATGATTTTGAATGTCAGAAAAATCTTAAAAAATACAGATTAGAGTATAAAACTGCTCTCTTTTGTTTATGATCAGTTTCCCTTCAGGTCAAAAAGCACTGCATTGATAAGTCAGGCAGAAAGACCACCTTGATATGATGATGTCTTTATTATATTTTGTTGTTTTTTTTGTTGCAGATGCATTATTTGCTAACAATGTTCAAGTGTGCATAAAAGACCTGCTTTTACTTAATTAAAAGCAATTAAATTACTATTATTTCAAAGGTATTGTTTACTTGTATTTTATGTTTCACCTATTTCTATTATAAAATTGCCATAGTGGTTAAATATACATGCAGAGGTCAAGAATTAAGTCTGTTCATAGTATTTTTTATTTCTTAAAATTTCATGGACACTAAAATACTGCTTGTACTCATTCAGAGATAACTAAGTTATGCTTTCAAATGATTTCTTTCTATTAAATTTAGAGCTACTTTTGTAGCTCTTAAGCTTTATGAGTCATCCTTTAAATTTGTTTTGCTTGCTGAGAAGGTAGGATCTTCCTCTGATATTATTTTATGTTTAGAGTCAGCAAAAAATATACTTAAATGAAATAAAGCTCTTGGCTACTAACAGAAGGGATAAGACAAGAGCGAACCTGTACCATTCTAAAACAGATTCTGTTTCAAAGATACTTCTACAAATGTCTCCAAAAATTTTATACTTTATTTAATCTACATTGAATACACAATGAATATCTCTCATTCCCCTTTCATTGCTTATTAGACGTTGGTTTCCAAAGAATGATGTAGAGTTTTTTTACTTGTTAGTGTTTTTAGTGGTGAGCTGGAACATAATAATTAATAAAAAAAAAATAATTGAACTTAATTGATCTCACATTGGAGAAATTTACCTCTGCATTTAACCCTTACATTTGGGGAGCAGTGGGCTGCCATCGTGGGCCGCCAGGGGAGCACCGTGGGGTTAAGAGTCTTGCTCAGGGACCCAGAGTGGCAGTCTGTGGGAGTGGGGCTCCAACTCAGAACCTCAGGATTCCAAGCTCTATGCCCTAACCACTAGGCCTCCCCTCCCCAATGTAAATCAATGTTTACACTAAAGTTGCCTTGGAGGTTTTTTGCGGCTTCTTAAGATCTAACCTGTCATAATCTCTTATAAAATGCTTTATAATTAACTTATGAAAACTTACTTTGTCTTTGACATTGAGCTCAGTCAATATCCGTCTGTGTTTAATCTAAGGTCAAATAAACTCAAGAGACCATATGCACTCTTAACTTGAATACTTCTAATTCTGTGGAAAGCTGCTTCCAGTAAATTACCTCCATGTCAGCCAGTGAGCACGGACTGAAAACAATTTAGTGTTATTTTCCTAGGTGCTTTTCCTATGAATCTTTACAGCTGTAAAACATCCTGAGCAGCTGTTCTTTAGAAGACTTCAAATAAAACGTTAACATGTGAAAAGACTGAGATTAGAGGGAAATGTTTTTGTTTTGGAAAATTCTGCTGTGAGTTGGATGTTTTTAGCCAGGGTCCAAACAATGAATGAAAAAGAAATATAGCACTCTGATAAAGCCATAAATGTGCAACCACTGCATGAGAAAAATAAAAAAATGTGTTTTTTTTAATACTTTATGACATTAAGTGTTATTCTAAAATTTAAGTTCAAATTATCAGACATAATATTTTTTGCTTAATGCCAGAATCATGGATGAGACATTTTCTTCCTTTCCTGACATTTGGCTGTTATTTTTTATTTTTTTCAAACATAGAGGTTTATGTATATTCCCTTAGTATTTAGTACATGTGATTTTTAAACTTAATAAATAAGCTTTTTAATAATATTAGTTTTCCCATATTTTAATCAATTCAAACTCACAGAACTTGTAAAACCTGGGTGGGATTCCAAGATGTTTTCCTCACAAACAGCTTCTAACTCCCACAGATTTTCTATTTAACTGAGATCAGGTTTTTGTGATTATAGTTTCTAAACATTAACTCCGCTGGTCTTAATCTAATTTAGTGATATACTTGAAAATACTTTAGCAATATGATGCTGCCATCTTTGTGTTTCACTGTTTGAATGGTATTCTTATATATTGAGGCATCTCCAAATCTAATGATGGTTTTATAGGAATGCTGTTCATATTTAGCGTTAGCAGATGAAATAACGTGTCAATAAATGAAGCTGTTTGAGTACATCTAGTGGGCTTTTTCAGGTCTGCTCTAAACTTAGTGAATTAACCTATAAGAAAGCTTAGAAAGCAATGAGGTCTTTGTGTCCTTTCCCATTGTTTAAATACTTTGTTTTCTTACTGCCTTTACATTTTCTGATATGGAAAAAAGTAGTTAAAATTGCTTAATGAATGATCTCTTTCTGTATCCTAACTGATTCTAAAAACGAAATGAAACCACAATGAGTCACTGTGTATATGTTTGTAAAGTCACAACAATAAAAGTAAAGCAAATTACATATTTCTAAATCAATTGCTGTTTTACATTAAACTGTATGAACACTTATAAAAGCAATATTTACCGTGGATAATTTGTACATATTATGACTTGTAAGTATTATTCACTTTACAGTCTTATGTAACCTAAGGATTAACAGATAAAAGGTATTATTTTCTTTTTTAGACAAACATATTTGTTTTTATTTCAGTGAGGTTACTCATGGTGGGTAGAAAAACTTTTTTTCCAATAAGAGTTACAGTATTTATAAATAATAACACTCACACTAATGATAACACTCATTAAAAGTAAAAAAGGTGTATTGAAACTACTCCTACAAGTATGTTGTATACAACAAGTATACAACACTTGGTTTATATTGATGCTTCATGTTGGCTGCTTAAAATCTCACTTATGTAACCTGAGAGGCTGGGATCCATCCCTGAATGGATAATTTGTCCCAGATCTCTGCTGTGCAGACTGAGCTCACCAGAGGTGGGTAATCCAGGTCCAGAAAGCCAAAAGTCTATACAGAAATAATTTTTAACCATTTTTATTTCCACCTCCACAACACAGACAAATCACCTGAGGGGTTAAACACCTAGTTAGGTGAACAGTATGAAGGAAGACAAGGCAAGGTTTTTACCATCTGGACCTGGCTTATCCACTTTCACTAAAAATGTATTGTTAGGCAACGAAACATATACAAAAATTTCTGATTCTGGTTTTCTGATGTAGGATTTGATCTAGAGGGGTTTCCTTGTCTTTACAAGTTACTCCATGACTTCTCAAACTGCTGGTCTAAATTGGTCTGCTGTCAGATTCCAAAAAATAGAGGGAGTCTGTTTAATTTTATGACATTGCATGTTGCCAGTTGCTTTTAGGGATCTAAAAATGGATGTCACAAGTCTAGTGCCCCTAGTGGCTAAAAGTTACACAGCGCTGCTTCTAACAGTGGATGTAAATATTTGGTTTTAACTTGGTCCTGAAACCATCTTTGTCAGATCTTGTTTTGACTCTCAGTATTATAATCTCTGTTGTCATGATTTCTTTTAAACTGCATATTACTGCTACATATGCCTTCTCTGAATCTGTTTATTTATCTCCCAAGCAAAAGAAACCAATTTATTGTATTTCTCTTATGCTATATGTTGGAGCAAGCGGAGTGGGTTGATTTGGGTCATGTTGTGACGCTTGCTTTTGGTGCTTATTGTTTGATTCAGCTCTCTTCTGCTACTCAGTCCATCCCAACCACCTGGAGATTCCCGAATCAAAGCCATGAATCATCCTTTTCATATCCCAGATGCTTTTCAGATGCTGTGGAGACAGAATGTCGTGCAGTATTTTTTCTGGGTGAAACTCGCTTCTACAAAATTTTGCTTTATAGCTGCTTTAGCAGCAGAAATAAGAGATCAGGAGAGGGACATTGCATTGCATCCACATTTTGGGTTCTTTGATCTCTTGAACTTAAGTGATTAGACTCATTTTATACCATGTTATACTTGACTTGATCTTGTATAAATTTTAGGGATGCACAATATAATCGGCCCCCTATCGGTATCGGCCTGTATCGGCCTTAAAACTGAATATCGGACATCGGCCACCCCACCGATATTTAACCCGATATTTGATCAGCTTCTGAGTTTCTAAAGTCTAATACTACTTCTTCTTTTACTTCTTCTTCTTCCTCAAAAACTTCTTTTTTACAGACTTAAAAACTTCTAAAGACGAGGGAAAAAATATTGATACATTAAAATATCACAATATCTTCATATGCTGATATATTGCCATTTAAAAACCCCATATCAATCTCTTTTACTAATGAAATATTGCTATATGTCATCGTTATGCTACGAAAACCCCCAAAAATTCACAAAGTTTTGCAATATTTTTTTGTTGATATATTGACGCGGTATCGTTCTATTTTACTAACAAAATCCCACAAAAATTTGCAAAATATCACGAGAGTTTGTAACAGAACGATGAAATTTCATGAGATTTTGAAAGTAAAATAGATCGATATCGTGTTTTTAAAAATCTATTTGATATCAGCATATGAAAATATATTTGAGTATATTATTTTTCAAAGTGTCAGAAATGGATAACAAAACTGCTATTTTCAATGACTACGTATTTTTGTCCAGCTTTAACATCGGTATCGATATCGGTTATCAGCTATCAGCTACATGAGTTTTAAAATATCGGCATATCGGATATCGGCCAAAATCCCAATATCGTCCATCCCTAATAAATTTAATAGTTCCTATATTCTTTTACCAAGTTTTGATTTCATTTAAGCACTATCTGTTGATTCTGGTTATGTCTAAATCTCTTTTCTTTGTATGAGATGTACTGTGTTTACAGTAAGATTAATTACATGCTGTCAGGGTTTTCTAAGAGCTAGTAGGTTTCAAGCAACATAATAGCTTAAAAGAATAAAATCAAATAGGGTTATTTATATTTAATAGACAGTAAGCTGTTTCCTCTTGATGTATTTTCCATTGGAATTGTAAAAGTTATTTATTAAGAACCATCATATCACCTTTCCCAAATGTTCTGTGTTCTTATCAATCTGATTTTGCCTCCATCTCAAAGTAATGAATGATGCGCTGTCAATTATTGACTTTCAAACTTTTCTTACTGTATATATCAACTACATTGCACCATGTTAAATAAAACCTTTAAAGCACACAGAATCTTTGATGCTATTTTAATCTGATAGTTAATCTGAAGTATTCATTTTCTTTTTATGTTATGTTCCTTAGAAAACTAAATCTACCACCTGTTTCTTGTGGCTATGCTTACCCCCAGAGAACACAGATAATTGAAGGCAAAGATAATTTTCTTTCAAACAGTCCTGATGTAAAAGAAAGAGAAAGAAGGAGAATTAGATCACTGAAAATATGATCAGGGTGCTGGAGGCACTGTTGCTGCTGTTCTCATCATTCCTTCTCTGGAGCCCTGCCTGCAGCACATCACTGTTTAGACAAGCCAAAGCACAAGGAATGGAGCTGACAACAGGCTCCAGCTGTGCCAGGCCTTTTCTTCATGACTGTTGGGGAACCAGTGTTGCCCTCTTGTGATGAGTGTTGTTGGATATGTTGCGTTAGGCTGAAAGAAAATCCTGGTACAGATTATCTTTTGCTGTGGTCTTTTTGTTAGATGTCTGTTACGGATATATCCTTTCCAATTTTCTTGAGGATTCACTGAGTGATCAGTAAATTCTGATCGATACAATTAATGGTTAGTTGCAAGTTTTAGTTATTAAGATTAATTTAACGTTCTAGGGTTCATCCTAAGTCTCTGTCTTCCACAAATAAATCCAGTATATTTAATGAATCCAAGGACAAATTAAATAATATGTCACAATAATCAATGATGAAAAAAGTCGAATGGAATAGATCACCCTTCACATATAAAATAAGCAATAATTGCAAACATAAGAAAATCTACAGTAGCATGAAATGTTCTTGGTTATGAAACTATGTTGTTATGATAAAGCAGATGTAGATCATAACAAATGCATATGTGAATTGTATTCTTCTTTTTATATCTATGCAAAAAAAAATATATTTTCCATATGACGTAAACCCTGTGAAAAGAAAATATGAAGCTTATAAAGTCTAACAGCAGCTGGGAGAAACAAACCACAAAATCTCTTCTTTGTGATTTGTGATCCATTCCTTGTCTTCTATACTTGATCTCCTATAAAGATGATCTCATTAAAAGTTTTGGAAACAGTAGTTGACTTAAAGCTTCTTAGATTAGAATTAATTTCTTTTGCAAACAAAAGTACTTTAAATGTTATTTTTATTGCAAGATGCTCTAGAGAGGTACTTTACATTAGGGGTGTGCAAAATAATCGTCATGATGATGCATCGTGATTCTAATTTTCGTGATCTACTGCATCAATTCTTGACGCCAAGTATCGATTATTAATAAAAAAAAATTAATAAACAAAATTGCATGAATGGTTGGCGACATCAGCCAAAAACAAGTAGAATACAACTTCCAGTCCAGTAGATGTTGCTGCGGATGTGTTAACGCACGCTGCCTTGTGTCACAAGCATTTCCGGCCGCGGGATACTGAGACGAGTCATTCAAAAACAAAACATGGAGGAGAAAATATTGCAATGCATCGCAATAATTCAAGTATCGTGATGCATAGTGATAGAATCGCATCGTGGCCTGTGAATCGTGATTCGAATCGAATCGTGACTTCTTTGGCAATACCCACCCCTACTTTACATGTATATTTAGAACATATAATTATCCTTGCATCCATCTATCCTTGATTAAAATATATTTAATTGGAAATACTACTTTATGCCAATGTTTTACAAAAGCATCAACAAACATTTTACTGCTTGGAGTGGGATTTTTGCAAACATTTGATTAAAAAGTGACATTATATTCTCATAACAACTCCCCTTGTTCCCTAAACATAAGAGCTTATCAAGCTGGTCAAAGAGCATTTATATCTGTCATTTAGTCTGTCAGTTTTGCTAAATTGTTTTAGATTTTATTTATATTTACATGCAGACCCAGTCTCCCTCTGATATGTATTTATTTTTCTTAAAAATGCATGAATTTGACAAATCATTGTTAAAAATATAAGTGTTGCCAAAATCTAAATGTGATCTGTTTCCGTTCTCCTCTGTCTCTCCAGGTCTATGCATTTAAAAGAACTGGCTCAGCTCTGCCAACCCTCACCTTTTACATCCCACTGTGTCGCTCCACTACCACCATATTTACCTGCTGTACTCAACCCATGGAGAGTACAAGCCCACCCAGATAGGATGCCTGCCTTGCCCCACACGTTGCGTCCCCTCCTGCCCGGCGTCACCACCTCCTTCTCCTTGCGTGTACCTCAACTCTCCGACGGCTCCTCCCGGCCCTCCAGGCTGAGCCCTGCCCCATACCAACATGGTGGATGAGATGACCACCATGAAGGATGACGTCATCAATGCCAACACGCTGGCTTGGCTGGTCTGCTCGGGCGTGTCCATCCTGGCCAACACTTGGAGCATCCTTAGTGTTAGTGCAAAGCAGAAAAAGTGGAAACCGCTGGAGTTTCTTATCTGCACCCTAGCAGGGACACACATTCTCAACATGGCTATCCCCATTACCATGTACTGTGTTATAACACTGCGGCGACAGCACTCCAACTACGAGTGGAATGAGGGTCTCTGCAAAGTGTTTGTCTCCACATTTTACACTTTAACATTGGTCACCTGCTTCTCCGTCACCTCGCTCTCCTATCACCGTATGTGGATGGTGCGCTGGCCTGTGAACTACAGGTATGAAATTTGGTTGTGAGACCAACATTTCCTAGAACTGCTGCAGATTATGGCAATGGCTTAGAATAAACATGCCTAGTCAAAGACTAATTCCTGTCTTGTTGAATTTAGTATAGATAAACTGATAAATTGTGCTCTTGTTGTAAAATTGGTATTTAGGGAAACCTTCAATTTTTCCCAACAAGAATTTATTATTGAAACTGTTGCCTTCAGAAGAAAATATTGTCATTCAAACTATGTTGTTGGAGTATTTACAGAAAGCATGAGGTAACAGTGAGAAAACAAATCTTTGAATGGTGAGTGGACCACCATTTAGGATCCATTGTCTTTTGCATACATCCTAATATGGTGTATTTCTTATACAGAGTCTCTGTGTAGAGTATTGTTATTTAAGAAATACTATAATATGATGCTTTTCATATGAATAGACTGCAGAAGTCAAATCTTTTCATTAAATTCCCTTTTCATCATTTAACAATTTGATAAAAAAAGAGATCATGCTTAGAGGGTTTGTGCATACCAATTTGATCCCCATATAAACATCTAAAAATAACACTTTTATATAGATATTTGGTATTGCATTTGTTTTGCTGTTGCATAGGGAATCTGTTGTAACCTGATTTGGTTTAACTGTAGAAGTTTTTGCCGAACCTGCAAATCGATTTCTACTTACAAGGTTGATAAATAACAGTCATCAACATTTCAGGGTTTTCAGGGAGGAAATCCCCTCAAATAATACCTTGCACCCTAAAATCACATCTGCTAACAGGAAAAAAATGATTATCATATCTTTGCACTCTGCTCAGTGCTTTGTCTTGGACCCTCTGCAGTCCCTGATCACAATTTCGCCCCATTAAACACCAGGTCACCGTTTACTATGCAAATGAGCTTAGAAGTAATCTGCTAGGCTATGGGGTGTCACACATGGGAGTATCAGAGCTGAAGGTTTGCAAAAGCAATGAGGCCTAGATCTTTTGTACCAGTTCATGTCATGTAAGGTACTTTATGAAAAAAATGATAAGCAAAAAAAATATATACAATTACTACCTGTTTGTACTGTTACTCAGGGAAGGCTTTTGTTATGCAAGTATATTTTCAAAGTTTGACTTGATTAACCAATGACCATCAGTGATTGATGATGTCCTTTTTACTGGATTCTATTTTTTCAAAATTAATAAAGAAATAATCAGCATGTTATTGTTAGAAAGACAAAACATTTTTGTCACAATGTGTAATGTGTGCTCTCCAACGTGATAAAAACGGTTTTCCTTGTTTCTGTTCTAAAAACCTGCAAAATGTTATGAAGAGCAGCATAACAAAAAAATAAAAAATCAAGCCAAACATGTTCATAAGATTCCCAATTAGCTAAAAATCTCTCCACTCAGGGATCATTACACAACACTTTACACCTTATCTTAATCCAATGGAGGCAACACTAACCTAAAAACAATGTATACTGCCTCCCCCTAAAACTGTGGCTGATATCAACAGTTTATTGTATTTTTCTTAATTTAAAATGTTTCTATCCTTGTATCAAAGTCTTCCAAAGGGCATATTCATTATAAAAACCCGTAGATTAGTTTATTCATCGAAATTGTCTGTATTGATTATGTTAATTCTTTGACTCTGATATTTGTAGGCAGCGAATTTCATGTTTTTATCCTCTTAAAAATGTCCACTAAAGTTACGACTGTTATTTTCCACATTGCCATCTGTGAGTCCCCTACAGCAGTCTGCAGCAGTGTGTGTGCGTCTGTGCCTTTACATAAGTTTAGCTCCAGGCTCTGGTCGGCTCTGTCTGAGCTGCTATTTCAAAATAAACATGGTGGATAAAGTTTATGATATTTCTGCAAAGAGCTTGATAAAAAGTTTGTCAAAAATGTAAAAGGCCAAAGTGGTTTCGGTTATAAATGAACAGCACTCAAAGAAGCTAAATTACTTTTTAATCAGAGTATAATGTTAAGGAATTTAAACTTCTTGAATTTTTATCAGGTCAGTTAAGTAGCAGAGAAGTTTGTTTGCTGCTTTGATTAAAACTATGATTGATTATATAGGGTATTTGGTGCTTGTCCTTAAGATGTCTGAATAGGATGTGTGACATTGGTTGGGCTGAAAATGGCATATTTGCTGTGCTATGAGCCCTAATGCAAGCCTGGTTTAAAGCCCTAGAATGAAACGACAGCTTTTCTTCCTTTTATGGTATGCTCATGAATATTTAGATGAGCTGCATGCTGATTGGTTGGTTGGTTTACGATGAGGGAAGCTGCTGAGCAAAGATGCATCATATCAACAAGCACTCACTCACTGAAACATTAAAATTATTGATATGGTAGGGTGGCCAGACGTCCTCTTTTTCCCGGACATGTCCTACTTTTCATACCTAAAAAAATGTGGGATTTTGGTCGAAACAGGGACGGAGTGAGCGAACTCGACCCGATGACGGTATGCTTCGGGGCCGCCGTTGTCCAGGCTACAAGCATAACGTCACCGGGCCGGGTTCAGTTGCTCCATCACCCGCTTTGGCCTGGTCTGGTCCAGTCAGCAGCCCAGCATATAGACAAAAAAATCCATGCCTGTCGAGTCTTCAGATCCTTGGGAAGACTGTGAAAATTTTCCCCTTTCTCTGTGCAGCCTAGAAAACTGCATTTACGCCCCCGGTTCTGGCTCATTTTCAATAGAGAAACTGCCTGCTTTGTAAATCTTGTAGAAGTAAACCCAACTGTAGGCTAAACAGCTAAACTGGTGTCTTACATCTACCTCTATTCATCTTCTTGGGCCAGTGAACCAGTGGGCTGGTCTGTATGTCAATTTCGGGGCGTGAGAAAAGTTAAGGCCAGGACCAAATAAGGCAACATCCCCAAGTTGATATTCAATTCGGTGCTTCGTTTGAATTCCCCCGTCTCATGGTGGAAGTTTAGAATTGTGAGATTTGCAGAGAAAGGAGGTGTCGATGGGTTTTGAACTTCTCGGTACGTCCATTTCACCCTCTGAACTATTGTTATTCATCTATGACAATGGAAACTCGGTTTTGCATTCTATGACCCCTTAATGAGGTTAACAACAGCTGTGTTAAATGCTTAGATCATCCCAAAAACAGGAATGGTTAAACAAGTAGTACCCACCTACACATACATTTTTTTCCTTCCTCATTTTTTCTTAAATATTTTTGGTATTGTTATTTGGTTTTGCTTTTGATGGACCAGGGTTGGTGTCACTCCTGGTAATGTAGAATGATGCAAATCCCAAATCCAGCAACTGCCCTAACGAGGCATGCATACAAGCATTTTTGTGAGCATACAAACTGCTTAGTACTATTCTGAGTTGCTGAAAAGACATTTAAGAAAGGTAAATTAGCCTGGAGCTTTTTCAGTTTCACCATCTGCATGACTTTAGATTAAGCCCTCTGTGGATTAATCACTTTCCTATTCATCAAATAATGAATCATCATTTTACTTTTACCACAATACTCATTCTGTATCCTTACAGTACACTTTTTTTTCTAAATTAAAATCCAATGTGTTTTTAAAGTTTTTTTTGAGTAGTGCATATCAAGTTGGTTATTGTTAAATCATTCCATAATAATTGGCTGCACAGGTGCATTTTTAAGACAGGCTAAAGTGAGGGGACGGCAAAAAAAAGAAAATACACTATATTTTTGTTAAAGCATCCGACTGCATTCATAAAGGTTAGATGGGTGTTTTGTCTGCAATTATCTCATATTTGCAGCACCTTGCACTCTCACTGTGTTATAGTGCATACCTTGTGCATAAGGCCAATTCAGTATACCTCTATATACAAACAAGAGTTATGAATTACTTATTTAAAAGTTATAGTCCGTGTTATTACATCCTCAATAAAAGCAGTAATAAAACCAGACTGGTGTTTGAAAGAATTGACTCAGAGGCAATGGAAACTAAACTTCTGGTGGTTGTTTATTGAGCCTCATCAAAATTGCCCTTCTGAACATGTGAGCTATTGTACTTAACAAAACACAGATAATTAGTTTTTGTATGATTCATGCTGCGGTTATATTTGTCTAATGTGCTGGTTATATAATTTTTACTTGTACCCATGCATATCACTGCATGAAAAGTGAGATTTTCGTCCCCGTAAACCCCCGTAAACTCCCGCAGATCTGCCTGATTTTCGTCAGTTTCCGACAATTTGCAACCCGTGCTTGTCCGCGTTTGTCGTGCCACAAATTGTCGGAAACGGACCGTGACGTAGGTGGAGAGCGATCAGCTGTACTAATGGCCCTAATTAGCATATGAATGCAGCAAACCCGCGCGGCTGGCCAGGTCTGGCTTGAATAACCTTCTCAGTATTGGCTGAAACCACTATTCTCAAACAAATGAAATCGCTCGTGATTGGCAGCAAAACCACACGTGGCCACGCCAGGCTTTAATTTTCTTACTGAGTATTGGACGGAACCACTTCTTTTTAAACAAGTGAAGTCGCTCGTGATTGGTTGGCATATATATATATTTACATATATATATTTATTCATATATATATATATATATATTCATTCATATATATATATATTCATATATTTATTCATTCATATATTTATTCATTCATATGCTGTGTATTTATGTTATCCTACACTACTACACAATTATTATGCTACCATCAAGGACATGAATGAATTTATACAGGAAATGAAGATTTGCCAGGAAGCTGTTTATGCAAAGAAAGAGCTTTATTAAAACACACACAACTATATACAACGCGTATCCAAACACATGCATATCTAAAAATTACAACTCCGTGAACGGTCCGTTTGCTTCCTCGGGGTTGGAGGTAACAGGCAGCATTCCCTCCGAGGCAGGTCCGATGTGCAGACGCCTACTGTGCGTGGCCTTGTACTTCGACATCGCTTCTAACCGGGACTGCAGCTTAACACAGAGTTCAGTGAGATCCGGCCTACGAAATGGCGACGACCGTACAATCCATCCAGAGACACCGCCAACGACGCCTTCTTCTTCGTCGGACATGAGGTCGACGGTGGCGGACTTACAGAGTTCCACTTCCTCATCTGCTAGCACACTCTGCCTCGCCTTCAGCAGCTGAAAAAAAAAAACATGAATCAGCGCACTGCATATGGACACAACACATCTATCAATGCACCTGAAAAATAGTCACCAAATAAAGTCTTACCCTCTTTCTTCTGGCCCGACTCCGAGCAGATAGCCTGGCAGCCTCCGCACGCAGCGTGCTGGCTAGCAGCGTGTATCTGAAGCTCCTGCATACCGTCTCATAATACGTCTTACAGGCAGCTGGAAAACAATTAAATGAGAGTGGTATGAATAAAAAAATAAAAAAAATCAAACGCAAGTCACAGTAACAAGGAAGGAGAAAACATTAAAACAAGTCACTTACACACAATGTCGTCTTTATCAACATCGTGCAAATCCGAGCAAATAGGAGGTCACCGCCTCATTGTGAGGCGACTGTAGTCTGTGAAAAAAAAAAAAGTACAGCTATGGTCGGTATCCATCCGTATCCATGTCCTTTTACCGCAGAATGAAAGCATATTCTCTAAACCTTACCCCTGCCAGTTCATAGCGCCTGCAATTAGTCTCCGAGTTGTTAAGACGGCATAATGCTTCCTGTGAATCACAAAAAATACACTTTAGTAAAGCTTTAGGCTAGGCTGCTTTTAGCTTACCTAGCTAGGCTAGGTTGTCTTTAGCTTGCCTAGCTAAGCTAGGCTGCTTTTAGCATAGCTACCAGTAATCGAACATATATTTACCGCTAGCGTGGCGTTGTGCACCCGTCTTCTCTTCCTCGAGTTCGTATATCCCGCAAAGTTGCTCGACTGCAGATAGGGTGGCCAGATGTCTGGCTTTAGGGCGGACAGTCCGGATTTTCATTGCACTGTCCGGCGTCCGGCGCTGCACCCAGCCGGACGTGTATTTGTCCTCCTTTACCCCCAGATTCCACATACTCCGTCAGCGCTCCGCCCCGCTCACGTACGGAGTACTTGTCTGTCTTCTTCTTCTTCTTGTCGAGTTTTATGGCGGTTGGCAACAAACTGTTAGTAGCATTACCGCCACTTACTGGTATGGAGTGTGGTTCGTGATGGTTTAAATATTGATCCTGATACATTCTACCCTAACTTCTTCTAAACATACATTCACACATTCACACTTAAAAATATAAACATATTTGTGCACAGCTTTGTATATCATTCCTTCACTCACAAACACACTTACTATAATTAAATTCTATGGAATAATTTTGTTTTCTTTAGAAATCGAATAATTATTTGTATGTGTTTACTCCCTAAATTTTTCCTCAGTATATCTAATAAATTAACCTTCTCCTTAATGTCTTCAAACTCTCTTCTCATATATCTTCTCTCTTTTTCATATTTATGACATTCTAATATAACATGTTCTATGGTTTCATATTTATCACAGAAATCACATTTGCCCGTTTTATGTTTTTGTATTTTAAAAAGTGTATGATTAAGTCCTGTATGACCAAATCTTAACCTTGTTATCACTCTTTCATCCTTTCTATTTCTTCTTCCATTTCTTCTTTCTCCTACCATCTTCTGAATTTTATAAAACCATCTTCCTGTTTTATCTTCATCCCACCTTTTTTTGCCAAATTTCCATAAGTTTCTCTTTAATAATACTCTTTCCTTCTGATTTACTTATTTTAACTATAAAACTAATAGAATGTTTAATTGCCCTTTTTGCCATTTTATCTGCCCTCTCGTTTCCTTCCACCCCAATATGTGCTGGAACCCACACAAATGTAACTATCAGCCCCATGTTTCGTATTCTGAACAGTGTATGATTTATTTCTAATAAAATGTCCATCCTACTATCTGTATTACTTGTCTGTCATGTAAATCAATGAGAGCTGTTCCACATCCTCCGCTCGTCACCGCCCACGTACGTCTTCTCCGTCCTTCACCGTCAAAATACGGAGCTGAGCTATTTTTTGCTCCCCTCCGGTCCGTCCAGATCAAGACCCGCTATTGCAATCGCACCAAACAGAAAAAAGAATGTAGAGAAGACCCGGTTTGTCAAATTAAATTATAGTAAAAACAGATCGGTATCTAGAAATTAGAGCATAGTTTGTATATATTCCCAAAAACTAAAACAATAAATTTAGATTTTATTTCCTGGCAAAACATTCAATTCGGTTTATCCATTAAAGAAAAAATTTTTTTGAATTTTTAATCAATATTCTAATAATTGTAACAAAGTATTATATCCATAAATGTCGCTATGCAAAATGCTCCCTCTCAATCTCTGCTCTCAAAAATGAACTTTCCCTTTTCAAAAGATGTCTGAGAAAGATGCAGAATTTAAATGCAATTAAATTGTTTGAGTTAATTGAAGAATTTCAGTTGGTAGTCCCCACTGATTAATTTACTTTAACTACTGTTATTATTTTTATTTATTTTATTTTATTTTATACTTTGTTCCAGCCTGTGCATTTACTTTTATTTTTCAAAAGCAGGAGTTGTGATATTTCTTCTTGTATTGAAATATTTGTTATTGACTTGTTATTTGAGATTTTTATTGTTTTCTTATATATTCAATAACAAAAAAAAAAAAAAAGTGGAAATCTAAAAAAAAAATTAACCATTACAGCCAACTGATTCTGATTAAAACTAATTTTTGAAGTAAATTATTTTGTGTATTTTTTTTTACATAACATTTGCATACACAGTAATCTAGCGTACTTTAATTAAATAAATCAATTCAAGCTAAAATGTAAGAGTATATAATTAGGCTATACTGAGCCTGATCTATTTCTACCATCTATTTGGGGGATATTTATTGCCACACTTTGGGCCACTTAAAACCAATTTAGCATGCTGACCTATGTCCTTATGACCACAGTGTACCAATCTTCTGATGGCTACTTCCAACAGGATAATGCGCCATGTTATAAAGTGAATCATCTCAGAATCATTTCTTGAAACTTTTCCACTTAAGTAATTGTGAATTGAGCATATTGACAGACAACATTTTATTTTTTATCTTAAATGCAAATTTAAAAAAAAATAATTACTGCTCTAAATGTATTGCTCTGTCAGCTAAAGATCTGTTTTGGTCTCTATACTTTAATTAAATAAATCAATTCAAGCTAAAATGTAAGAGGCTATACCTGATCTCTTTGTATCAACCAGGGTTGCGGGGGGGGTAAAACCCCCCCCGCAACCCTGGTTTGCATTTGTATAGCTCACAGCATGTTCATTTACATGTTAAAGCCTCCCCTAGAATTCCATGGGGGGGAGGCATGGGGGGAACACTGCCTAAGAAATTCCACGTCAATTTCTGACAATTTACGGGAGTTTTCGTCGAAGCCTGCAAATTGCCGTAAACTGCCGCTAACCTGAAGTTCCACGACAATCTACAGTGCCGTATATTGACGAAAATCCCACTTTTCATGCAGTGTATGGTTCATGTCTGTATGCAGTGATCACTTGACACTTAAGTCAAATTTATTTGTTGCACCCACAATCTTGGTCTGTAAAGCTGATCCTGTTTCTCATTCACATAAACATATTTTGTTTTACATGTTATTAAGGTTGGGAGCAGCCAGCCAGGCTATTAAATAAATAAACTCATCTCCCCCTGATTTAGATAAACGAGCGTCACCTTTCTGCCGTTCCCTGAACTGCGGAGCAACTTCGTAGCATGTTTAATAACCCCAAAGAGAGGTAGGAAATGGGTTTATTTCCAGAAATGGCATATGATTTACTAGGAACCACAGCCAGTGATATAAAACTAGCTACTTACCACCAGAGTTGACCTACATGCTGGTTGTAACTTTAGCTTCTGTCCAGAAGCATCCAAAACACGCCATTTGTTAAAATGTATGCCATGTTGTGTGTGCAGTTGTTTTTGCATGTTGAATGTATTTCCTCCCACGGATGTAATTGCCACTTTGCAATAATTGCAAAGCGCCTTGTTGCCATCTCTCTCTTCCTGCCTGGAACTGTTAAGAGAATCGTTAAGCGAGCTGCCAAACGGTGCCATGAATTGGAGCACACAGAACCGGTTCTGAACAGGAACCGGTTTTCAACTCTAATCCCTACATGTTATGTTGTGGTTTGCAAAGATACGCTTACCTTGTGAGCAAGATGAGTTCTCACAAGGTTTTTGAATTCACAAGCTCCTGAAAAAACATATATTTTAAGAAGCCGATAGATGCAGGGTCAGTGTAGATGGCTAAAAAGGATAGCAGCTATTAGTTCGAAGCCTCGTGTTGCCACCAACTTGCATTTAAACAATCGTCAGGGTACCATCACCCAGAACATGAATTTGCAGTTGGAGCGAAGGATTCCCATGTTATCCCTATGCAGTTGATCCTGAGCGCAGCAAAGCGGAGCAAGGAGACGGTGGCAAATATAAGGTGGTGAATGGTATGATTTAGATGAAGTTGTCGACCTCTGATAGCCACACCTGCGAATGCGGTTGAAAAATCAGAACTTTTGTTTACCTTTGTGTTGGCTAGCTCCAACTGCCATAGCCTCTTCTAGCTCTGCCCCAATGGCTGGCTTCACCAGTTTAGCACTATCCTAGTCCCGGGCAGCAATAGTCCTTGACCCGACATAAATGTTGCCTGTGGCCTTATCCGATCTGCTGCTGTGCCCCTCTGTAGCTTTGAATCATCACAATTGCCTTCAATACCTAGCCCAAAGCCAGCTATAGCCATTCCACACTGGTGCTGTTTCCCCCTGCGGGCTTCCTGCTCTGCCTCCTCTACCCACTCTAGTGGGCACATTCCCACGTGGAATCCTTCGATCTCCTGCTGTGGTTCCATAGTTCAAGATGGAGACACAGCTGGAAACCTGGTCCAGGTTCATTTTGTATCTCTGCCGATGTTCTGGCACAGATTCCCCGCTGCTCCTATATGAGCTCCAGAGTGCCTTCTCATCTAACTCTCAGTCTGGGTGATTCGTCCGCCGATGTGGGACTGCAGAGCCCTGAAGTAAGTGACAGATACTGTATGTGGAAGTATCGCTGCAAATGTCAGTACTCAACAGAAAATCAACAACCAGCAGACTCGATTACATAGGATCCTTTCGCTGCCTGGGCAAATTCACCTGCCTTGTGAACTTCCTTCACTGGCCAGCCCAATTTCAAGATGATCAAAAGCAGATTAACTCTGTGAAAATGTCACCCCGTTTGGGGTGAATGCACCCTAAATCCCTATATACCAGATATTTTAGGCGTTGATTAAATAGGCTGATACTTATTTGATCCTATTATATAGAATTACATGGAGTGGAGGTGTTAAATGCCCCCAGATGGTAGCACGGTGTCTGGCCAGCGCCAGGTGATAGCAGTCAATGCAGGCTTTATTTATTTACATGTCTATAGTCCGGACCATTGATTCAGACACCTGAGCAGGACAGATGACTTATAACTTGGCAAGTAATGCTGGTAATAAGTATGACTGGATCTTTAATTACAAGATGAGCAGCAGCATTGTTACTTCTGTTGCAGGTTGTGTGACTTGCGTTGTGGCTTTTGTAATTTCTTGTCGTTTTTGTTTTGATTTTGTGTTGTGGCTATTGTATTTCTGTGGTGGCATTTTTTTGTTTTGTGTTGTGGATTTTGTTTCTGACCTGACACCTCTGGGGCACCGTACTTTCCAGATGGATACTGGTGTAGAGATCCAATTGAACCACCCCTATTAATCTGGCTTATGACCGTTTAAAGAAAAGCTTGTTTTTCATTAAAAAAGAAATATTTTTTCCTTATCAAAAAAAAAAAATCTAGAATTCTAAACAGAACAGAATTTATTAAGAGCCCTTATTTAAAACTCCTAAACTCTAAAACTGTCTCGTGTTTTTTCTGTATTGCTACAATTCTGCTGACATTAACAGTACCACATTTTTCCTCTGTTCTACATCCTTACATGAAACGCATAACTGCAGGCAATAGCCTAAATATTCTGCAATTGTATCTGAATAAAAGTTTCAGACATAGTTATAAAATAAGGTCTTTATAGACTTTAGAAAATTAGAGTCTCATTCAGACCAGTGATTTCAGATTTTTTTGAGTGGATTCCTAAGAAACTGTAAGATGCACACAGACTTGTGCCATCTGTGAGCCTGTGTACAGTTTGTGAGTGGGAAGGATTATATCAGGTGAAATCTCCTTCCTGCCAGCATGTTAGCTGGTTGCAGTTATTTGGGGTAACACTGTGTCAGACTGTCTGAAAAGCCAATCTGCCAACTCTAGTTACCACCTTCATTTATTGTTTTTTTTTTTTGCTTGTTTGTTTTCCACAACATATGATATCACCATGAAACAGTGATTAATAAAACAGACATTCACCTCACATTAACAGCATTAGCGCTATTTTAGTCACATTGGACTCCCAGGACATCTGCTGTTCACACCAAGTCAGATGTTTAAAACAGGGTTGTGGCTTCATTAAATCAGCATTGGAGTGTTGCTTTAAAATCAAAGGCTGATGATTAAACAACAGCTAACATTATTATGAGCCAAATAGAATATTTTGAGCATAGGATGCTGTCAAAATGTGTAATTTGTTCCCCATTCACATTTGCATCTCAAAGTTCTGATCATTCTAGTCTAAATCTGCTGTTAACCCAAGCCTTACTTTTTTCTCCCTATTAAGTATTAAGTGGAAAAACAACAATATTTTGCTGAAAGCATTTCTGCCGTAAATGTTTTGTAAAATCTAATGAAAAAATATTTAAAAGATATTTGATATTTAAAATGTTGCTTAAACCTTAACATTATTTTGTCTTCCTCTGTTTCCCTGCTGGAAAACAGACTATGAATGTACTGCCTCTGGCATCAGCCCTACAGATGCTCAGGCTATGCTCAACTTGGCAAGTTTTGCACATAAGCAGCTGCTCAATAAAAATAATGCTCAGTCTTGCTCTATGTATAAACAATGCAGTTACCACACGATTATCTTTGGTTTCACAAAAAATGCTTTTATGATTTAGTTTCTCATCATTTGCCTCCCCCTTACCAGATTTAGATTTTATTTTAAAGTTGGTTTCAACAATTATATAATGAAGCAGCGTTTCAGGCCTAGACTGTATCATTAATGCTCATCTTTCTTTTTAAATTGCTTCCCATTCACTCTGCTGAGCTAGCAGGCCTGCCTTTTCTCAGACATTTACATATGCTGAAGCCTCAAATTATGAGTTCCAGCTTTGTACTTAGGGAGGTATTCTCATCTCACTATGCTCACTATCTCATGTAAGTTATTTTCCTCCCTCACTCTGGTAATAGATTCATGCAGCTTGGTGACGTAACCTCCCCCATGTACCCCAGGCGCATTCAGGAAAGGCTAGCATTACTCACTGTGACAACAATATCTACTTGTCTTTGCAAAAACCCACATAGAGATAGAGGCAACTGCTGCCCCCTTTGTGTGGTTTATGCTGCAACAGTACATCTCAACTAAATCAATTTCATTTTTTTTAAAAACCGTTTAACCTATTTTGAAGAATCTTAGATGATTTTCCTGTGTAGAAATGATGACAATGGTTGCTCAAATTATTTTGTTGTTACTGATGGTGCAGTTCTTTTTGTTAAATGTGCTTGAAGAGAACAGGGAATTGAATATTTAACTGCTAAAATAGAAAAATGATTTGCTTTATTCAGTTTGCTTTTTAAATTAATATCTTAAACTAGAATTGTACGCCCCTCCGTAACACCAGTGTAAATGAAAATACCATAATAGTTTCTAACAACAGCTGAAGAAAAAGTCTTGGCTGCTCTTTCAGTACAATGCAGTCTGTTCCTCTAATTCTATCTAATGTGTCCAGCAGTCTGGTATTGAAAATAATGAAAATTTACATTGATGTCAGACTGCAACTGAACCTTTAGAAATGCATAATAATGGTAGGAGCTCCCTTCATCAGAAACTGCAACTTGTTTTTAAACTGTAGGACCACTCAGGAATTTAAAACTAGTTATACAAAATCACAGTTTAATTTCTTATATCAAATGCCAAAATGCACCATTAGAATTTTGTGTTCTTTTTCCAGTTTTTATGAAGCTTTCACAGGCAATTTAGAGTGATTACAATTTTACTTTAAAAGCTTTGTTATTAGAACATAACTTATCACTTTTTTTTTTTGAGAAAGCTGCCAACATTTCCAATTCCTTGGTTTTTCACTCTAAACAGCTCAAAAGAATAAAACAGACCATGTTTGCTGCACTCCTTTTGGTCTCCCTGTTACTTTACCTGACTTACTGTTACTTTAGCTTTAACCCTTCTGAGACTGGAAATAGGTACCGGTAACCTTAAATCTGTTTTCATGTCCAGTTAATAGAAATGTAGGTTTTACATGTACGTCTAAATAGGTTTATAGAAAGTGTGATACAAATATGTGGGATATCTTTGTTTAGACTGATTTTCCAATCATTAGATTAAGTTTAAATCTGAGGAAAAAAGAGCTTCTTGACTTTTTATATCTTCTTAACTTAAACTTGAAGTCAGTCCAGTTTTATGTTTATGGATAATTCAAAGTTGCAGAGCTTGAACAGAATAGATTGGCCTTTTTTGTCATTATATCGAGAGGCACAAAGAAATTAAGAATGCTCCTGCTAAGCAGCCATGCACCGCAGAAATAAAAACAGTCATTAAAACAAAAGAAACATGAAATATATTCTCAAGAAAATCTTAGTTAATAAAATTACGGTATGTAAAATGTTTTGCTGTTTCCAAATTCAGGGATGGAGTGTCATATCCTCATTAGGTTTCTTCATTTTCTCTCTATAACCAAAACTTGTGAAATACATATTGAAGTAAAACCTGGATCATAAATATTTTACCACTCTGGCTGAGGTCATTCAGGAAAAAAAAAAAAAAAGATTTCCAGACATTACATATTCCAGATCCTGCATGTTTCAAAATAGAGTATAAAACAAAGCATTGTTGCTCTAAAACTTACACTCTTCCAGTTACCTTTTGATCATCTTTTTTTGTAGTCTTAAACTGCCAATAATGTATATCTTAACATGTAGAAAGAAAAAAAAAATCAGCCAAATCCAGTCACCATTTGATTTTGCTCTGCAACCTGTATATTTTTATAATTGCACAAGTTGATATAAGGGCTGTTTATTTCTTTAAGTATATGTTGTTTTTGCAGGATTATGCAGTAGCTGACTTCTTAACTTCCCTGTGCTGCTACAGTAGCAAATATTTTAAAGAAATAACACGTTTAGGAATATGTGGAGAAATACAGGATTAGAGCTGACTGTTGTTTTAGATGTATGTGTGGTCCTATGCACATAACCGCACCACCAGAAGACACAGAGAAAATTCTTCATTCTAACAGCTACTTGGAGGTAAAAGGGAAATGGAAATTCTCTCATGCTGAAAAAGACCCAGATGACAAATGGACCGAAGGAAACCATCAGTAAAAAAATCGATGTCCCTCCACTTTCTCCTCTAGTTTGTCCAGGTCATAACTATTTTCTATGTGGTGCTTTTTTATTTTGATCCACAATGTTAATTTTGAATAATTATTATTATTCTAACAGAGCTCTTGTTAATCAATAACTGGGATAAACACCTTTCCCTCCTTTGTTTTGTTATTTTGTGGAATTAATTATTCCTTAACTGGTGTCTTGAAGTTTCCTGTGTTGGACTTATTTTTTTTTTTAGTTTTTTTTTTTTTTGCACCTCTTACAAAACCACCTGCAAATCGCTATACTCAGATTTGATTTGCCAACTTGTAGGCAGTGGAGTCATACAAAAGTATATTCAGGCCACTTGGAGATCACAGAATAACAGCCATATTTATAATCTCAAGCCAGTCTGTGAGTAAATATAAAACTGCACTCACTGCTTGAGCAAACTTAAACAAGCTCGCTGCTTTCCTGTTTCACTTCAGCAATTTGTAAATTGCACAATGTTACCTTTGTTATTTGACTATTTAGGTTAGTTCAGTTTAGTTTTAAGGTGGATGTGTTTAACTTTGCCCTTTTGTCTC
This sequence comes from Cyprinodon tularosa, assembly GCF_016077235.1. Taxonomy (NCBI): domain Eukaryota; kingdom Metazoa; phylum Chordata; class Actinopteri; order Cyprinodontiformes; family Cyprinodontidae; genus Cyprinodon; species Cyprinodon tularosa. Next base: position 221,989 of record NW_024039245.1, on the reverse strand, counting down.
AGTATCTATTTGATTCATGCTGTTTATGTCCATCCAAAATAAATCGTCCATATCTCTGTAGAACAATCAGAGGCACAGATATGTTTATTGATTCTGAAAAAATGTCAATTTATTAATTTACTTGTTGCCCTATATTTCCTCCAGTTATTATTGATTCAATGCTGTATTAAAATGTCTGAGATATTGCACTGGAAATGTTGAAGTTTAGGTAAAGTTCAGATTCACTCTTTTTAATGGGGGTAACTTTTCAGCAAGACTGAATGCTGAAACTGAAATAAAGATGTTTTAAGAAAGTGTTATTGAAGCTTTCGTTTGGATTTCTTTCCTTGATACTGGATCAATGTCATAAAAGTTTTACAAATAATTTATTTTAGCAAGGGTGCTTGCACTTTTCTTACAATTCCACACATAACAGCTGTATACTGTAGCTTTAGCAGGAGTACTGCTGAGATTTCACAGAAACGTCATGGATCACAAGCTTCAGACTAACAAGCAGCAGGACTTATAGAGCAGAAAATAAAGCCAAAGCCAATTTAAGTTGAAGGTCTTACAGCTTCACTGACTTGATGCAAAAATCTTTGTTTGTGCTTACAGGTTAAGTAACACCAAGAAGCAGGCGGTTCACACAGTGATGGGCATCTGGATGGTGTCCTTTATCCTGTCCACCCTCCCAGCAGTGGGTTGGCATGACACCATCGATCGTTTCTACACCTCTGACTGCAGATTTATTGTGACAGAGATCGGTCTGGGCTTCGGCGTGTGCTTCCTGCTGCTGATTGGCGGTAGTGTGGCCATGGGTGTGATCTGCATCGGCATTGCTCTCTTCCAGACCTTCTCCATTCAGGCAGGCCATAACGCTGATAAGAACAAGTTCAACGTCCCAACCATTGTGGTGGAGGATGCTCAGGGGAAGCGCAGATCATCCATTGATGGATCAGAGCCTCTCAAGACTTCGCTGCAGATCACTTACCTGATCAGTGGCATTGTTTTCATCTACGACTTCCTGACTGGCTTTCCTATACTGGTAAGTTTATTATGAGCAGTGGCTAAGGGTTAACTTGACTGGTTTGAAGTTTATGTAGGAGATTTTGGTGTAACTTTAATTAGGAAGGCTGAGATAAAAGACTGGGAGTTCGGGTATGCCTGAGTTTGTGGATTTGAGACATTGTAGCTGGACAGGAAGAATAGTTGTATGAGTCAGGAAAGACCTGCAGTAAAAAGCCTGTGGCTGGGAATTAGACCCAGGACAGCTGCGCTGATGACTGTAGGTTAAGCACATAGAAAACTTGCTCCACCACTGGGCCTCATGACTTTCTTAATTTTTTAGCATTTTGCTAAAGCTTTTTAAAATAGCATTTTGAGGCCTGATGCAAAATAATATGAAGGTTCACAAAATACCTAAAAGTAGATGTGTGGTTTGTTCCTACTTATCCAAAGGACATTTTTTTGTTATTATTTTTTTTGGTGCAGTGATAGAAAAAAAAGGCCTTTTTAATTAGATTAGTATTAAGACCACATATATCACATTTGATACATGAGTTTTTGAGACCTCTCTGTCATTAGTGTGGGACCCCTACTTACACAATCAGACACATGTAGTGAACAGAAAATTTATAGGTCACAAATGATGGAAATAAAAGATTTAAATTAATTTATACAAAAGTTTTGTTATTTTGTTTGTCAGAAAGTTCCATGACTACTTTAATAAAAAAAAAAAATAGAATTTTCTAAAAATTATTTAATGGTCCAGGCTTTAAAGGATTAAGCATTATCAGTTTTTTTTCTGAAATATGGAATATTTTGCATCTCTTTCACATATGTGGATTGTGTTAAGTCTTATACTATTTCACAACATAGAAGAGAAGAATGTTTCTCTTCTGAACTTACAAATATGACATAAGGAAAACATTGCATGACTAAATCTGCTATCTGTTCAGTTTTGACCTTGAATGGTGGGCATTGGAACAAAAAAATCCTCCTTTTCCCTCAACATGAACAAGGGGCTTTGAAAAAGCTACAACCTTAATCCCTTTAAAATCAGGGGCTCTGGTTTGAAGTGTGTGTTTCATGTTGTCTTTTATGATAAAAGTAAAAATGTTCTCACATACACTAATGATGTAGCATGGCGCTGAAATACTCACAAAATGTTCAATATTAGTGTTCAAAAGCATTTTGCTGCAATAGCTTGAAAATGACGTACAATTTTATTTCAAGGAAAAATTACACACTAGAGCATCCCCATATTTTGATTTATCACATAGAACATGGTGTTCTGAATAAAAAAGGATCTTGTTTCAGTGCAGTGACAGAAACAGCAAGTCTGGTGGCTGCTTTTAGAACCTGATCTAATGAGCTATTTAAATGCATGGAAAGCTGTTTACACAAATGTACTGCATCTTTGTTTTAGAGTGTATGCAGTAACATGGACTCGTACAGCCTTGAAGAGGACATAAATCAAAACATACAATATCTCCAGGTCTAAATAGGATTTCTTGTGATGTGATGTGCTATTCATATTTTCTGGGTTGTAATAAAAATGTTGGTATTTTTCTGTTTTAAGTTTGGTAAAAAAATTTTTTACAAGTAATGATTCTGAACAGTACACATAATGTTGATTTTACAGATATGCTGTCTGTGAACTCTAAACTGTTTTTAATCGATGAAAAAGGTTTTATCTTGAATTACCCAGTAACAGAACATTTCTATTCTTGTCTAAAATGAGTGGGTCCTATTAATATGTTATTTCATGGGGTGCCTGGATGATCTCAGAGGCTATGTTGTTGGGGACTAAATTCCGCTGGTTGGGCCTCACAAGACAAACAGGCTCTGAGTGACTAGTCAGACAAAGAGCTGTTCAAAACGCCATCATAAGGCAAAGAAATTGAGGTGCTGCTTCCGGCTGGTGCCTAGAGGAGCAACGTTAGGCCATCCCCCAGTGGGCCCACCAGCTGTATGGGGAATCATGAGCGAACGGTGCAAAGACGATTGGGCAGCGTTCATAGGTGGACGCCTCGGCGACACAATCCACAGGTACTTGGGACATGCACTGGGGACATGGAGTGTCACCTCGCTGGGTGGGAAGGAGGCTGAGCTTGTGCTGGAGGTAAATGGATACCGGCTAGAAATATTCAGGCTCTCCTCTACACACTGCCTGGGCTCTGGAACCCAACTCCTTGATAGAGGCTGGACTCTCTTGTACTCTGGATTGGCCCGCTGGCATAGGCCTGCTCCTCTCCCCCAGCTCAGCTGTCTAGTGTTGGAGTTTACCCCGGTGGTCCAGAGGGTTGTATCACTTCACCTTCGGTTGGGGGTAGGTCCCTGGCTGTGGTTTCGGCCAACTGGCAAAACAGCAGTACAGAGTACCAGGCCTTCTTAGTGTCCTGACAGTAACACCTGGAGGGGTGTGATTGCAAGGAAGCGACCCTCAGCCCTCAACCCGAACTTCTGTGTAAGCCATGGTTTATGCATAATGTGAACACCATGTTCAAGCAGAGGGAATAGGAAACCCAGACCCAGAGTTTGATGATCCACTCTGTTGTTGTATCTCCTGACTTTGGACTCTGGGGTGAAGAGAGGGGCAGAGCTGTCCACTGATGACCTCCTGGTGAATATCTGGATAAACTTGAAGAGGAACAGGCTGGGCAGACCTGGCAGGCCTTAGTAGCGAGGGTCTGCTGGGAATGTCTGTATATACATATATATATATATATATATATATATATATATATATATATATATATATATATATATATATATATATATATATATACATATATACGTATATATAGATATATATTTACCACCCTGATTAATACTGTGTAATCCCAGTAGGGTGTGACTCCGACACATGGAAAGGATACTTCAAGCTTTTTCTTTTTAAGTTTACCTTGGTTGTCTGTTGTCTTCTACTTGCTGTTATGTTGTCTGATCTCTGTTCCTCTAATCTCATTCAGATATGGAACCAGACTTCTAGTAGTTACTGTATGTCTTTTGTGTTGTCTGTTTTGCTGTTTTGGTTTATTTTCTCTCTTTTCATGCACTCTTTCCTGTCTCTATCTCCCTCCCTCTCTCCCCTTAGTTCTTACCCCCCCCCCCCTTCTTTCTCATCTCCTCTTAAGTGTCCTTTTTATATGGTTTACTCCCCAAATAATGTTCAATCAAGTTTGATATTTGCTTCGTTTTTTCCGTTGTTACTTCTTCTCCTAGGAAAATGCCCCATATATTAAACAATGTTGGACTCAAAGCCTAAAGTCAATCTGTTTTTACCGGTACAAGAATTTGATTACAAGCATTATAAAAAGGAAAAACTGTTTATTTGCATTTATTACAATAATGTTTATTATTACGTATTTGTTTTTGTTAAAGAAAAAATATATGTATATAAGATCAATGGTCCAATTTATCATCCTGGTCTGTTGCAGTTATCTCGTTGGTGCCCTCTGCAGTCGTTTTGAAAGAATTGCAAATCTTATTTAAAATTTGCTATTGATACATTGCCTAGCATAAATTTTTTGTGTGCAAAGAAAGGCTGTTTTGTATTTGAGAAAAAATATTTGTACTTAGAGATAGTTTGGTAAATATTTTTTTACTTTTTAGCTAGATGTTTGATTTGTGTTCAACATGTTCTACTTGTTTGCCATGTTTTGCAGGAAATTATTTTAGTATATGATAAGATAGGAGGCCGTTTCAGTTTTTTTTTTTTTTTACAGTGTTCTGAAAAGGTTTAAACCTTTTATTGTAGGCCTTTACTGAAAATTTACCTGTTTAATGTACAGGTAATATAAGGTATTCTGTGGGTCTGTGGTAGTTTGTTTGTTGGAATTAAAAGATTATTTTGTTTATGTTAATGCTATGACATCTTTTTAAAGCTTTAGAAAGAATTTTTTCCATTTACTTTACTGATTCAGTCAAGAATTATGCAACTAAGTCATTTTAATATAGACACCTGATTAAATTAAACATAGAATTTGTATATAGTTTGCTAAATGGTCCAATAATACCGTATATTTGAAAAATACCTGAAAAAGTCTTTTTGTGCTGATCCTAACTTTCTCTTATAAACAGGTGGTGAGCTTTGCCAGTCTAAAGTTTGACCGCTCCTACAACTGGATGGTGCTGTGTGTGCTGTGGTGCTCCATTGCTCAGTCCATTCTGCTGCCCATGTTTCTTTGGGCTTGTGACCGTTATCGGGCCGACATTCATATGGTGTGGGAGAAATGTGTCGCTATCATGTCCAATGACGAAGTGGATGAGGGTAAGTTACTGAAAGGCATCCATCTCCCTTTTATCCCACCTCCGTTTTCCCTCATTCATACCTTCCCAGTAGAAAATGTGGTATTTCATTTTTCGATGTAACTTTAGATAAAAACTGAAGGAAAGCTGTTTAAGTACGCTCGTTATATAGAAAAATAAAGAAAATAATTTACGGTAATCTAAATAATGTATTACACATTTATTATTTTTTTTACAACTGAGGAAAAATAATTACTTTGCAAGAAAAGTCTCAGTAAAAGGTAAATCATTACTTCAATCATAATTAGAGGTGTTTAGTTTAGAAATGTTTGGATTCAAAAATTTTTACTGTTTTTAGGATCAAGATATTGAAAGTTAATTTTCCATTCAGCTAAAAAAAAGGCAGAATTTGAGCCCAACAGAAACATTATAGGAATTATTATTTCAGCTCATTAGGGGATAGTAGCATGTGTTGTTATCTCACAACCTGATGTGTAATATAATTTACCAAAACATTTGACATGTAATGCTTTCTTTTACTTTTGGTAATGATTCTTTTTAATACAATCTTTCAGTCACTTAACTCAGTTTAACCAATTAATAAATAAACAATAAAACCACTATGAATGTAATACAGTCATGGCGATGTGGTTTTTATAACCCATGTCTTTACTTCAGTAAAAATTCATATGAATATGTAAACAGAATGAAACCTGCCAAATTACTAGCAGTTTTAAAGTGCTTTCTGAACAAAGCCTTAAACCTTCTGTCATTCTGAATTCAAATTTACAAAATCTTTAGTTGTTTACTCAGTTTGGGCATTTGCTTGTCTATCCTGCTAACAAATGCCTTGCAGACAGGCTGCCTATAGACTGCCAACTGTAGTATTGAAATGGCATTTCTATAATAAGAGTAAAGGGTGAAGTTTGTTTCTAGTTCGTGGCTTTTTTTTTTTCAAACATTTTTTTCAAACAGCCTTTCTTCTTTTTTCCATGGGCGTTAAAAAACTTTTGTATTACACCTTTATTTATATATTTCTGACAACTTAAGATGTAAGCAAGTAGTAGGGGAGGGGCAATACTTTGTTACCTCTCATAAGCAGAGAAAAAACAAAATTTTCTTAGTTGTTTCCTATGGCATCTCATTAAAAAGGCTTAATGCTTTAGGATTTAGTATCTAGTGTCTTTTTAAGTTAAGACAAATCAAAATTTGTGTCTTTTTAATGTAGGTTTAATTTTCTATTTTCAATTGTACCAGAATCTCAAATCACAGGTCAGATGTTATCATGTGACCTTTTTTTCCCTTCTGAAATAAAAGTAAGTGTCTGTGTAATTTATATATTTTCTGCAATGTTTTTATGTTTTGAGACTGTTTAAGATATATAGAGAAAGAGTGCTGCACAAAATATATTTGTATGTCTTTTTACTTATGATTTAAACAGGGCCGTCGTTTCATTGAACAATCTCTCTTGAGGGAACAATATAATAAATGGTTCCTCATTCGTTTGACAGCTTTAAGTGAATCTGTTAAAATGCATATTGATGTCATTTTGATGGTCATATTTCCCTCAAGTCAGCAAAAATTATTGGATTGAATAGAAATATAAAATACACTTCATCTTTTTTGGGGGTTTGTTTATATTTTTGTTTTGGTTGTTTCTTTCGTTTACATTTTCTCTCTCTGATTTGTGAAAAAGGGAGTCACCTACTGACTGAAGTAAATCAGATGGACTTGTTAGACAATGTTAAGATAGTTAAATGTGGAAAGGTCTGATAAAGACAGAGTTGCATATTTTTCCATTTAGGCACTGTACAAGCATTTAATGTGGTTCAATATAGTTAGACTAAATTTCATTTATTCAGTTCAATTCCATCAACACTAATTCTATTTATTTCAGTTTGACTCAGTTGAATTCAGTTTTACTTGAACTTAATACTTGAACTAAATTTGACATTTTAGGGTAGCTCTTGTATAGGATGAAACCTCCTAAAGCAGCTATTTTTCCACCAATTAAAGACAGACACTATACCACAGTCTAGTCCTAAATGTGAGGTCACATGATAATCATGCATCAGAAAGAAACTTAGCAGAGATTTTTTCCCTTCTTTCAACCTAATGACGTCATGCTTTAAACTCACCCCTATATCAACCCCTCCTGCCCTGTGTCTAACCCTCAAGACCTTTTCATCATTTTCCTCTTTTGGCATCCTTCCTTAGAAAAGATAACTGTCCAGAGGGTCCCATTAAAGACAAGGCACTTCATATTTCTTGTGACAAATAACACACTCAATTATTGTGTTTTTTTTTTTTTTTTCCAGAGGGCTTGCCTTGTATATCTCATCACAGTTGTATGTATAAGAATTGTTTGCTGTTTTCCAAAGCTACTAACTTTGCATGGAAAGCTGCCTGTGCAGATCGCTACATTCATCTTCCATCCATTTGGCCAACATTTATCCTTAAGGCCATTATATACTCATCTTCAATTGATCTTTGGTGGACATTCAAAGTTTATTTGGATTAAAATAATGGATAAAACAAAACTAATGTAACAATTTGAATTCTGCTTTAGCAACAGAAAAAGATTTTTTTTTTAAATATCCAATTGTTTTGTTATTTCTGCTTGGTTTCTCTTTTCTTTTTTTTTTTTTGGCTTGTAGCTTATTTTACTGAGCATACACAAAGCAAAGTCGACAAATCAGAGAACGATTGAACTTGTTTCTCCTATCTATTCGTCTGTCTGTCTGTCTGTCTGTCTTGTGTATGGAGTCCGTTGCTCTCTAATACTGACGCTCGTGCTTTTCTGCACTTTGCAGAAAACAGCCAAGATGGAGGAATTCATGCCGACTTAATATATGACAGACCATATGACTATAGCTCGGCGCCTGAAATCGTGACGATAGACCGTAATGCCAAGTTTGAGTTCTCAACCTTAGAAAGGGGGGTTCTGCAAGGGTATCCATTGAGGGAACAACAGGAAGATAAAATGCAGTATTTGCAGGTATATTTGATTTTCTTCATTTCTTTTTTTCCATCAGTTGAATTAATTTAACTTTATTATTAAATGCATGGTGAAGTGGCCTTGTATGCCTTTGCAGCATTGAATCAGTAAAAGTTGTGTGATGCCATCTATCTGATTTGCAACACTCTTCTTTTTGGCCTTTTATTTATTTATTTTTTTTTTTTCTTAGTATAAATCTTAAAAAAAACTGACTAATGTTTGGTAAATATGACCATCAACAGTCCCATCAACATATTACCTGTGCTTCATTTATCAAGTAGCTTGTCTTAGTCATGAACTTACAAACAACTAAGTGCCTTGGTATTTTATTAGAGAGTAACAATCTAGTAACTGGCTTACCTTCTACGTTTCAGGATTTTCCTCAAGGCTTAAGGGAGGCAATATAAATGTCCGTTCTTGTTCTGCAAAAAAAGAAAAGCATTGTGTCTATTTGATCTAGCTTCCATCTCATTCAGATGGAGAGCTCTGAAAAACTCATTTTCAGCCTGCATCAACAACAAAGCTGGAGCTTGCAGCCTTCCAGGGCAGTTCAACAAATTTAGCATCAAAACTTCCTCTTTGATTATACTACTGACTAATTTCTGAAAATTAAAAAGTTGTGCTCTCTCTGATTTCTTGTTGCTTTGAAGTTTATTAAATAATAGAAGTAAGATTAGTTTGAACTGTCCTTGAAGACTATGTTGAGAATATGTAATGTCAAAATCAGCAAGTCCCAACCATTCAATATTACCTTTAACAAAGCAACTGACTGTGTCATCTTTGTGTTTTAGAGTGAAAAAAGTAAAAAACAAACAAAAAAAAGTAGCATAAGGGCCATTCTATAACTGGAAAGCATTTTTCTTTAAATTGGCCCAGCAATTTCAGGAAAAATATATATTTTAAAATTAACTTTGGTTAATAAGTTAACAAACAGAGATGTATACAGTAGCCATCACTGCATTACACCAACTTGGTCCTCTGTCTGCTGCGTTTGTGTTTGGTCCTCATCAGTAGATGTGTTTTGTTAGACTGTGTTAATCCTTGTTTGTGATTTTAAAAAGTGATTCGTCATTGCTTTAGTTATTGTAAAACTTATTTTTTTGGCTTAGTTAACTTTATTACATTGTTCCTGAAGTAGACCATTTGAATTTGACATTTAGCTACAGACCATACAAACCTAATCTTAATCAAAGGTAGCCTGGACTTCACAACTGCAAGGTCTCTTATTGCAGAATAAAGCCTCTTTGGCTTTATTTGCTCTGTGTTCCTGTCTCCCTGTCTCTCCTGCATCTCCACTCATTCTACAGCTTGTGCTGCCCTCTGCTTTCCAGCTCTCCCACCCTTAGAGTTTAATGCTACTGTATCGTCTGCTGTTTAATTCTCTGCATTTACTGAAAGACACCACAGGGGGGCAGACTGATATCAGTCTTGAGGCTCTTGACGTGATCCTGACAAACCCACTGTCTTTGAGTAGTTGTGAAAACACAATGTGAGTATAACAAGTAGGAAACTATCAACCTTTATAGATAAGATTATACTGATAGAATAACTCTATGCTAAAATCTAACCTCAAATTAGAAGAAACGGCTTGAAGTTGCTACATGTGGGATATAATCTGAGTCAGGCTTCATTAAACAATGTAAGTTGTTTGACTTTTCCTTCACTGACCACATTAAACAACCTGTAAAATTTGACTTATAGACACAATCTAGTTTAATCTAACCTTTACATAAAACTGGCAAATCCTACATGTATTAATCTTTATTGATAATGATACTCTGCATGTTTACCATATTTTGTAAAGCTAGTTGATTGTTTTATGTGTTAAATTAAGGATTTTTAATATGAAGATTTTGTTTTGTGTCTTTTCCCTAGGTGCCCCCTACAAGAAGATACTCCCACGACGAAACAGACATGTGGATCAGCGACCAGATCCCCTCATACCTGCATCGATGGGGCTCCACAGAGGACGTGATAGTGACTGCCCACTACAGCTCCACCTTGCCGCGCCGCGAGAGGCGCAGGAGCAGCCTGGTGTCCTACCACGAGGAGAGCCACTATCATCACCACCCTCACCGCAAGCGGCGGCGATCTGAGGACAGCATGCATTCCCTCAAGCACTTGCCCCGCATCGTGTGCGGTGGGGAGCGCTATGAGGACGAACTTCGGTGCTTCAGCCGAGACGAGGTGATTAACTTTATAGACGAGACTCCTGTGCCAAGCCCCAGGAAGAGCCCACGCCGTACCTCCACCATCTCCCTCATCCCCCTCATCCCCAACGTGTACGAACAGAACGCCGTCATTCTTCCCCACTTTCCACTCACAGACTTTGAGCGAGAGCCACAGGTGCTCAGGAGAACTTCTGAACACAAACGGCTCGGCAGCAGGGGCAGCTCACCAGAGGGTTCCCCGAAACCGGAGAGGTCTCCCGGTAAGACGAGCCATGGGGCTTGTGGCTCAGGGAAAGGCTGCAGTAAAAATCTTCGTGATGGGAGACAACAAGAAGGAGGGGGTTCACCTGGCCATAGGGAGAGGACTGCGGGGCATTCGAGCAGCAGGCCCAGGACAGGTGGAGGAGTCCAACCCAAAGCTGGAGCTGACTGGGTGAAACAGAAGCACCTCAGCAATGCTGAGAATAAAGCCAGCATAAACAGTTTTGTAAGCAAACCCTCAGCATCATCCTCGGGATACATCACATTTCACTCTGATTCTGTTGGCTCCTCCACCTGAAAGCAAACATCTACATTGATATAAATACTAGGATCGAATATTTAATTAAAAAACTTTCTGGTTTAAGAAAAGTTTCATGCTGAAACATATCAGCCTTTTTATTTGTACAAGTATTCAATTTTATTACCTACCAGAGATAAACATTTGCTATCCTAAATGGCCTTAGGAGCTTTGGACCTGTTTTTTTTTTTTTGACTGGGCCTTGTTTTCTTGTGTGGGCCGGTGACAATATAAGTCAACCCAGCTATTTGTCTGTCACAACGCAAAATCTCCACTGAGGAACACTTTTCTGCCAGTACTTACTCAAATAAACTGTTTTTAATCTGTGTGATCATTCCCAAACCTTTGTTTTTGTTGTTTGGTTCTCATAGGAGGGTGAAATATTTCCATGTGCATTGACAAGGATGTTTTAGGGATTCTTTTGTTTTCATTTATACCTTGAGCTTGAGCTTTATTTGGCCTGTAACAACCCTTGTGTTTTTGTTGTGTGGTATGGACACACACTTTCTTAAATACAACATATTTTATTTTAGCTTTGCTTGATTGCTGAAATATTTATTTTTATTGTTTGTTTTGTTTTTTTGTTATCATAACATGAAACTTTTTAGCAAACATTTTTCCCATAAAATGGAAAATGTGTTTATTTTTTCTCCCACACTATTGATTGCCCAGTAATGGTTTCTCTCAACTACTAAGAAAATAAAGACCCTTCCTTTATATAAAAAAAATATTTTTAAAAATAGAATCCAGATGTATATATGAAAGAATTGGACATTTATGTTTTTAGAAATTTCTGTTTACGTATCACATTTACTCTCTAAGGCTGATCTTACTTGACTTTGATGATAATGAGGCACAAATGTAGCTCATTACATAACAAACAGCTTTTAAGACTAATATGCAAATTGTGTTTTTTACTCCCCCTGTTGGTCCTCAAAACCCTTAACCTCACACTTGCTGTGATTCAGATGTACATTGAAATTAGTAAACGCTTTAAAATTAACAAACTAAAACACACTAATTGGAAAGCGATAATTTGAACTAAACTTTACACCATTAAAAAATACATTAGAATATCAATAGACCTAGTCTGGAGGGTTTTCTCCATCCAATGTGCTGTTTGATGAATTTATCTGTTTGAACTTCACAACAAAACAGTGAACATTAAAGTGGAGTATAACCCTACCGTGTGCCTTATAAATGTTGACATCATCCTGAAGATTTCTCCCATTTGATCTTGTTTTAACCACACAACTCAGTCTATTATATTGTTTTATATTAGAGCAATTCAAAGGTCATACTTAGTAAGTGGAAAGGAAATAAAATTTATATTTGTATATTTCATGCCCCTGACTCCATATTATGTAGAAGTGGCATTTGTATTTTTTGACAGCTTATATAAAAATAAATCTTCTCCCACTCTTTGATTAAGCTAAGTTAAATTGGACAGGTAAGCATAAATTAAGTGTCTTTCCAAATCTTTGTTGGATTGAATGCTTTGTTGCTCTGACTATATGTTTAAGGTCACTAAGCTTCTTGAAGATGTGCATCCCACCCCACTCCAAAGTATTTCTCAGTCTCTTAAGATCTTATTCCAGGCTGCCCTTGATTTGGCACCATTGAGGTTTCCATCTATTCAGACCAGTTTCTCTGGCTTTGAGCTAGAACATTCCCACTGCAGATGCTGCCAACATACTGTTTTACTGTGGTGGTGTGTTCAGGGTTATGGGCTGTGTTAGTTTTCTAACAACAACAAACAAACTAATTTGATCCCATCTAACCAGAGCACCTTCTTCTGTGTGTTTTCTACATCCAGAAAAAAAGACCTATTTTTACCTTTTTTTTTTAAACAGTTGTGTTGTTCTTGTCACTCTGCTATCTTTTTCTATTGGCAGTTGGTCAGACAAGATTTTTTTTCCTATGGAATCAGAGTAAAACCAACTGGAAAACGGCTGATATTTAGCTGCTTTTCATTACACAACATATTGAAAAAGAAAAAAAGCAAATCTATCTCCTTCCACTTAACATTTATGCCCTTCTTTGTGTTGTTCTGGCTCACAAACTTACCTAAATAACAAACAAACACACACATCTGTGGTTCTAACACATCAAAGGATGAAATAGGAGAAATTATTTTACAAGGCAATTTAAGGCCTACATTTAATTTATTCTAAATTCAAATTTTTATTGTGGTTTACTTTTGCTGAATTGCAAAAATATTTAAAGACGTTTTATCACATTAGCACCCTCACTGAAAACTGACCATGTGCAGCTTCCCAGTTAAATCCACAAGCAGAATGTAAGTCCTTTCCAAAGTTATAATTATAGGAATAATTATGAAGGATACTGACAGTAAATAAAGGACGCAGTTGGGAGCATTGAGTGCTTGTGGATAGTATTTGTGAATGTGAATGTATTTTCACTAATAAATTTCAGCTTTTTTAAAAGGCATGAGAAAAAACTGAAATGGTTCCCCGTCACTCCTTTATTTGTTAAGAAATAGTTTTTCCCCATCTACGTTCAAAAGTAAAAAGGTAGCATTTACTGGGCATTTATGCTTTGAGTCATAGAGCCTTCTTTTAGCTGTTTCATTAAAATTTTATGTGTTCCTGGTTTTCCTAAAAATTTCAGAATATTTGGTTAAAATGTTTTGCTTAAATTTGTTATGTTTTTTTAAAGCAAATCACCTCGCACAAATGTTGCTATGCTATAGCTATATATATTTTTTATTTTGTTGTATTTGAAATATTTTTGTGACATATTCAAAAGTTCATTACTCAAATATGAATGACGTTAAATGTTAAATGAGTTTTTCTGTTAAGCTAAAGACTTTGTTAACATGATATGATTAAACTCACGTAAAAAGAAGAAAATGTGTTCAAAATCTTTCTGGTGTTTTTTTCATTTAGTATAGTTGGAAAATGTAAGTCTAATGAGTTAGGTATAGGAAATGTTTACCCAAGCCTGGAAATAATATTGCTATATCTGCTCTTTCAGTGAAAAAAAGCTAATCTGGTCAGGAAGCAGGCTGAAATACTCCCATATACATGAAAACAATCTTTTCATACAGTAAAGAGAGAACTGTAAAACCATAAGAATGTTTACAGTTTGGAAGGAGGTCTTTACTTTATACTTTTCTCTTTTCAACATTAAACTATCTCCTTATGTTGCATGAAAGCTTTTTTCTCATTTTAATTTGACCCAAGAATATCTGTGGATTGGTGGTTAAGTCTATAATTTTCCACAGCTCCGCAACAAGCCCAAATTATGCTATATCCAACACCATCCTCGGTAGTTTGTACGAGAGATTTGTTTTTCATAAACAGTTTGTATTTTATGAAATGTTATGCTGTGAACTACCCAGTCTAAAGGGGCATTTTCCCAAATGTTTTTGGTTGATTAAAATTTACCTTTCTAAACCGATGACATTTCGACGTGTTTCTGAAAGGGGCAGTATCAATGGTTGTCTTTGTTAAAGTTTCCAACCCTGAAAATGATGTTGGAGTGGAGATAGATGAAGTTGGTCAGTCCATAGACTGCTGGTTGTTGAGATGGTGTGCTTGAGCTGTATGGAGAGATCCAGTGGACTGTGTGCTTCATTCAGGGACCAGGAAGGAGGAAGCCCAGCCTGGATAACATAGATTGAATTAATCTGTCCTTCATGAGTACGCCATTTTGAGCCTGGCCAAACCAGGCTCAAAATGGCAGTATTCTAAGGGACCAGTTGTGAGGAGACAAGGAACGCAGTAAGAGTCCGGGAGGAATGACACTCTTATGAAGCTTTAGCTACGATGGTGGAGGAGGGGCTGGAGGTGGGTTGAATCGGGGTCATCTGAATCGAAGTCAGACATAGCACAACCACTGTCTGCACTTTGGGTAGCAGACTAAGTTGTGGATTTGGAGACGTTTTTAAGATGAACTCTGGATGCTGATTGGGCTTTTGTAAAGGTGTGGTTCAAAGCTGATTTGCCTGTGATGGAGGCGGGTGAGGGTAAGTAATCAGTTGAACTTTTGCCTAGGCTTCATTTAGCATTGTTGTTATAGAGGACCATATTTATTTCATGCATGAATATTGGTGATCATACTCAGGAATGTTTCCTTGTTTATTCTCAAAAATCTTTATCGATTTAAAATAAGGGAATTTTTCACAAACAGGTACAAGTGGTGAAAAGCTCAGCTCTCCTTATACTCTCTGCAGTCCTGATTGTTGCATTCTGGACCTATGCACTTTGTAAAAAGGATAAACCACAAATGAATTAGATGAATGTGGAAAAAGCAGATTGAATAATGATAGTGTAGAAGAAGAGCAGCAGTTTAACTAGGGGGTGGACTTCTTTAGTTACAGCAGGAAGGACCATCTTTGGCAGTCCTTTTCCCAAACAGGTGTGTGTGAGGACAATTTCAGGTGTAGGAGAAACGTTGGTCATAAGGAACCAGACCCGATCCACAGTAGACAGTATTGTTAAGGATGATGAAGGGATATTTTCTCCAAATGTCCATCATCGTCTCCATATTCTTGAGCAGGTAAAACTTCAGGTGGTTGTGCTTAAATTTGTGGAACTGGTTTTCCAGCAGATTCCGCGTTGTTCTGAATCAAAGCAATGACAGTGGTTTCATCTACAAAACTCAGGAATTTCAAAGACAAGTCAGTGGGGTTCAGCATAGAAAAGTTAATAGGGCGAGACCACTGTTGTAAGAAGCATGGTGCTATTTGTTCTTCTAGTACAAGAGAAGATGCTCCCCAGCTTCATCCGCTGCTCACATCCACAAAGAAGATCCTGCTCTACATCCCTTGATGGATAATGTGATTGGGGATTGGAAGCAATCAGCAGTTAACTCAACTGCAGGCCTATTTGCCCAGTAAGAAACTGCATAGGGTTCCATGGGGGAACGATGACCTTATGATGCTTCAACAACAATAGTTAACAAAGACGATAGAGTAACAGGTCAGTAGTCTGTTATGGTTCCTATTTGTTGTTACTCTGAGTTTTCTGTTATCAGTTGTTTTGTTATTTTCCATTATCTTCAAGCATTCTTTAGTTACTCTCTGTTGCCCCCTTGTGATTGTTTTCTTTTCCCTTGGATTCCCTCTTGCCAGTTCCACCCACACCTGCTCCCCATTCAGCTCGTTAGTCCTTCCTTTGTTTGGTTGTCCTTAAATACTCCACCTCTGCAGTCACTCAGTGCTGGTTCCTCCTTGTTGCTGTATAATCTACTCTGCTCGTCTCTCCTCGGTTCCTCAGATTCGTTTTTCGCCAGATGTCTCCATGATTTTGGTTTGTTTTATATTTTAAGTTGGATTTCTGGATTTCTGCCTCTGCTACCGATTGTCTGCTATTAAACCTCTCAGAACTCATCTCTGCTTCCCTTGTCTCTGCATCTGGGTCCTCAAGCAACCTCACCACCCATTGTTGACATAGTCAATTTATTGTTGTGACTGTGCATTTCTTTGGACACCTGTAGAAGGCTTGGAGCAGGAGTGATCCTCACACAGCACCCTTAAATTTGCAGAAGATCTCTTTGAGCTTTGTTCTGCATAAAACGTAAATAAATCAACCACCTTCATAGATCCTTACTTAGGTTCTGTGCCTCTTCATTCCTCATCCAGACAATGGAAAAAAATATCTAGATCAGTCCTTAAAACTTAAACTCTCCTTAACCCACCAAGGGCGGTCTCCCTTTTTTCCTCCAAGCTCACGTTCTCTGCCAGAAGCATGGGAGCTTGAGGGTTAGTTGCTGTCCCTAGAACTGCACTTTTCTAGACTGAGATGTCTGATGTATTTCCAGGTATCTGCTGTAATCACTCTTCAAGTTTGGGGGTCACTGCCCTGGGTTCCCCAATGACCATGGGCACCACTGATACCTTGACCTTCCAGGTTATCTCCAGCTCTTCTCTGAGCCCCTGGTATTTCCTGATGTTGCAGTCACTTGGTATTGCTAGGTCATCCACAGTAGCTTTCCTCTGCTTTTTGTCCAGTTTGTCCAGTTGGTTTACCATTCGGTACGTCTGCTGTATCTGGAAGTCCCACAGGGTCATTCTCTACCATCTTTGGGGGTGTTTCCCACTTTGACCTTGGGGTTTCTGGCCCATACTCTGCACAGATGTTCCCGTACACTATTCCAGCCACTTGGTTATGGCACTCCATGTAAGCTTTCCCTGTTATGTGCTGGACTGTTTCAGGGGCCTCTTTGCATCTATCTATCTATCTATCTATCTATCTATCTATCTATCTATCTATCTATCTATCTATCTATCTATCTATCTATCTATCTATCTATCTATCTATCTATCTATCTATCTATCTATCTATCTATCTATCTATCTATCTATCTATCTATCTATCTATCTATCTATCTATCTATCTATCTATCTATCTATCTATCTATCTATCTATCTATCTATCTATCTATCTATCTATCTATCTATCTATCTGTCTATCTATCTATCTATCTATCTGTCTATCTATCTGTCTATCTATCTGTCTATCTATCTATCTGTCTGTCTGTCTGTCTGTGTGGGGAGTGTGTAAACAAATAAGAAATTCTATAGCATTAACAGACATGGACTTATAATTCAGTCATCATGTAATTTCTTGAATATGTAATATGAAATTACCATAACAATGTAATTATTGCATGTATATTACAAGTAACTCAACAATTTTGCACCTCTCAGATCATCAGATAGTGTGTGGGTTGGGGTGTTTGTAGTATTCTTAATATCTAAGAACAGTATTATTATGCTCCATTGACACACTAATTTAGTTGTGATGGATATGTTATAATACATGATTTATAGACTTCATACTGAATATGCAAATTACTGCAATCGACTGGTGCTATGAAGTGGCAAGTGTTTGTCAAAGGGGATCATTTATCTTTATTTTAAAAGAAAATTATAGTTGTTTGATGCTGTAGCGCACGTATTGGTAACATTCCGACCTTCTAACTAGGGAGTACCAATATGGCGGCTGGTGACTTCATAGCAACGTGTACTACCAACAAACAAGTGGTTAGCCATTGAATAAGTACAGATCAGTGGTTCCACCTACTGTCAGAATCAAATAACACTGAGAAAATTCCACAACTTTTAATTATGTCCTGATTTCTTGAATGGAGTTTGTATTCCGATCCTGGCAGAGCGTTGTTAT
Source organism: Cyprinodon tularosa (assembly GCF_016077235.1). Classification (NCBI taxonomy): domain Eukaryota; kingdom Metazoa; phylum Chordata; class Actinopteri; order Cyprinodontiformes; family Cyprinodontidae; genus Cyprinodon; species Cyprinodon tularosa. Next base: position 203,878 of record NW_024039245.1, on the reverse strand, counting down.
GACTTTGACATGTTCACCATTTTCAATCAAAGCCTTTTATTACCTTTTTTTGCAATAGAAACCCTTTTTGGATGACCACGAATCTTTAGAGCCTTTTCTTCCTCTAAGGGGTGTCAGTGTGTGTCTGCTGGGTAACAGTGCCCAATCACATTACAATGGGTACACATAACAGATAATGTTGCTGGTTTTATGGGCTTTGTGAAGAGATCAATATCAGTGAGTATGGACAGATCCGTTTCCCAGAAACTACCTTTTGTTCTCATCTGCTGATTGTCCTGGACAACCTTCAACCGAAGGTCATCATTACTCTGGTCTAATGGGGTTATCCAGACTTTTAAGGTGGGATATAAACTCTATGCTGTTATTACCAAACCACACTGTGCCTTTGCTGAATCTGGCTTCAAAAACCTCGTTTATTCTCAACATGAGTCGCACAACTGAGCGTCTGGAGCGCACTTCATCCACGTCTGACCCGTTAATCTCGCCTGACTGGACTCAGTCTCATGCTAATAAAGATCCATTTTCTTTTTTCTGCCTCCCTTCGGTTCTCATGTGCGTCCCTATTCTCGCAGAGCAAACTTGGAGACTGAAACAATGTGTGGACGAGTTCATAGAAGTCCAAAAAGAAGCTGAAGTGCATTCAGTTGGCTTGTCACGTGACATTTTCCTTTGTGTATTAAACAAACTTCCCTTGTGCCATTTGCCTCAGATGTCTTACTGGCAGATGAGCTTTGACTTTGATGATACAAGCTCTCCAGTCAGGGCTTTAGGAGCTGACTCTAGTCTAAACACGAGAAAAATTTTACTAGAAAGGAAGTAACGAATATCTTTTTTTTTTTTCAAATAACAAATGAATCAACATATTCCCTTGTCTTAGGAATAACCTTGTTGTGAAAAGCAGACGCGCCCTTTCAGTTTTTTAGAAGGATGGGCGTTTCTGCGATTCTCCTCGCTGCAAGGTGCCTTCCTTCCCAGGATAGAGACGCTTTATGACAGTCCTGCAAACTAAAGGGTGCTTTATTTGAGCTGCATGATAACTGCTGTCTTTCAGGGACCTGCAGACCACAGCCAGCGCCACAGCTTTATGTTTAAAACTAGTGGATTTTATATTTTTGTGCAGGGTAATTGTGATTTAAATTTGCACCTGATATTTACAGCGATAAAAAAAATCAATTGTGTTGACTATGTAAATATCACATTCTTTTTTTTTTTTTTTTTTTAGCGCCACGAAGGACCTGCAAAAATACAACTGCATGAAAACTGCAGTTTAAGAGAATGCCATATTAGCTTACTTTATGAGTGATTGTACTAGTACTACTATGATACTCTTCCTAAATCTTGAGTCAAATAGTGCAATGGGAGGGATGCATTACTGCCTTTCTGCGGACATTAATGAAGACTCCCCGCGTGAAATTTGCAGCCCATAGCAGAAAATTGCCGATCTGTCCAACAAGTGTCCGATTTCCCCGCTTCTGTTTCGGTACTTATCCGTGAAAGTGGGGAAGAATAAAAGATTGGATGCATGCATTGCTTTTTAAATTTTTCGTTTAGAGGGAAAAAAAGCTGCATGCGAAAAAAAAGAGAGCTCCATGAACAACTAGAAAAAAAAAAAACTAAAAAAACAATTAGCTTTCATTGTTTTACACCTCTTTGTAATTAACATGTTTATTGCTTCCCTTCATTTGTTTAACATTTTTGTTATCTTTATTTTATATTCTTTAGTTTTGCATTTAAAAACAACACAGAACGTAGGCTGTTTAACTAAATGTTTTGTAACAGAGAAAATTTTATCTTTCAAAGTAACTCTCTTTCGTACCACAAGAGCATATGTGGGGTGGATGTGCGGAATGTTGTTAAAACAAAATATAAATAAATTTTCAAAGCATACATATTCATTTTGTGGGAGAGGAGGCAACTGTAAAAAGCAAAAATTAATCCACCAGGTATCTATTTTCATATTTATTTTTTATGTATATGGACGCGTTTTTTGCATTTGATACATTTGTACATAAGAAGAGATTGTTCACGTGGTGACGCAATATTAACTAATGGTGTTGATGTGTTAATGGTTTATCTAAGCAAAATATAATCCCACCTACAGTATATAGGTTGTTTATATCAAGATAAAAAAATATATATGAAAAGCCCTCTGAGAACGTCTTTCAGTGAGAACTGGGAAGTGCTAAAATCAAATGTGCTAACAGCTAACGTTTAATAATGTCAGTATAGCTGATCTAGTCTGAAAAAAGGTTGTCATTCACAAATTAAATTATTTTTTTTATTTAGGTCATACCCGATTAGCAAAAACGATCTTAATAGAATAAACTGAGCTTAATAGATAATTAAATTGCACATTTTGATACCTTAGTTTAAACTTTATATTTATGGGTTAAGTTGTGACATCTGTTTAGAAAATACACTTTCAAGAAACCCTGTTTTCTTTGGAAGTTTTTCTATTTTATTTTATTTTTCTTCATTAGGTTATTGGTTCCTTTGGTTCAAAAACCACGTGGACGAATACAAGGCGCTTTGTCCCTTTCCAAAGTTTGAAAAAGCCTTTTCTACTTTGTATCAGTTTTAAGACTTCACTCATTGTTAGGAGTTATTGTTGTACATCTCTGAGAGAAATGCAACACTTTAAAAGTGGCACCAGGAGGAATTCTGCTAATTGGCATTTCAACATATTTTTGTTGTGTACGTTTTATCTAGTGATGAAGACAAACACAATCCAGAAATACAAGGACGTCATATTCTGATTACTAAATGGGATCAAATCAAGACCTAATATTTGAATGGTCACAGAAAAAGCTTAAACAAATCAGATATTCACAGATTCACAGTTTTATTATACAAATTAATCACTATTTTACAATTTTTATCAACAAAATGATACATACATTGTTTTAAAATGAATTTAAAAAAGGTATAGTGCAATTATTATAAACATCCAGGTTCCTATCAGTTTACCAAGGCCGCCACACATTGAGCTCTTTGTTCTCAGCTTCTTGCCCAAGGCTGACGAACTCTGGGATCTTGTGACTGACGCTCTTGAGCTCTATGCTTCTGGCGGGAATTTTCTCCCCCAAAACATCATTCGGTTTGGACTCAAATAACTGATACGTGTCTACACTGGGTGAAGAAGAAACTGTGTGAGCCGTTTGAGGTTTCGTAAGTGTAGGTTGAACCGGTTTGCTTTCTTCATGTCCATTTAAACACTGCAGTCGTGGGTTCCGCGCTTCCTCCAGGGCGTCGGGGTGGCCTGGGTCGCTGTCCGTGGTGCTGGAGGCTTCACCTCTACGTTGAAAGCGGTACAGTTTGCTGGAGAGCTGCGTCCAGGGCCCACTTCCGTTCAGCTGATCTGACAACAGCAGGTACTCATTTGCGTTTACAAGACAGCTACGGAAGCCCAGTTGGTAATCACGACACTCAGAAGCACCGACGGAAGCTGCAACCGTGAAAAAAAAAAATCGTTTCATTGAACTTTATAGACTGTAATAGAATGTTTTTCAAGGGCTTTATATTTAAAATAAGCTCGTAACTCACTGTTCTGTATATTTTGGAGGTTCCTCAGATGTGTCACTGTGAGCTCCAGGATGTCGGCTTTCTCCAGCTTGCGCTTTCGAATCTAAATTAACATTTTAAATACTTTAATATATTTGGATCACCAGCCAAAATTTCGATTTCTATTGACTGTATATGTGTTGCTCATACTCACACTGCTGCTGTAGTAGCTCTCCAGAAGCGATTTCAATTCGTCCAGACACTGGTTTATTCGCGCTCTTCGCTTTTTCTCCATGAGTGGTTTTGAAACCTGTAAAAAGTCAGACTTAGGTTAACTTTTATAGTTTGCCTTTAAGTTTCAGTCGTTGAATTTAGTTATGCTCGTACCTTGGTTCCATGTTTTGCCTTTTCCCCACAGTCTGATGTTGCCACCATCCTTTTAATCCTGATGTCGCTTAAAAGTCCGCTTGAAGTTGATCTTTGTCTCCCTGTCCGATATCCCGAGTGGAGGACCAGGAGCAGAGTTATATAGTAGCACCCACTTAACATGTCAATAAAAAAAGAATCCCGCCTGTCTTCCTCGCTCAAATGAGCATCAATGGCGTCATTCACCAGGCTTAGCCAATCACCAATGCAGAGAAGCACCAGAAAAGCAAATATTAAAAACAGCTTTACAAGCAAAAACACCTTGCAAAAATAACAGTGTAATTTTAGCTTTGTTGCTTTTTCTCGTCCTATATCCAGATTGTATTTAATGTGCTAGACAAAATAAATTATTATGAAGTGTAAGCTAAATGATAAAGTTACAAAGTATTTAATTTATTTATTTGTTTATTCATTTTTGATACATTTAAAGGTGGATTCGACTTGTTACAGCTGCAAGTCTGTAGGCCACTTCTTGTGTAACATTTAGTATTAAAGTCTGAAATTTTGTTGACTTTTCCTATAACTGAAGATCAGCTGAATTGGATAAATAGTGTCTGTAAACAAAAATTCTCATATTTTGGAGGAAACTCCAAAGAATGTGTTTTTGTCTGATCTAGACATTTCATTGGAACATACACTGGACATTTTATGGTTTTTGTTCCAATGAAATCTAATGCTCCAGCTTTTTGTGCAAGCAAAAGGTTGTGCAAGTTTTGGCATCTTCTGTCAGACTTTCTTTCCACCCCCCTTAATTGTGTCTAAAAATTATTTCTATCTTCTTACCAGGCTGTTATAAAGCCCGGCTTTCGAGCGACTATTTACACGAATCCCATTCCCTATTGAATAGCTGTCTCATTTTGTAACTTGGTCTGATACCATTTCTTTACCAATATTCTTTGTCTGAAGCCTCATAAAGGTGCACAGAGTTAGAGTATTAGAGTATTAGAGTAAACATGGGTGAAAATCGTTTATACTGTATCTACCACTTGTCTATGCGTTAGGGCTACTGTTGCTCTATCAAAAGCAAAATGTGAAAACATAAATGCAAAGTTCAGTATAGTTCATTGAATAACGTTCGGTTAAGATAAAATGTGCAAAGTTTAAAAGAAAAAAAGTTTACTCGCGAATTATAAACAATTTTATAAGCATTTTCTACATTCATGTCAAAATGTGTGTTACTTTGATGAAGGTTATTACAAATAAACCTAATAGTCTACTTACTGTATGCTAGTGAGCACGCGTCAGAAAACCAACGTGTGGGGGCGCGGAAAAACTCCAGAGGAGCATAAAAATGATAAAGATAACCATAATGGTTACTCTTGCTGTGCAGAGAGAGAAGTGTTGACTCTTGTATTCAATCCTTTATCTGTGAGTTTCACGCCACCTGGTTCAAGGCAGCACCGTGATAATTCTCCATCATGCCCCCACAAAATGCTGATTTTCTGGTGCCCAAAGTAGTAAAAACATTTGCATATGAGAATCCTGATATCAGACATACTTCTCTATTATATATATACAATGAACGCATCATAAAAAAACAAAAAGAAAACAGATAAAACAAACACTTTCTAACAGTATAAAAGGGAAACCTGAGGCTAAAGTATGTTGGGGATGCTTTAAGACTTTTCTAATTCCTTAGCTTTTGTGCGTCAGCAGTTTTTGTCTTCATGCCATGCAGGCTCAGTGAGGCACCGAGGAGAATCGCGGGCCGCCCCTTGTCCTCAAACCCTCGCCTCCCAATTTTCCACACTTCTGCATGAAAAGGGTTAAGTCTTGGGAAAGTCATGCCACCTTTAACAATGCTGACTCGAGGCGGCCCAGTGCGCATCCTGCATGCTCACACACAGCGTGAAAGTACTTAAATGTGACAGAGATCTGTATATATTTTCTCCTCTCCAATGCTAGGCAGAGTGGCATGTCCACGTTCTTAGAGGGATACAAAAAAGTATGGAGGTTTTACTGATCATATAAATAACCAAAGAAAGTTGAATAAAGTCACACCCAATGCATATATAGCAAATTCAAATTAAATTTTAGAGGTAAACATTTCCTAAAAACTCATGGTTTGAAAATGTATTCCCTTGGATACATTATTAAAGTTGGAATCCAACTTTAAGTTTCAGGGAACAAAATGTTTACATCTCACCCAATTAGAGAAGATTTAGCTATAATCGTGGGCTTTGCAGCCTATTGGGACTACATCCATGCAGGAAAAATCCCTCAGCTGTCTAACATTCATAGACGCGTTGCTTTGTCCCAGTCATTCCTGTGTAGGGGATTGATAGTTCAATATAGGTTTTATTAAGAAATATGATACCATTCTATAAATGGAGACTAGTTTGCAGTGATGGCGACTGCAGGAACATAAAATGTAGGCTAAATGTGCATAAAAGTAATACACACGGGAAATGTATCAAAATCTCCTCAGATTTGCTAAAAGCAGATGAATCAGAAAGCATATCGAACTTTTTGCCCTTAGACCCCCACTGAAGCAGAGCGATGTCAGCCTTTACAGGAAACACTAATTGGTTAAAAACCGAGAAATTGCTCGCCAAGTCTGTGACGCTATAACGGTGGCATGGATCCTGGTCGAGATGCTCTCCTCTAAGTGGTCTTCCTTTGGTCTTTTGTCTTGGCTTTGTGCCACATTATCTGCGTTTCACGCCTGTTTTTGTCTTTCTTTCTTGCACAGCACCGTGGAGAGACGATGCTGACGTTGAGTCCTGACACAGCAGCAGTCACCTCTTGATATTCGGCACCACTGAGGAGCTTTCACCTCTGATTATTCGCTATAATTTCAATTAGTGTTGGCTCTTCCTCTTTAGGTCAAAAAAGGTGGATTCTAACGCGTGCTCTGCAACATATGCAGCAGCCCTAAAACACACCAGTCCTGCCACATGCTGTTGCACTATCATCTATCCATAAGAAAAGCGCAGCAAGAAACGTGTGCTTTAAATGGGAACAATAATGCCAGTGTCATTAAATGATACGTTAGGTGTATGTTTATAAAAGGGAGCGGGCCTCTTCTGTGGCTCACTTTTCAGCCGCAGGTCATTCATTAACCCTATCGGACCTTTGTCATGGATTCCCGCCGGAGGAGAGACCAAAAGCGCTCCTGTAATAATTGGACTATTGGGAAACTTGTTAACAACAATTAGTGAGGCAATTATGCAATTACTGCAATAAACGGTTTCTCTGTCGATGTGAAAATGAACGACCATCAATGGCCTGAAATTAGGCAAAGATTTTAACAGATCTCAGAAGATATAAGACTAATATGAAGGTGCCAGTTGATAAATTAATGTAGCATTTGACAAAGGACACTTCTTAATTCCAAAGAGACACTTTCATTTTCATTCTCACTTATTGCTTAGTTTTTATAATTATAGCTATGTTGGATACTTCAAAAAGGTTTTCATGTCCGAAAGGAACACTTTTCAGGGTTCGAGGTAAATGTATATATAAAAGATCACATTTGTGCAGTGATGAACAGATGAATGCATTTATAGAAGTCCAAACATTTCTCCACCACCTTAGCCTAATTTTACCATTCGCTATTTATCTAGATGGGGCTAAAAATACATTAAACAAAAAAAAAAAACAAAAAACAAAAAAAAAAAAAAAAACAACAATAACAAAAAAACAACAAAAAACCCCAACTAGAATTAGATGAACGCTTCAAACATGGGAGAGATGAAAATCAAGTATTTCTCGATTTCTGTAGATCTATTCTTCTGTCATATAATAAGAAATAAAGCTTCCCCTTCTTGAAGCATTAACATTGGAAAATATTTCCCATTTATTTTAACTTGTGCCCAAAGTGGTTAGGAGCCACCATATTCTACTATCAATACAAATAGATATTCACAATAAGTTAAAAAAAAACAAACAAAAAGAAAAATAAGTACATTTTTTTATTTCTGTGGCCACTGTGTTATAGGGATTTAAGTTTTAACATGTTTTGAATGCTTCAGAAGAATACTCTTAAAATATGCGAACATAATTTGTCTCATGGAGAGCGGAGCAAATCGATGAACCGCCTTCTATTCATTTGGACCTGAGGTGTGACCAAACCCTCACTTTGCGTGATTAAAAGAGCGAGAACAGGTTCATGAACAGGTGGACTGGGAGAAAAGGTGAAATATTGGGAGGATTTCACGAGAAGCCACGCGACGAACGTGTTGGGGAACCTCTGATCAAACATCAAATAGGAAAAAAAATGCGTCATGAATTTCTATAGACTGCTCCTCGGGTTATTTAAAGCCTTCTTATTTTAGATTGGCGACACAAAGGCCGCTGTTCTTCTGTGTGTGCCGGAGTTAGCGCATGAAAGGAGGAGAGGCCGCACATTAACATCGCTTTAGGTTTTTCTCAAGGGCCGAAATGAACTAACCAGGAAAGTAACTTTATAACTGCGCTGGAGGATGAAGCCTTTTGTTGGCCTCTGAAGTAAAAGACACAAGAGCCTGACAAAAGGAGTGCGCCTTTGTTAAAGACTGAAGCGCATGGGTATTGATGCGCCTTCAATTGCAAAACATCTGCCATTTACTCTGAAGGAGTAGAGCAGGATTTGAATGAGAATAACAGAGTAGATCTTGGCCCACTACGTTCAGTGGAGTTTAAAACAACAGCCACAAGAGCATTGTTTGATTTAAGGTGATATTAAAACAAATGAATGACCAAATTACTTTAAATCTTTGGACTTTATAATAAGATGTTTGAATTGGGCATATGGATCAAGGTATGTTTGAAGAAAATCATATGGCCAACATTTTAATCGGATGTTATAAAAGCCTTCTGTATTCAGTATTTAATAAACCTAATTTGACTTTTTAGTCCATAGAAATTAGAACATTAATACACCAGTTTTAGATAATTGTAAAAAGGAAACTATAGGTGAGAAAATATGTGATTCATGGACCTTGGGTCAGGAAGTGACACTTAAAAAAAGAAAATAAAACCAGTTTTTATGAAAATCATGTATGAGAGTCCACAAGGAGCTACACTTGAGCCAGAGTTGTTTATTTCAGACAACATTTAAATTTTTTAAGTAGTCAAATGAGATTTGAATGGAAGATTTGTGCAGAAAAAAATATCAGTTTTAGAACATTATAATGGAATTATCATGTCTATTCTATTAAAACAACAAGATACTCCATTTAATTCGTGTAAATAGTAAGGTGTGAATTCTAATTATTATTCACTTATTTTTGTCAATAAATGAATTGATTTGTAAACTCACTGCTCTTTAAAAAATATCACAACATACTATTCTAACCAAAAAAAAAATTGAACTGAGTTCACACAAAATGGCCCAGTTTCAGTTGTAACATCACCAAAACAGCTTACGGCCACCAAACGCAAACATATAATTGCGCCTTTGAGTTATTTGGCCTGAAATGATGGGTACCTTGCAGGTGTGTATTTCCCTTTATCCCACCAAGCGAAAAACCATAATAACCCCCCCCCCCCCCCCCCCCACACACACAAATCAAATTGAACAGTATTAATGAAAATATCTACCTATCAATGTTAATAAAAGTCCAGAAATATGTCTTAAAATTATTTACTTCAAGCTTAGATTAGATGGTAGGGAAAACAAATTTAACAAATGAAGCGTTCCATTATACAAAAGTATTAGAGGTTAGAGTATTACTGAGTTGATGCAATCAACTGGTTTTCCTTAGATAGAAAACTTTGAATCAGTTTGACTGGATCATCTGGTGAACTGCAAAGTGCCTTGAGATGCCATGTGTTGTGTATTAGCAATATATAAATGAGATTAATTAAATTGAATTGACTTCAGACCTAAATATAGCCTGGAAAAAAGGTGACAGCCTATGGAAAACCGATCTATCTTTACAGCTTCATTAGAAAAACGATTCAACGCACATGCTTTATGTACTAAATAATGCGTTACAACGAGGACAGCCTTTTATAATGCAAAACATAGGATAAAATATTATCACCAAATATCAATATCAATAATTATCTCTCCGTTTTAGCATTGACCAATAGGCAACACCACCAATCTCAGATGCTGCTAAGATTAAACCTGTTGGCTGCCATCGTGTGTGGCTAAAGTAACTCTGAAATTGGTATGAAATTGTCAATTTGTAGGTGTCAGCGTCTCGCTCCCTAGAAAGTGCCATATGCCATGCTAAGTGGCACCTTTCACCAATTCGTTCCTAGTTTCACGGTCCGTCCTCCCATTTTTTTTAACTTGCCTGGAAGCTGAAAAGCCACAACAAAACGACAATTTACCCAGCAGAATTGCGGCCCCCTATCTACCCCCTGCTGCATGCCTCCTTCCGTTTCACTTGGCAGGACACCCCCTCTGCAGTCCAGCCGAGCATCACTGCGTGAAACTGACTTTCAAACAGAGAAAAAAGGAACAAACAAAAACCCTTAGCAATGCATTATCTTAAAAAAAAACAAAAAACAAAAAAACAGTGCAGCTAAACCTGGCACCCAAAACACAAAGGATTTATACTTTTGCAAAATATAGATTGCAGTTACAGAAACCTATTATAAACCTGTGAACTTATTCTAATAAATGTGCTTCCTATACTCCAGGACTGTCATGTGGTCGGCTGCTTCTGTTAGAACAGCGGCCTCATGTGGTCATAATATATATATATATTTTATAACAATTGCACCTAAAATAATCAAGAAAAATTTTAAAGCATCTGGGCTTGCACGATTAGAAACAAGCCTTTCATGTTTCAACTCAAGTATAGAACAACCTTAAAAATTAATTTGTTTATCACACAATATGATGGCCTGAAACCCCAGCTCCCAAGAGCTGCTGCCCTACAGCTTTAGAAACATCCCTGCTTCAATTGAGCTAAATCAAATGATTGAAATAACTATTTTTTCCCCATGCCATCCAGTTTGGCTAAACTGAATGGCATGCTGTATTTATCGACATTTTTACAAACATCAGGTTTATGCTGTACCATTCATTTGATTCTGGGGTGTTGGAGCAGGGATGAATCTGAAAACTGCAAGACTTTAGCTATAGATGTATGTAGTTGAAAGTTACTTGTGTACTGTTCTCGTTTGGTCTTTAACTTGTGTTGGTAGAACTTAAAAATAAAAGAGAAAATATATGTATATTTTTAGCAGAAAGAATCATGCAGATATTTCTGATCTATTAACATATTTCCAAAGGGACAGAAAATGTTAAATTGAATTATTTAATCATTGGGGAATAAACCTTCAGAAAGTCTTCAGTATGTTTGGGTTCTCTATGGGTACTCCAGCTTCTTCCCGAAGTCCAGAAACTATTGTTAAAATAATTGGAGTCTCTAAAGGATTTTGTGTCTCTGTATTGCCCTATGACAGACTGATGACCTGTCCATGGTGTACCCTCTTTTTGCCCATACTGGAGAAAGGGAAACAAGCCCCACTGTGACCCTGACAGATAAGCAGATAATGGATGGATTTTTGTTAGGTTTATACAAGTTTAAAATTAAGTTGAGTGAAAAAATTTTAGTAACATGACTTGTTTCCTTTGAGAAAGGTTTTTTTTATTTGACATTTGTGCTTAACTAGTTAGACACATTGGATTTCTTGTTCCAAAATAAATGACACACTGCAAGCTTCAAGAGACTAGGGCCTTATAACTAAAAAAGACAAAATATGTGGGGAAAATCAGGATTGTTTACCAGAAATTAAACAACATGTCTCCATCATCATCACAGTCGCAGGAGCTATAAGTTTTGGTAGAATCAGAAGAGAATGCACCATAAGCAAGAGACCTAGATTGTGGACGATCTAAAGAGATTTTTAAAATATAAATAATTTGTCTGCTTCTGTCACATAAGGAAAAATGGGAAAGTACAAAGTATTACAAACAGGGGTCTCCAAAAATTGCACCACAGCTAAATTCATTCAAACAATATTCATGAAATAGGATACCACCCATCAGAAAAATAAGCAAATAAATAAAACAAATAAATAAAGGGTGGCTAAATTATACAAATATTTAACCAGTACTAGAATATTTTTGGGAAAACCTACTGACTTATTGTTTTAGTATAGTTTTGAATCTGACCCTGGAAGTATTGTTGTGTGTTTTTGTGAGACTGAAAAATAATGATGTAACATTTTGGTAGAAAATACCACAGCAAAAAGAAATAGAGACTACAGAGCACTGCAAGGGCATTCAAAGTTTGGATAAACTTCCCATGGTAAAGTATGTAGATGGTAATAAACAAGATCCAGGTGACGGTAAACAGTAGCAGGCAAAAGGTTATGGATTTGGCTTCATTGTAATTCTTGGGAAGGTCTTTTCCCATGTAGGAGAAAATAAAGCAAAGGCAGCTCAAAACTACAACTAAAACAAAAGTGCCAGAGGTTGCTTCAAGATTCAAAGTGCAGAAAAGCACAATTTGGTCTTGGTACCATGATGTTTCATTGTACAATATGGGTGGATCATATGCAAAGCTAATAGCAAGTAGGAGGGTCTGAACTGTAAAAGCTCCAGCAATGACTAACCACTGGCCATGATATTTTTTCCACCAGATTTGGAGTTTGGGAAACTTTGTGGCTATTTTGAAAATGAAAATAATCTGAAAAGAGCGAACAACAAAACATGCAAGACAGACTGTGTAAAACAACAGAAAAGGAAAGTACCTGAGAATGCATGAAATATTTGTGGGCTTGCCAAAGTAAAAGAACACACTAACAGAACACAAAATGAGGCAACCTAAAATCAGGAAGCACATCGGTCCTCCAGCAGATCTGACAACAGGTGTGTTATAGTTTAAGGCAAAGAGAACGGAAATGGCTCCAGTGAGGCCCACTAAGATGCCGGCTCCAGCCATGATCAACACAGACGACATCTCTGTGTGTGATACGTACTCCACCAGCCGTGGGTTGCATGATGTACTTCCTTCTTTAGACCACTCCGTCGCCTTACAGCTAATGCAGTTGTAGGGATCATCTAAAAATGGACACACAAGTTGTATAAATTCTTCTTTTATTAAATAATTCAGACAGAGAGAACACAGTTTAGATGTTTTAACTCAGACTATTTGTTGTTGATGAAGGTGGTTTTGTTATGATGCTATAAGTTATATATTTTCATGAAAAAACAAGGCAAGGATGAAAAATTAAATAATGAATCAGATTCCATAATCTGATAGGCTATCTTTGTAACTACCTGTAACATTGATGTATGTTTCATTTGGACAGATTTCACACGTAAAGCAACATTTTTGAGGGTAAGTTTGCTTTCTTACATATCCCTCATGGCATTCTTGGGAACAAACAGAAGTCGGGACCTGTTAAAAAATCAATAAACGGACAAAGGTGATCACAAACAACAAGAAGACACATGAAATAATCAAGATTTACCCATATTATTTAAATCCCGCATTTTTTGCTTTTTTGCTGATTGGTTTATAAGCACTTTAGATTTCAGATGATGGTTAATGTTTTCATCCTACACTTAGCCTTAGACCCATATTTTTATTTTAAAGCTGAACCTTACGACTTCAGTAATTAGGGCAATGTTTAGTCCATTCAGCCAATTTATAAAGCTTTTAAAGAATATTCCATTACTTCTTATCATAATTATTGGAAAGCAAACTGTCATTTAAAATCCATCCATCCATCATCCATCCATCCATCCATCCATCCATCCATCCATCCATCCATCCATCCATCCATCCATCCATCCATCCATCCATCCATCCATCCATCCATCATCATCCATCATCCATCCATCCATCCATCCATCCATCCATCCATCCATCCATCCATCCATCCATCCATCCATCCATCCATCCATCCATCCATCCATCCATCCATCCATCCATCCACATCAGAGACTCCTTACTTCTCCATTTGTGTACCAGATGATTTCCTCACTGTCGATGTAGTAGTGGACTTTTGGGTAAAATTTATAAAACCCAATCTGTTGTGCATCACCAACATGGTTCCAGAACACGACAAAGTAAAGTCCAAACTTGAGATCGCCATTTTTATCAAACTGAATAGTCCGGTTTAGCAGTGTAAAATTGGACTTCTGTAGCTCTGCTAGAACCTGAATTGGATAAACAAAGTTTAGATAAAGGTTTGTCAGAATACATTTTTTTTTTCTCCACTACCTTTCAGAGTATTGAAAGGCTTAATTTGCTCAGCTCTCATGAAATCTTGAGCTTGGACTTGGCCTTTACAACACTCTCCCAGCAGCTTGGAGATTTAGCTCTGGGATTGTTGTCATGTTTGAGCCCAGAGACGTTTAGCCTGAGAAATAATCAATCCTGAAAGTGCAGCAAGTTCAGAACTTGCTTTTGCATTACATATTTTCTAAATAGGCTGTGTATAAATTATTATCAAACCATCAATCAAATAATACTTACAGAGTCAGTGAAACATGTCTTGCTTGCTGTTATGAGAGTGTATCTAAGCAGTGCAATGGTTGACCAAAGGTATTATTGTTCCTTAATTTCATTTAAAGCTATTTAGATGTTTCTCATATGAAATGAATATGGACCTGTAACTGTTAGCAGTGATATAACTCAAAATGGCTCCAAGCCCATTCCCTGGTCCCCTAAATACATAATCTCCCAGGTACAATATAAAAGCACCGAAAAACTGTCTAAACTTTTAGTTTCTGGATAAACTGAAATTTCCTAGTGGGTGATCTTTTCACAAAGTTTTATCTTTTTTTTTTTTATAGCTTTCTTACAATAGCTACATGTAAAATATGTTTCCACCTGCAAAAAGCCCTGGTAAAGCCCTTTGATGTCTATGTCAATACCATACATGTTTGAACAACTAGTAATAAAAATAATAAACTTGCTTATTGTTCACTTTACTAGATAAACCATTATAAATGACAGTTTAAGGTTGCAACAGAACATAAATAACTAAATGATACACTTACCATATTTGGATATACTGTAATGTTATTGCATCCACTTTCTCCACACTGTAAGCTGTGGTGCAAAGCATGAGCGATTGCATATACAGCTGAATAAACAGGGAAGGAGAAGGACGGGTCGGCCTCGAGAACATCCTTTGCCCTCCAGTCACTACAGTTGCAAACCTGATTGCAAAGCATCTGCTGTCCATTGTGGCCACACTCACTTTGTCTCTCAATAGAATGGATGAAATCAACAAAACCAGGAATAGTTAATAGGGGCTGAGCCACACCAAGTATGGTTCCAATATTTCTGATGTCTTTCATTTTAAGCAGCCGTTTGTTCAAAGACCATGCATCATTTGCAATCCAAACCTTGTTTGTGATGTTGGATTTTATAGCTGATTTAATCAGAGCTTCAGCAGCCATTTCCGCAGTAAAAACAATGATAACATGAATGCGCTGCATTTCAATTTGTTGAAAAACTCTAGAAAAATTCTCGCCAGTCATGAGCGCTCTTGTGTATGCAATGCAGATGTCTGTGTCCGTAATCTGATTTCTAAATATGTTTAGGCCATCATAACCAAAATCATCAGCATTGTAAAGGAAAGCAACCCAGTGCCATTTGAAGTGCTTCAAAATGGTAACAATCACCTCAATAACATCACTGTTGGGATGGACTGTTCGTAGGAATGATGGGAATTTAGCTTTTTTTGAAAAAACAGAGGATGAGGATCCATAATTAACCTGTCAAAGAAGAGCAGCAGAAAAAATTCATCCTTATTAGTTAAAGATAAAAAAAGAATAAAACCGTAACCTTTTTATGATGCCTCATTGCTATTTCTTCATCAGAAATGCTATTTAAAATGCTTATTTGGTATAGAGTGAAACGATTCAATAAATACGTACCATAGGAATGAGATCCACCATGAAAAATGGAGCTACAGTCAAGGCCTGAGTGCTTGTGAAAGGTCCGACCACGGCTATGACTTTTGAGAGTGTTCTGTATGGTTCAGCCCAAGGCTGGATCTGACCATTGACTGAGAGGAGTTTTAAAATCCCTGGGAAACTACGCGTATCTGAGCAGTGATCAAACATCTCGTAACCCAGAGTTACATTTGGAAGCAGGCTAGTTGAGTTGTTGATTTCCTCTACAGCAAATCTCATCAACTGAAACCTCCGATAGTTTGAGATACTAAAACGTTGGCTGAGGAAAAAGAAACAAGGAGTCAGATCTATTGTATATAGATTGCCAAGAGTAATAAAGCCAGAGGTAAGATTTGGGTGGTAAACAATTTGTGCTTACTCAAGTTATCTTTGTCTGATATAACATGTATTGTCCTGATCTGTCACTGTTAAATCACTTTAACAGTTGTCAATAATCCAGGCCCACAAAGTACAAAGCCTGTACAGAGATTAGTTCCAATCATTTGGATTTCCAGCATCCACTGGGGAGTGTGGATGAGCATATTGCAGCCATATGCAGTGAAATGACATTAATAATTCAAGTATTAAAGGGCTCCTG
The DNA here is from genome assembly GCF_016077235.1 of Cyprinodon tularosa. NCBI lineage: Eukaryota > Metazoa > Chordata > Actinopteri > Cyprinodontiformes > Cyprinodontidae > Cyprinodon > Cyprinodon tularosa. The sequence continues at coordinate 187,550 of NW_024039245.1, read as the reverse complement.
GACCAAATAATACTCAAATACTATTTAGTAAGAACAAAGATAACCCAGATGAATGAAAAAATATCACAAGTGTGAGTTATTTTTACTCTGTCCAAGACGAGGTACTGCAGCCATAAACTGATGTCAAATTGTAGTGAGAACATATAGGCTAATAAACTACCAAAGGGGTCTTTAAGAACATTTCGTACAAAAGTATTCTAAACTGAACGGCAACAGGTCCACTAAAAATGATAATTGACAAATGACAGGTTATGGGGTTGAACGTAAAGGACCTAATTAAAAAAGGGTTATTTTCTTGATCATTCATATATTTTTTTCCTCTATTTCTTTATTTAGTACAAAGTATACTGGTAGGTGTTTAGATTAGCAGACATAACTTGAGGTTTCTGGTTTTTATTTGTTTTATTTCAATAGAAAACAAACACAAAGGTTAAATTTAGACATTATACTGCATGAACACATGGATACATTAATTTCTAAATTCTGAATGTTTTTGTTGTTTGCTTAAGGGGGAAATCTTTAAGGTGAGCGTGTTGGACCTGGGGTTTGCCGGGTTGGGAAGGGGACCCTGAAGCATTTTTTGCTGTGTTGTTGGTTCTGAAGTGAGCAGAGTTTTATACACCTGAAGACAGAGAATTTGCTCACAGTGATTTCTTTTTTATCTCGTGAAGTCGGCCCCGATAAACAGTTAGAAAAGCATTTTATACATCTCTAGTGTGCCACATCCTCATATCATGACATCATACAGGTTTGCAGAGGAGGAGTCATCCATGGCTCCAGCCTTATCAAAATATTACACTTTGTTCTTAGCCGAAGGACACCGCTCTTATTCCATTCCCAAATCTTTGCAACGTACAGAAAGAAGATTACAACTGTGATCCAGACAAATTATTTAAGTTCAAGTTTGAGTTCCAAATTAGTATTTATTTGCATTATTCTCTCTACATCTTTCCAATGAATAATCCACTGCAAAAATTTAACTCACCTTGAGCAATCAAGTGCTTCGGGTCGGACATGGTGATTGTCTGCCTGGGCATAATGAATATCAAAAAGTCCACCTATCAAGAAATCCCCAGGCATGTAAAAATCTGAGACTTGAGCCGTGCATTGAGATGAAACATGCAGGCCATTTTCAAACAGAAACACCAAAGCAAAATGAAGGTATTGCATTCTGGCAGCCCTCCTCATCTAATGTGTGTTGCAGTAAGAAATACCTCCATTTATACTTTGTTGTGACAAAGTGATGTTGGTCAAACCTTTGTTGTTCCTTTCCACGCATGAGAAAATACTTGACAACTGACAAACACAGACCTATAAACGGTTGATTGAGTTTTCACAAATCAGTATGCAAAAGAGTCACGAGAGGTTCTGGACAAACACTTTCTAACCAAAAACTCAGAACAAAAATACAGTAATTAATTATTCAGTTCTATACTTTTGTATATCAACAATATACTACTTTGGCTTCATATTTGGAGGAAAGGAGAACAGGAATTTCCCTAGAGGGAATGACATAGTTGTGGACCTTGCGGTTACGCTGGAAGAGGTGTACTCTGGGAACTTACAGTAGTAGAGGTTGTGCAGAACAAACCTGTAGCCAAAGAGCCTCCTGGTAAAAGGAAGTGCAGCTGCAGACAGGAGATGAAGGACGATGCAGCTCAGACCAAGGCGCTACCAGATGACCCAAAAGACGGTGTGTGATGAGTGTCCCAACGTACTCTTACTATAATATATCATTAATATACTACAATAAAGCAGACCAACAATCTGTTTTTATCTTTGATTGGGGTAGAATTTGTCTTTGCTGTGTTAGGAGTGTTGTATGTCATTTAAGTTTCTCTTAAATCAGGCCAAATGACAAAATTCTGCTATGATGCAATTTCTTATTGACGTTTAGAAAATGCATTTTGCTGCAGATGTTTGGGTCAGGACTAACTGAAGAGCCATGGTTTATTTAGTACAGACACCACTTTGTGTTTTACCATGTCTGCATTGATAAATCTGGTTTCTGAAGTATAAAATAAAAAGGTTTGATTGGATAAGCAGAACAAAAGAAGAATCATTATGTTACTTTGTTTTTGAAAATAAACTTTACAGAGACTGAGTCTGGGTCTTTGTCCATACAGATAGCTTTTGAAAAAAAATGTTTCAGTATATTTCCCCTTATTTCATAAAGTGAAACTTATAAATTATAAGATTTAGAATGGTGATGTGGAAGACCACCTCTGTATTATGTTAAAGCTACAGTGTGTAATAATTACAAGGATATACAGTCAGAAATGTAATATATTATACATAATTATGTTATTTTATCATCATCTACGAGCTCAGCCTCTTAACCTTAATATTTGCGTTGCCTTAGAATTCGTTATTTATAATTACATAGGAGCGGGTCTCGCAACCATGGAGGCATACATCTTTGCGCTACGGCAGCGCAGAGCCAACAAACTAGTGATTGCGAGATCACCAAAATGTCACAACGATGTAGAAAAAAATAACGGGTATATTTATTATCTTAAGTCTACATGAAATCTATACCCTACACAGACTAATGAAATACTATCTGTAAAATTATCTATGTAAACAAACCTCATCACTTGAGAAGGTAGGTGATGCGGACGTCGTGGAAGACATTTTGTCCCGTAACGCTCACCGTCGGTGGGGGGAGATGTTCATGTTGCTGCAGTCTGCAGTCTGACCGCTAGATGTCGCTAAAAGTTACACACTGTAGCTTTAACTCCTATGGCATGTTATTTTAACTGACTTCTGATCCTTTTAGATCCTTTACACACAGAGGGAAATAACTTAAGGCTTTATTTAATGATCACTGTGGCTAAAAGATATTCAAAACCTGAAATTCACTGTTTAAGAAATAAGGAACAATTCTGAAAAAGGTGACTTGGTTATTTAACAATTAGGGTGTGGCATAACCAAGAAAAACTCTAAAGATTTCCTAAGTCTCAAACTCCAATCATCAAGGTCCTGTATCCTGCTACTTTTAGATGTCACCCTTAACTTGCACACCTAAAAAGTTTGATTAACTTAAAACAGCAGTCAAGCTGTCCTGAAAAGCTCACATTGGAGTCTACTGGGATGATGCACACATCCAGAAGTTGCAAGTGAGTTTAAGACCAATGCTTTAAATGATCCTTCAGTCAGGAATAGTTTGCAAGCTATATCAACTTTTGGATTACTGGTTATTTAAAAAAAAGGTCCTAAGGAGATTGACTAACCCCATACACAATGAGGGTAAACCACAAAAAATTAATTGCAATAGAGGTGCATTGTTCACTATATGTTGCTCTAAGGCCTGTTGATTGAAAGAAAAATGTGTGATAAAAGTCTCTTAAGCAACAGGGATAACTGCAGCCTTTAAATGGTTGATGAGCAACATATAAAAAAAGGGGAAGCTTTAAAAGGAGTCAGATTAGATTTTAGTCAATAAATTTGGAACCACTATGCACAGATTAATCTTAAACATAAGATACTAATGTTGCATTCTTCATGTCACTACTGCTCACTGGTCCAATGTTATATTTTTATATTAAAGAACAGCTTGTACTGTAAAGCAAGGTTCCAGAGATTAAAGGAAGAGTTGGAGGCACAACATCCTGCCTGCTTTGAGTCAAATTAAGTCTAAAATATCAAAGAGCATTCAGTATGGAAGATAGAAGTACAGTATTTAATTAGAAATAAATTTTTCTTTTTGATCTGTTTACTTTAATAAGTTGTTTTGAATTGTTATCTAGACCTTGAGAAAAGGCACAATCTAATTTTTGTAGATGCATTTAAACAAGATGCAAATTACACCGGATAATCGGTTTATGTTAAGAAAACCACCTCCTCTAGCAAATGGTCCTTGCACTACTAAATACTAGGCCAGTGAGGCAACTTGTTCAATGAAAATTTGCAATCAGGCAACAGAATAAAGTGATTGATAGCCATTAAATTTAAATCCAGGTGGGCAGCTCTTGGAAAGGCAGAACACCTTTTTCCTATGTGGGCGGAAAGGATGGGGACTTATAAAGGATGAAAAAAGACACATGAGCAGCAACATTAATTCCAGCAGTTACAAATGTGTGGTAAATCTAAAACTTTAAAGCCATTAAAATACTACAGAATACTTTTGTAAATGTCGGGGTGACAGGTGATGCAGATATTAAAAGATGCACAAGTTGAACCAATGCAAAAAAACAAAACAAAGTCACAATAGCTTTCTTTTGAAATATATTTCTTTGCATTGCTGCTTCTAATTAGTAAATTCTTACTTCTAAAAATATAGTAGTAAAAGTTCAATAGGACAAAATGAATGAACAGTAGAATTAAAACACAGAAAATCAACAACCATACATCACAAGATTTATTTTTCTTCAGCAGTTTACCCATAAGAGAGATAATTGCAAAGATCAATAGATTTCTTCTTTTGGGTTTCCAAAAAATTATTATTCAATGGTGCAACAGCAGCTATTATGGTTTTCCTGGTGCATTTTGTTCATTGTAAAACAAATTACCATTAAACATCACTTAAAAATATATTCTTTCTGAGAGCAATATGATTTTAATTTGCTTTGACATGTTGGATCTTTGCTTCATAAGGAAGGTATTTATCGTACCATATTTTTTCTTCCATTTTATGAGAAATCATGTGATATTTATGGAAAACCTATGAAAATCTTTCCAAAGCTTAAACTCACTGCTGCACTACATGAACTGAATCTGGTAATGGGGCATTACACTGAACCTGGTGATGCAAATGGGGAAACAAATGTACTCATGTCAGGGGACACAACAAACCTTTATTGGCATAAGACAAAAACAACTAGGATTTGTTAAATAGGAATTAATAACAAAACTGGATGTAAAAAAGTTGACGTAGACTTTAAATTATAAAGATATGTAGTAATATATAACTAGATCAAAAAAAATAAAAAATTATTGGACACACCCACCAAAAAAACATGTATTAAATGCAACTAAATATAATTTCAATGAAATATTCAAAGAAATACAAAATTTATTACAAAATGCAGGCTAAGATCAAAGAACACAAAAACTTAAATCAAAATAAATAAAAACCTGATATCTGTATTCAGTCACACAAGACCAATAACAAGTAGTTAATATGCTAGATAAAAGTTTAAAACTATAAGTAACCCTATCCTAAAAAACCCAGAGCAACTGTGATCCATGTTTTACATTGTATCACTTCTAGACTTCATTGATGTAAAATTAAATTCTATTTTGGACCAGTCAGGCTTCCCTCGTTTCCCTTTTGGATCTGCAAAATGCAGCAGCTTGATTTTTAACAGGTACAATGAATGGGTTGCAATGAAATATAGCATTGAAATTAATTGTCAAATGCTTTAATTTGATTTTAAGTATTTCAGTTGTGCTGTCCTGATTGATTTCTCATGACTATTGCATCCAGGACCTTTTAGTTTTCGATAGCCGGCCTACCAGGGGCTTTTAGTTGGTTAAAGGACTTCATCTAAGATCGAAAAAAATTACAAATGTACACCTGATTGGTTTAATCACTCTCAGTTATACTCTTTGTTTTCAAAATTGACCCCAAAACCTCACTTTTACTCCCAAGCCTCCAACTCAACGTAATACTTTGCTGGTAGTTTTAATATGTCCTTTTTTTCTTATATTCCCTTTATTCTTATAACTGTTTTGAATTTGTTTAAGGAACTTTTTGACATTAGTCTGAGTCCTCTAACTCTATGGTTTTCTGGAGCACTTTGATTTTAGAGCAAACTACATCCCTATATCCTACATCACTATATTTTAAAATAAGAAACTCGGAAGTGTTTGATATTTATGCCGATGAACATGCATGTACAAAAACATTGCAGCACTAATTTTAGCTAATACACTACACAGTATCTAAAAACATGCCGTTCATACTGAACTATGAGAATATTGCCAATTAACCTTTTCGAGAATTATATAATTATGTTTATCAATGTCCAAGGTTACATAAGTTTTATAAATTTGTGGTGGCATTGCTTTTCAGTGGCTTCACTTGGGTCAAATATTTTGGCTGCCACAGATTCCGACTAGTTTGGTCCCTTCCTAACAGCCTGGTGTAACTGAGATAAGCCTAGTTTAGGTTCACCTTTGGGAATGAGATCAAGACTTTGTGGTGGCTATTTTGAAATTATATCTTCATTGTCACCAATTAATACTGATGGTGGTCACACAGCCTGGTGACATCTGTGTACAACTCATTTGTGCCCAAGCCTTGACTTCCTGACGATGTCATAAAATCTTTCTTTATTATTTCCGATTTATATTTATATTCACAATTTTAAGTGCTTCAGTTTTTCAAATTAGACAAAAAGCAATACATATCAAAAGAAGCAAACAAACAAACAAACAAACAAAAAAAACAAATAAACAAAAAAGATGGACATAAAGAAAAACACCCAAACCCATTGATATAGTATTAGAAGCACAGGAGCCACAGCCCCTCCCTTTCTTTAGCTGAAGCTACTGTGAAATTGTTTTGGTATAATTTTGAATGAGACCTTGAAAGTACTTCTGTGTGTTTTTATGGGATTGAAAGATCATGATGTAACATTTTGGGAGGAAATACCACAGCAAAAAAGAGTAAAGACTTGAAAGAACTGCCAGAGCATTGAGAGTATGGATGTATTTTCCTCGGTAAAGAAGGTATTCAGTAACAAACAAGATCCAGGTGAAGATCAGCAGCAGTAGGCAGAAGGTTATGGCTTTGGCTTCATTGTAATTCTTTGGAAGGTCTTTTCCCATGTAAGAGAAATTAAAGCAAAGACAGCATAATAATGAGGGAATAAAAAAAGAACAAGATGCTGCTGTTAGATTTAAGTCACAGCTTAGAACAATTTGGTCTGGATACCATGATGTTTCATTGTATGGTCTGGGAGGATAAAAAGAAAAACTAAGAAGAACCAACAAGGCTTGAATCAAGAATGTCCCATTGATCAACAGCCACTGGGCATGATATTTTATCCACCAGCTTTGGAGTTTCGGGAACTTTGCAGCTATTTTAAAAATGCAAACAATCTGAAAAGATCGTACAACAAAACATGCAAGACAAACAGTGTAGAACAAAAGGAATGGGAAATACCTCAAGTAACAGGAAGCATTAGTAGGCCTACCAAAGTAAAAGAACACACTGGGACAACAGAGAGTGAGGCAGCCTAAAATCAGGAAGCACATTGGTCCTCCAGCAGATCTGACAACAGGTGTGTTGTAGTTGATGGCAAAGAGAAATGATACAGCTAGAATAAGACCCACCAAGATCAAGGTTCCGACCATCAACAGTATTGCCCTGCTGTCTGTGAACGGTACGTACTCCACCAGTCGTGGGTGACATAATGCACTTCCTGCTGGAGACCACTCTGTCCCCTTACAGTTGATGCAGTTGTAGGGATCATCTGTTTTACAGTGCAGACAAAATTAAATATAATTATAATGTTTAAGATAGGTTAAAATCTTATCTATGCAAAACAAAGCTTGTATGAAAAAAAAAAATCAAGTTCACTGAGTGAAGACTTGTATTCTGGTAGGTTTCTGCAGCTTTCTGGTTATAGGATCATTCTGTATAGCTATATTTATGCTGTTATATAATAACTGTGACCATATCACATCAGAATTGAACAAAGTCAGTTTAATTTGACTTGTTTGTACTTTTAGGAAAATATTCAGTTTATGCCATATATAACCTTGGGCCAAATAGTAAATATGTTTACAATTCAGCACATTCTGTGTGCAGTTTACAAACTATGATTAAATAAAGTGGTATGTGATTACAGTAAAACTCAAATGTATTTATATCCCTGGCAAATATAACCTGTTAGATTTCTTTAAACTGAAATCTGCCAGGGGTATTTAACATTTGGGACAATCAGTAGACAGATGTAATTCTTACAATTTCAATCATTTACCTGTAATGTTTAAGTAAGTTTCATTTGGACACATTTCACACCTGAAGCAACATTCATGGATTCCAATTAGTTTTTTTGCATATCCAGTTGGACATTCTGGGGAACATAATGCGATCGGTACCTGCACAAAATAGGTCATTAGCAAAACAAAGAATGCAAAGAGGGCACTGAGAATATCGTCTATGATAGCAGGATGAGAGCACATATAGAATACTCAGCACCAACATAGTTTATGTTGCTGAGTGTAATACAATAAAAAGCAGACTTACCTCCCCGTCTGTGTGCCACTGAATTAGGGTGTCATTGATGAAGAAGGTTGGAGATGGGCTAAAATGGTAAAAGCCAACCTCCTGAGCATCCCCACTTTGGTTCCAGAAAACTACTGAAAGCTGTCCAAATCGGGGGTCTCCATTCTTATTAAATTGAACACTCTGGTTTAACAACGTAAAATTGGACTTCTTGAGTTCATCTAGCATCTAAATTGTACAACAAAGAATTTTAATCATAAAACATTCCTAGGGAACTTTGTACGTTTCTGTGCAAAATATCAGTCATCCAGGTCATTGCAGCAAAAAAAAAACAACAACAAAAAAACAAAAAAAAACAAAGAAAAAGACTTAAATTGGATGCAGCCAAACTTTTGTTCAGTTTTTCTGAAAACCTTTCAACAAATATCCAGGAGTCTTTGTCACTGCTGGTGGCTTACACTAGAGAATGCTGTTTGAGCGCAGCTGTTTTTACAGTGTTGTCACACACAACATAGTATAAAATCTTACAACAATTTTGGCTCACTGGGTGGAAACGCTCCACATCGCATCCAAACCTCCACAGACTCTATTTTTAAAGTCCAGCCTTTGAGTCTGGCACTATGTTATCTCTCTTTTAACCTACATTTGTATTTTGGAGGCAGTGAACACTGATGGAACGAAACTGAAACATGATGAATATCAAGAAGCCAGGAGCAATTTAACAGCAACCCAGATGTATGACCTGTTCGATCTCTGTCTCTGAACCCTATGTATTTCAAGTACAGAGACACTTCTCTAAAAAAAGATGGGTTTGCCATGGGGCCTCCAATTTCACTCATTATGACAAATATTTACAGAGATCAGATGACTCAGTACTTAAAAGGGAAGATAACTAACTCACTGGATTATATACATGGATGACTCTTGGGTCAAAATTTCAAGAAAATGAGGCATTCACAAACCACATTAACTCAGTGGACAGAAACATAGAGTTTACCAGAGAGGATGCTAATACAAACATGTTGCCCTTACTGAACTGTGCTATGCACACTGAGGATGATGAAATTCTCAACAATGAGGTTTACCAGAATCATACAGGGGAGACACAAGGAGAGAACAATGATTAAAAATATATCTCACCCCTTATGTATTAAGAGTTTCTGAGAAACTAAGGATACATTTCTCCAAATACAACATATCAGTGAATTTAAAAACCTTAAAAACTCTCAGACAAAAGCTGGTTCATCTCAAAGACAGATATATAATAAACCAGTTGACACTTTTAAAAAGCAGCTAAAAACTCAAGTGTTCACAAATGTTTTTCAAGTAACTAATCATCTTATTTATTTATTTAGTTTTTTGCTTGAATTTTACTGGGTTTTACTTAGAACACCTAGGCTATAGTAAAGCTTGTGTGGCTTTTCTATGCAGTTCAGTCCACCAAGTAGTGCTCTGAGTAGCACATCATAGAATCAAAACAAGAGAAATATACTTCTCTTTTTGTCTAAAGAGAAAAGCCAACACTAAACAGGGAAGGATTTCAGTATTAGTTCCCAAAAATACAATAAGGAAAATAAGCAATTGAACATCCTGCGATCGTGAAAGTTCTCCCATTTATAATTCATGGAGGGGTGTAAAATTTTCTTCTTAGGTATATGTCAACTGTGAGAGATATAATCCAATAAAAAAAACTTGGAAATAACAATTTTTGATTTTTTAATAATTAATATGGTGCAAATAAGTATTTGAACACAAAATCTATCCACAATTTAGCCTCTAAAAAGTCCACCTCCAGTTCTCTTACAATTCTAAACTAGACACACCTGTTTGAGGTCATTTGCTGCAAAAATACACCTGTCCAACCCACACAATCAGGAAGATTCTAACTACTAAATGGCTAAGACCAAAGAGCTGCAATAGCCCAGTAATGTGGATAATCTTGAGAAGATATGAGTTAAATAATTCGCCAAAATCCCTGGTGCAGTGTGTGAAAAACTACAGGAAAAGTTTGTCCACTGTAATTCCAAACAAAGACTTCTGTAACAAATATTAACTTAAGTTCAAATACTTATTTGCAGCAGTAACATGCAAATAAATTATTTAATTATTTAATAGATTATGTGTCTCACAGTTGACATGAAACTAAAATGAAATTGGACCCCTACATGTTTTATGTGAGTACTTGCAAAATCATAGGGAGGTCAAATGCTTATTTTCTTTACTGTATATAACCCTGTATTGAAACTCCCCACAAATAAGTTCCATAAGCAGTCTCATCATGATTCAGATGGCCAAGTAGCAAATCACATCAGGGGTGTTGGCTCTGCAGGACAGTGGATCACGTGGGCCAGTATTGCCTATCCTTGATTGAAAACAACCAATAAACTCTGATGACGCACCAGAATGAGTCATTAGCTACGTTTACATGGACACAACAAATCGGATTGAAGGCCTGATCAGATCAAAAATGTTTCATGTAAACATGTCAGACTGAAGGTTCTAATCCGATTCGGTCCGATCGGATCTAAATTTAATTCCGAAAGAGAGAGGTGGTTTTTGCCGATCGCCATTCCGATTGGCGTCCATGTAAACACCCATTCGGATCTTAAGAGTAAAATAATCTTCACTGCGCATGTGTGCGACGTCAGCGTGACGTTTTTCCGCCTTGTCAACAACAGGAAACCACCGGTCGCTCTCGCTCTTGTTGTGAACAACATGGCGGGAGGAGTCTAGGAACGGCAACTTATACACTCAAGTTCATTTAAAGCTGCAGGAAGCAGGAATTTATCCTCCTCCTCTTCCTCTTTTCTCTCTCCACAGCCCACTCGCTCTCCCACGCCGGTTCAATCGCTCATTCTCTACATTTTCTCTCGGACATTTCGCTGCCAAACACTTTTTTCCTCCTCTCTCCGTTTTTCTTTCCGCTCGCTCCGAGCGCATCGTTTGTCAGGCCTCCCAAAAACCAGACGCAGACAGAACTGCCAAGTTTGGCAGGAAGTTCTGCGCATGCTTAAAAGATTTAATCTGATCCAACGCTTGGTACATGTAAACACACGTCATGATCGGATCATTTCATTTAGTGTCCATGTAAACGGAGATTTTGAATTTCCGATCAACCAAGGTTTGGATCGGATCGGGGAAATTTTGCGCATGTAAACGTAGCTAGTGATTTGCATCTAACTTGGAATGCGACTAGGAGGGTGAGCCTCCATCTACATAAAACCAGCAACTTTCCAGGTTGCTGTAGTGTGACCAAGACAAAGATGCCAAAATGTTTTCAGTTGTCAGTAATTTCCTGACCCACATCTTTGACACATCTTTGAACTGACCTTTTTTCCCCCCTTTCTTTTGTATTGCTTGATGAGAGAAGTTCGGCTTTGGGCTGTCCTATGAGGATTTTAATCCTGGGTTTGAATGCCGACAAATTCATACTCAAGTTCATATTAAGGTGTTCATTTGTGAGCTTTGATTGATATCAGATTGATATCAGTGTCTTCATGGTGGAGAATCCTGCTTCACAGCAGTAGGTTGAGCCAAACATACTCAAAATGAGCAGGGTCATCTTTGAGTACACCATTTCACTTTTCTTTCATTCGATACAGCGCTTCTTTCAGCAGTAGCAGCAGCCCTGACCAACACAGCTCATTGGCTAATTTGCATCACGTGCAGCCTGGTGCCGGACGCTCTGGAAAGCTTTACCACCTTAAAAGGAGAAGTGGTGGAAGGGACGTTTGACACTGTCGTCGGACAATATGCATATTTATAAATGTTTTAAATCAGGTTGGCTGCGGATTAGCCAGCAGGTGGTTCCGGATCCGGACCCTGACCGAACCGATGACCTCTGGACTAGTGGTTAGAAGAGTGCGTTTGTGTTCTGAAAAGGTTGCAAGTACCCGGTTCGATCCCCACAGCGTGAATTCTAAATTCCTAAGAAAGACCCTTAACCCCACACTCCTCCCCAGGCACCGAAAATGGAAGCCCACTGCTCCCAAAGGGGATAGGTTAAATGCAGAGAGTGAATTTCATTGCTTTATTCTTGACAATGTAATGACAATAAAGTTGAATTCTAAAAAAAAAAAAATACAAATTCTAATGATAGATACAAGTAAAGAGCCTTTTCAAGACCACTAGCTTGCTTGATGTTGCCTAGAACGTAACTTCCGTGAACTTGTGTTGATCAGTCCTTAAAATAATTAAATTAAAATGTGAAGACACGTAACAGTAAAATAAAAAAAACCCTCAAATCATTTGTTTTGTTTTTAAATTGTGCAAGTATTTTTAATACATTTAAAATCTCCCTCTCGCCACTAAGGGATGCTGCAGCAGCCCCAGCAGCCCCACTTCCCGTGGCCATGTATAAGAAGATGTATAGCTGTATAACTTTTAGGTTTTTGCACAGCATTGTAATTTCAGGTGGACATAATGCAAAACTATAACAATGTCTAAGCTGTTAGATTTCCATTTAATTGTATTAAACCTAATAATTATTCATTTTTATTCAAACCTAATTATTATATACAGTACTATGCATCAACATGTGTGAGTAAATGAAAAAAAGACTGATTTGTACTCACCCTCAGTGGTTGGACGGATATATTGTCTTTGCATCTGCCAGTTCCACATTCTAGGATGTTGTGTAAGGCATGAGCAACAGCATGCACAGCAGAATAAACCGGGAAAGAGAATGAGGGATCTGCTGCAAGAATATCTTCAGCAGTCAAATTTCTGCAGTTGCAAACCTGATTACAAAAGGTCTGCTGCTCAGAGTCTGCTTTAGGTACCTGACCTTGAGTAAAATTGATAAAATCATGAAAACCAGGAATTGTTACTAGAGGCTGAGCCACTCCAAGCACAGTTCCAATATGTTTGATTCCTTCCATTTTTTGAAGAACTTTGTTTAAAGACCATCCATCATCTGCTATCCACACTTTGTTGATTACCTTTAGCTGAATTGCAGTTTTAATGACAGCTTCAGCATATATTTTTGGTGCAAAAACAACAATTACATGTATGTTATCTGCATCTATTTGTTTGAGGATTTGTGAGAGATCTGTGTTTTCACTGAGGGCCTTGGTATATGCCAGGCAGATGTCAGTGTTTTTTATCCTCTCGATGAACCTCTCCAGGCCGTCAATGCCAAAGTCATTATTGCTGTACAGGAAAGCAACCCAGCGCCAGTTGAAGTGTTGGAAAATTGCGACAATGACATTTATAGTGTCTTTGTTGGGGTGCACGGTTCGGAAAAATGAGGGGTATTTGAGTTTTTCGGAAAAAACTGAAGCAGAGGATCCATAACTGACCTGCCAGGAGTGCATAAACAATCATTTCTGAACGTAACATTAGGATATGAAAATAAAAAAAAATAATGGAAGATAAATGCTAATAACTAGGTTCAAGAAATGCAAAACACAACATATTTACCATAGGAGTGTGATCCATCATAAAAAGTGGAGCAACAGTCATGCTCTGTGTGCTTGTAAAAGGACCAACCAAAGCCACTATTTTGGAGCGATTCTTTGATGGGTCAGGCCAAGGCTGGATGGAGCCATTCACTGAGATGAGTTTAAAGATCCCTGGTAGGCTAAGTGTGTCTAAACAGATATCAAAAATCTCATAACCAAGGCTAACATTTGGCAGCAAGGTGGTGGAATTATTTATTTCCTCAACCGTGAATCTCATCAACTGAAACCTCCGGTAATTTGGAAGAAGGAAAATTTCACTAAAAAAAGTAATGGGAATACAACATTGCATTACTGCTACAGATTTAATTTTTAAAGCCCACTAACTTTATTGTAAGAGTTGGAGTTTCCAGCAGCAACTTTATAGATTAATTCAAGTGACTCACCGGGAACAATCAATGGCTTCAGGTCTGCGCTGATAACGAGATGAGCTCACATAATGGATGTCAAAAAGTCCACCAAGTAAATAATCTCCTTTCAAATGAAATTCTGAGGGTCTCAGCGTGGATTTTGTGATGCCATGGAGGAAAAATCCCAGAACCCACAAAGCAGGAAGAAAATGTGACATTCTTGCAATTACTGTTTACCAGTCTGAGAGGAACTGTCAAAGGGTTTTAGAGACACTTTTGATGGTGAAACCTATTCATTTCCATGCTGGTGGTAATAAAATTCATACCGAGAAGTGGTTAAGAGGTAATTTACAAAGTAGCATGCAAAAGCATTGAAACCACTCTTGTAATGTCTTAGTGCACATGGGTGGGAAGTTCAATGCCTCTACAAAAACAATAAAATTGAGAATATTTTCACACAACAGAGAAAACAATTGTATCATTTAGAAGTTGTCCACATTAGGCATAGTTTGCCTGCTCAAAAATAAATAATTACGAAATCTTAGTGAGTACACTAACATTACAGCACAAAGCAAGGAGTTGAAAAAAAAATATTTCCTTTTTTTAAGTGCAGGGTTCCAAACACTGTATATGAGCTGAGGGCACAAGAATAAATTACTTCTTTCAAAAAAGGATGATTTTATACACAATTCATTCTCATGACTGCATGTATCAACTATCATCCTCCCGCAACCATAATCCTACTAATACTGCAATAGTTTTAGTTTTTCTTGATCATCCAAAATTCCTTCCTAAATGTGCTTTAATAAAAAAAAAAAAAACTTTATGGTAGACTATACAAAACTGATACTTGGTTGTAAAAAGTGGTGTGTCAATTATCAAATAACTTAGGTGTAATTTATGCCCCACATATGAGCATATGCCAGCATACATCGGGAAATTTTGAGCATGCTCAAAATTACTACACATACTTGCTGCAAGTCGAGGTGTGCCAGCCTGCTTTAGTGCGCTCCTAACTCATACAAAACATACCCATAACTTATGCAACGTATGCCAGCGTTTTTGCAAGATTTTCCATACTTCAGGCATATGTTGGTCTAAATCATCATGGTGTGACAGGGGCATTTCATAAAATCTATTCAATTCAATTCAATTTGTTTATATCATGCTCATTCATAAAACATGTAATCTCAAAGCACTTCAAGCACAGACAATTCAACCAGATAATTCAGTCAGATTGGTTGTAATTTTTCAATCTAAACAACACAAGCTGATTGCATCAACTCACTGACTCACAAGCCATCCCTCACACCAAGCATGCTTATAATGAAAGTGGAGAGGAAAGCTCCCTTTTAACAGGAAGAAACCTCCAGAAGAACTAGGCTCAGTTTGAGCGGCCATCTGCCGAGGCAGAACTGGTGTTCAAAGAACAAGGAACAGACATACAGAAAGAAGAAAAAGCAACCAGCTCCACAGGCAGCTCTGTGCAGGAAACAAACACTCAGGCAGATGAGCTCCAAGCTAGCTCCCATGCCCGAGGATGAAAGAGAGCACATACAGTTAGTCACAGTAAGAGAAACAGAACTACACAAAAAACAGGCCAAGCTCCAACATCTATAAACAAAGGGGTTGATGGCAGCAGCACAGCTGATATATTTCTTCGGGATGGTGTCACAGGCAATCAGGAACAAAGCTACTATAATGAGAAAAAGCAGAGAGCATAAGCTTAGAGGTTGAACAAAATAGAACTGCAGACTGGGAGAATGGAGCTGGAATGATGCAGAATGATAGAAAGGGGTCCCTATGTTCTCCAGCAGTCTAAGGCTATATGTAAGTTTTATCAAAAAGGAAAGCTTTAAGCCTAGCCTAAAAAGTAAACAGGGTGTCTGCCTCACAGACTAAAACTGGCAGTTGGTTCCACAGGAGAGGAGCCTGATAACTAAAAAAAACTGCCTTCCATTCTGCTTGAAGAAATTCTAGGAACCACTAGAAAGCCTGCAAATTGAGAGTGAAATGCTCTGTTAGAAACATAAGGTACAGTACAATCTTATCTCTGATAGAAGACAGAGCTTGGCCATTCAAGGCTATATATCTATTCTATTCTGGATTTAACAGGAAGC
Organism: Cyprinodon tularosa; assembly: GCF_016077235.1. NCBI lineage: Eukaryota > Metazoa > Chordata > Actinopteri > Cyprinodontiformes > Cyprinodontidae > Cyprinodon > Cyprinodon tularosa. The sequence continues at coordinate 171,442 of NW_024039245.1, read as the reverse complement.
CAATAAAGAGAAGCTTCAATAGGAGAAATACGATTTCTCTTTTTCATTTTCATCAAAAATCTGGCTGCAGCATTTTGGATGATGGCTTTTAACTACTGTTTGTGGATTTCCTAAAAGTGAATAACAATAGTCCAGCATTGAAGTAATAAATACATGGTCTAGTTTCTCAGCATCAAAACCTGGACAGGATGTTTGCAGGGGTTTTCACAATATTGCGGAGATGGTAGAAGGAAATTCTAGATACCTCTTTGATATGGGATTTCAATGAGGGGTCCTGATTAAAAATAACACCAAGATTCTATATTTTATTATTTGTGATCAATTTAATCCAATCAAAATGAAGTGACTGACTGATAAACTTATTTTTCAAAGAAATTGGTCCAAAAACAATAAATTCAGTTCTGTCTATATTCAGAAGCACAAAGTTAAGAGTCAGCCAGGATTTTATGTCTTCAAGACATGCCTGTAGTCTATGTAATGGGTTAGCTTAATTTGTATTTATAGACAGATATAGCTCAATATCATCAGCATAACAGTGGAAATTAATTAATCCCATGTTGTCTAATAATTCTAGCAACTGGGAACATGCACATATTAAAGAGAAATGACCCCAGCACAAATCCATATAGTACCTTACAGGTAACTCTGGAGCATTAAAGTGAACAAACTGAATTCTGTCAGATAAATTTAGTCTTTCTAAAATAATATTATGATTGACTGTGTCAAAGGCAGCACTGAGCTCTAACAGGCCAAGTAGAGCTACAAGGCCATTGTCTGAGGCCAGGAGAACATCGTTAGTGACTTTTACCAGAGCTTTCTCAGTGCTATAATGAGCTCTTAAGCCAGACTGAAACTCTTCAAAAAGTTAATTATGGTGTTAAAGGTCATACACTTGTTTGGCAACTATTTTTTCCTCAAGATAAGATAAGAAAGGAAGACTAAATATAGGTCTATAATTGACCAAGTAATCTGGGTCAAGAGATCCTTAAGAGTTTCTTAAGTAAAGGTTTTACTACAGCTACATTATAAGCCTGGGGCATATGTCCCTGTAAAATGGATAGGTTAATCACAGCTAAGATGGAGATGAAAATCAGAGGGAACACTTTCTTAAATTTCTTGGTTGGAACTACCGTAGATCTAATGCACAAGCTGAAGAATTAGATCAAGATAATAGCTTTGCTATCTCTGAAGTCCAACTGGATCAAATCAGTCTGAACCCGGTTCAGATTCTATAGTTACCTGTAATGCTGCCTTACCTTCCGGAGATAAATTATTCACATTTAGAGGAGTGTCAATTATCTTATTTATAAAGAATCCCATAAAATATTACTGCTAAGAGCAGGTGGGATGCACCGTTCAACACAGACATAACTCTAAAAAGAAATCTAGGATCATTCTTATTATTCTCTATTAATGAGGAGAAATGAAGGAAGGGTAATTTTCTACAGCAGCACACTGTTTTTCCAGACTAGGCATGATTCCCGTAGGCATGTAGAGTGCCAGACTTTGTGATCATTGATAAGAAGCAGAGGACGGACATAGTGATTGATGTGGCCAATCCATGATGATGACAACTGAGCAATCGGGGCACTAACCCTTAAAGAAGGGGCTCCAACAGATACCTGGAGACACATGAGACATCTTAGTCCAGAAATGTGCAGTTCTAGGGACAGCCGTGAAAAAACCCTCAAGCTCCCAGGCCTCTGCTACTCTGGTAGAGGACAAAAGCTTGAGATGAAGAGGTATATATGGAGGCTCAGTGATGCAGTGGTTTGCACTGAGCTACAGTTTATTTGTTATTATTCCAAAGTATTTTTCTTCTAATAGCTGCATATTACTTAGTTTATTTCTTTTTGCTTGTTGGACTTTTTTAATCTACTAATGCTCTTGCCAGAGCTAAATAATGTAAAACCTCCCTTGCTGAAGGATAATGGTAGAGGGAAAACAATAAAAAAGAAAATACAAGTGAATTAGTATTATATCAAAACTGTTATTATTTTTCTTTGTTTAAATTTTTCAAATTAACAATTCATATTTGGGTGATCTCAAATCATATTCTTTAAAGAGAACGAAGTTTAAACTATTGGGGAGTTTCATGATTATACATGAGGATTAAATAATTGAATCACTTTTAGTAGTATTTAACAATGGTATAAAGGGACAAATAAAAAACAAAAAACAGGCAATCCTACTTTTAACGCAATGGGATTACAGATATAATACTACACGATTTGTAGGGCGCAATATAGTTATCTGATTTGATGTTGGCATTAGTGATTAAACATCTCTTATTTCTATGTTATAATACTATTTCTATTCTATTTAACAATTAATTTAAAAAACAAAGTTAGTGTACTTGTCACTAGTTTGTTGTTATTGAAATTGGAACCCTTCTAAAAGCAGCCATTTCTGCAGCCTATTTAACCCAGACTATTGTCCAGGAAGGTAGACTCAAAAAGGTCAAGTAAGTTTCATTAAATTTAAAAAGACACACTAATTTAAAATTGATGGCCTTTACAATACCGTGACCCCAAATGCAAATTTATTTTTATGTTTTCCAAACAGAAAGATTTTAGATCCTTTAGATAGACATTGTGTCAGGAATCCAGTTTATGTAGGTTGTGTTTTTGTGTTGTTCTCTCCCTCCACCACCAGGTGGCGCCCTGTTCTCGTTGGTCCTCCCATACACCTGCGGCTGGTTGACTCATCACTGAGGACTATTTGAGCGAAGGACTGTCACTACCTCGGCGCCAGAGTGTTTGCCAGTTTTGGGTACTCTAGCCAAGCTGAGTTTTGCTGAGTCTAACTTAGTAGTTGTTTTTCACTGAGCCTAACCTAGTTTTTGTCTTTGTCTTTTCGGCAGGAAGCCTTCCTGCAAGCTGGATTTTTGGCCTTCTTCTCCTGGAAGGATTGTGTGAGTCTCACACTGAGCAGGGGATAAACCTCCACATGTTCTGTTCAAGTCATCCTGGATTCCCAATTGACAGTCCGCTCATGAGCTCCTCTGTGTCTAACCAAGTCATACCTGTTCGCCCTCCAACAAATCTCTCTGGAAAAACCCACACAGACTGGATTCTGGGAGGAAAGTTTTCTCCACTAATGTATGTCCCGTTTTCTGTGTCTCACCAAATCATCGTTCAAAGTTCCCACGGATCCTGAACTAACCACTAATACTTCCCTTCCCTCTTCCACTTCCGGTTCACCAGTTCACTGTGTTTCCTGAATCCTAGCCGCTGGTTTCATCAATAAACCTATTCAAACTTTTACCCTGGTTCTCTGAGTGGTTTACTGCATGTTGGTCAGATCTCTTAAGAAAATCATGACACATAAAAGAAATGCAAAAACTATAGTCAAAGTTTTTGTAAACTTGAGTATGGTAGATCTTTAAGCTACTCATAAAAGAAGACCTGAACATTTTCAAAAAGGTTTCAAATTTTCTAAAGATGTGCAAATCTATATTGACAATTTAGTTTACCTCACATTTAACTGTAGAACAAATAGGATAACCCATATGCTTATTTGAAATTGCTGTATAATTTCTTATAATTTCACCTTTCACTATCTATCTTTTTCTTTATTTAAAAAAATCCAGCTTTCATAGGAACTCAAAATTTGGTGTCTAGACTCAAGTGTTCTGGTTTTGTGACATCTGCTGGTGGTTCAGTATAAACACAGTTTAAGAGGTGTTGCATGCAGCAGACAGAAAAGCTGAACAGCAAAAGAAACAAACATCTTTATTTTTTATTGTAAAATATTTAGTATTGTTAAAGTCATCTTTAAAGGTCTGAAAGAAAATACAGTTTATAATGAAACTATTCATAATCAGTAATTTTATTAAAACCAATGCAAGTTATAGTGCAATTATTTTATTTTGATTTGTTTAATAGAGCCACCAACATTAGCAGAGATATATAAAGAGGGAGAAAACAGATCAATCATTATTTAGTATCAAAGATTCTAAAAATGTGAAAAGCAGTGCTTATGCCCAAATTCCTACAAAAATTGTTTAACCGGTAAGTAGAGAAAATAAGTTACCAAACCTAATCATGGGACCAAATAAGCTTTATTGTTACATGAAAAAACAGAAATATATTGGTCTGCTAGCCTAGTAAACTAGCCCAACCCGCCAGCAGCCAAAATCATTTTTGCCTGCGAGTTTGGTCTAGCCTCGATCAATGCCCCAGGCCCTAGAACTGGCGGGCCAATCACAACGCAGAGATGTGTTTTGAATTTCTAGATGCAAAGCGGGTGGGGTTTTGATGGCATGACGACAAAGCTGCACGACGCTGGAGAAAGCACAACAAGGAAGGTGGCAACAACTATTCAACAGTACTCGTTTGACTCAGCTTTGGAATCAGTTTTGAAAGGGTTAGACTTGAGGTTTTCGTTGAAACGTGAGCAGGAAGAGGCTCTATGCTCATTCATTTTTTTGAAGGATGTCTCATTCATCGGGGCCAGACTAAATTACACATTTAATCTCACATTTAGTCTGGTTTATTAGGCTATTGGTCTGTGTTAATGTAAGCACACCATCCCAACTGTTAAACATGGAAGTGGCAGTATCAGGGTGTGGGAATGAATGCATGATTTTAGGAGGTACAGTTGGAAGTTGGATAGATCCTTCTGGAAAAGCTTAATGCTGCAAGCTACCATTATCCTCAAGAGCTGATGTTCTGCACACTTTAGATGTTCCTCTTGAAAACTAAATACTAAAATAAAATACTAAACTAAACTAAGTAAAATCAGTGGTTCATAATCATTATTCGAGGGTAATAATTTAGATGAATTGGAGAAGGGACACATGTAAACATTAAGTAATCTTGTTCTTGAAGTATGCTGATATCCACTTCATAGTCTCTCCAAAAAAGTAAAAAAAAAACAATCCACTGGACTTTATTTCTTGGTCTGAAGACGTTTCACTTCCTGTCCAGGAAGTTTTTCAATTCAAATGTCAGAAATAGCATTCAGTTGCTTTATACACTAGCTTAACAAAGCCTTGTTTAACTTGCTCTTGAAGATGAGGTTAAGATCAAATAATTATTTAATCTAAACCTACAGGTTTAGATTTAATAATGAGTGATAGGATGGCCAATTCAAAATCCAACAAAGAATCTTCGGGTAGAACCATCCCCTTACTCTATACCAATGGAGGATTTAGTACCTAGTCAGCTGTAGGACTTCTCAACTGTCATTGTGATTGCTGAAGGAACAGAGGTCGGAGTCACAAGACAAGGCATAGCCCGACCAGGAGTCAAGCAGACATATTTATAACTTTTTATTAACTTAATATATTTTAAAAATTTGTTTTAAAGGTGTCTTCAAACAAGAAAGTGGACCTAAAACTGTGAGCACCCAGCTGATCGAGATTATGAACCTGCTTATTTTTTTACCCTTGTGAACAAATCTTTTTGCATTAAACCTTTGGTTTTTCAGTAGAAAAAATGCTCATTCACAGGTAGCCTAAGTATATCAAATAAAATACTAACCTAAATTTGAAAAATGCATTACTTATCAGAAGTCTTACCTTCTAACTCTCGACAAGCTTAGAAATAAAGCTAAAACATCTAATGGCCTAGTGGCTGATTGTTTTTGTGTAGTTCTGAATGAGACCCTGGAAGTACTGTTGTGTGTTTTTGTGAGGCTGTAGAACAATGATGTAGCACTTTGGGAGGAAATACCACAACAAAAATGAGTAGAGACTTGAGAGTACTGCCAAAGCATTAAATGTATGGATGTGTTTTCCTTGGTAGAGTATATAGGCTGTGGCAAAGATGACCCAGGTAAGGATTAGTAGTAGCAGGCAAAAGGTTATAGTTTTGGCTTCATTATAATTTTTTGGTAGGTCTTTCCCCATGTAGGAGAAGATAAAGCAAAGCGAGCACAAAGAAAGGGGTATAATTACAGATACTATGGTTGCTGCAGTATTAATTTCGCAGCCAAGAATGATCCTATCCTGGTAGATGAATGTGTTACGGTGGGGATGGGGAGTACCAAAACTGTAACTGCTAATAAGGAAAATAGCATGGGTGACAAAAGCCCCAGTGATGACCACCCACTGTCCATGATATTTCATCCACCAACTTTGAAGTTTAGGAATCTTTGCAGCTATTTTGAAAATACAGACAATCTGAAAGGAACGCACCACAAAACAAGCCAAACAAACTGTGTAGAACAAGAGAAAGGGGAAGTATCTTAAGATGCAGGAAGCTGTTGTTGGCTCTCCAAAGTAAAAAAACACGCTAGGACAAGAGAGGAATAAACAGCCTAAAATTAGGAAGCACATCGATCCGCCAGCAGATCTCACAACAGGTGTGGCATAGTTTACAGTAAAGAGAAAAGTGACTGTCGAGGTGAGGCCCACAAAGATGCAAGACCCGATGATGATAAGTATAGCTCCACTGTCTGTGAATGGCACGTACTCCACCAGCTTCAAACTACATGATGTACTTCCCGGCTCAGACCACTCTGACTCCTTACACGGGATGCAGCTGTATGGATCCTCTGTTTTACAAGAAACAACAGATGTGATTAAACTGAAAAAGTAGAGACACCTTAGTACATAATCACTTGAATAGGATGCAGGGTCTGAGTTTTTTACAGCAGTGCTTGATAAAAATATTTGAACAACCCTGGTACAGATCAAAAAGAGACATGTTTCAGTCTGGGACATTCTTAAAGGTCTAAAATTTGCCTTTTAAATTCTATGGAATATAAGTTTGGAACAATGTTGAACATTGACAAATATTCAATTTTCCAACTTTTTTTCTCCTTTCAGTTTCAACAGGGCAAAAACCAAATAACTCCTAAGACTTTGTCATCAAACATTTTTTTAACATTTTGATAGTTGTCAAAATGTTAAAGTTGACTTGGGGCTTTAAATCAATTGGTCAAAAATCAATGAAATAACCCTATGCCAATCTGAAAGTCACAAGTTTAAATTTGTAAAATATGAATATTTAAAATCTAAAAAAAAGAGAGATTTTGAAGAGTAAACAACTCCAGATAAAAATGGCGAAGGAAGCCTTTTCTTGGCATACTTGTGTAAAGTTAAACAAATTTCTCATCGACCACTTTGTGTAATTTTTACAAACTCCAGCAAAGGGTAGCGGTTTGCATCTAGGAAGCTGATTTAAAACTGTTCTGAACTGTTTGCAGTTCATAGTAAGTGCTACGTTTGGTCATTTTTCCCCAGTAAAATAAAATGAATAATTTTCTAACCTGCAATGTTGATGTATGTTCCTTTTGGACAGATATCACACCTAAAGCAGCATTTGTGGATCCCAATTTGTGTCTTTGCATATCCAGAAGCACATTCTGGGGAACACTGTGAAATGGGAACCTTTTTACAAACACAACAATAGCAAAGATTAGTCAAAATTTCATAGAAATAATATTCAAGATAGCAAACTGTACAACAGTTTCAACTTGGACATGTTAACCTAAATCCAAAGGATTTTTTTTATGTATTAACAACTTCTTTTTGTTTTATCATCGTAGCCAGCTGTGTCCTACCAAAGCAAGAACATGCTCTAGTGGAGGGATTTGAAAAAAAAAAAAAAAAATCAAGTAAGATTTGCTACTTTAACTAATCAACTACAAAATACCATAACCTACCTCTTGATCTGTAAACCACTCGATCTTGGTATTGTTGATAAAGAAATTGACAGATGGGTAAAATACATGGAAGCCAATCTCCTCTGCAAAGCTGCTGCGGTTCCAGAAAACTATTGTGTAGGATCCAAACCTTGGGTTTCCATTATCATTAAATCCAATGCTGACATTTAACAGGGTAAAATTTGATTTCCTCAGCTCTTCAAGAACCTACAAAGTGCATAAAACAAATTATTGTTAGAACCACAGCTAATTATATGTTGGTAAGATTTTCTTTAGATTTCAGAAGTTGGTGTAAGAAAAAAAATGTGTTTCTAGAATGCTATATTAGTATAAAACCTACTTAATATGCTTCTTACATGCATACAGACACATACAGAGAAGTATTTTCCTAAGTTAAAACTATATAATTCTGCTATTATTTAATTCTATTTATTACATTTTTATTATTAACTCACCGTGTGTGGCCGTACTTTAATATCACGGCTGCAGCTAATGGGTCCACAACGCAGAACATTGTGTAAAGCATAAGCAATGGCAAAAACAGCTGAATGAACTGGAAATGAAAAGGACGGGTCGACTGAAACAATCTCCTCTCGTGTCAAATTGGTGCAGTTGCAGTCCTGATTACAAAACTTGTTTTCTTTTGGTAACTGGCATTTGGAAGAGTAAATGAAATCATCAAAACCAGGAATTGGTAGTACTGACTGAGACACCCCAAGTACACTTCCGATGTTTTTGACCCCTTCCAACGTGAGGAGCCTTTTGTTTAAAGACCAGGTATCCCCTGTTATCCACACCTTGTCAGTGATATTCAGTTGTATTGCTGACTCAATGAGAGCTTCACCATCCATGTTTGTGGAAAAAACAATGATGGTGTTTAATCTCTGTTGTTCTATTTGCTTAAATATTTGAGCGTAATCAGATTTATCATCAAGGCCTTTGGTATAGGCCACACAGGTGTCAGTAGCTTTAATCGCTTCTAGGAAAAGCTCCATTCCGTCAATTCCAAAATCGTTGTCACTGTAAAGGAAAGCGACCCAACGCCATCTGAAGTGCACCAAGATGTTAACCATGACATCGATGACTTCTTTGTTGGAGTGCACTGTTCGAAGAAAAGATGGAAATCTGCTTTTTTGGGAAAAGGCAGAGCTGGCAGCACCGTAGCTAACCTGTCAAACAACAACAAAACAATTCACACAATTTCCTACAATAGATTTAGCAACTATGACTTTAAATGTTCTTATATATTCATGTTAATTTACATAGATAAATTATTTGTATTTTGTTATATAAAAAATGATGCAGGAAATAGTAAAGTGAGTTTACCATTGGTATCAGATCCGGCATAAATAGTGGGGCTACAGCCAGGGTGTTGGTGCTGGTGTAAGGGCCAACCACAGCTATCACTTTAGGATTGTTGGAGAAATTCTTTAATGGTTCACCCCATGGCTGAACCACTCCATTGTTTGAGATGAGTTTAAATATACCCGGCAAATTTTTTGTGTTTGAGCATTGGTCAAATATTTCATAGCCAAGAGAGACATTTGGAAGCAAGTTGGTGGAATTATTGATTTGCTCAACTGAGAATCTCATCATCTGAAACCTCCGGTAATTTGATAGAGAAAAAATTTGACTGCAAAAAGAGAAAACATGGTAAAGAAAAGGATTGCTGGTTTTCTTTATGGATGTAAATAAGAAATAACAATTTTCTGTGCAATCAAAGTGTTACAGAGATACAGCAGGATGATTGATACAGGCTGAGGTTAAGCTCCTCTTAAAACTCATGAAGTATAAATTTCTGTGAAACTTACGTGGTGCAGTCGATGGCTTCTGGTCTTCTTGATAAAGCCATACCGCTAACATGATGAATATCAAACAGTCCCCCTATTAAATAATCACCATCCAGTTGAAATTCTGAGGCAGTGACCAAGCTCAGACTCAGTGAAAGCAAAAACACTACACTAAAAAAACAACAACAAAGAAAATCTCTCATTCTAAGGCAGTGATATTTTAACATGTGCATGTGAAATCTCAGTATGAGGTTCTACTTTCAACAAGGAATGCTCTTTTGAAATGACAATCCCCTAACATTGCATTTCAGTGGACGTTTTGATGCATGATCTCACATGCCATATATACACATACCCCTATATGATTGGTGGATTGTTAACAAATGAGCATGCAAACAAAATCCCAGCAGTTCGGGTCTCTTTTTAATGTATTCAAAAGCAGGTGAAACATTAATGTAAAAACTTCCTCCACTTTCCAAATGTTTAAGTAAATCCCAAACCAAGTTCATGACTACTTAGTATTATTTAGCTTTGAGCTACAAAACTCTCAGTTTTAAAATGTAACCACTTGGATCATTTGCCTTTTAACACAATGTATTTGTGCAGTGGAAAATAAAACAGATTCCTTCCACTTCTTGAAATGCAAAAGCATTATTAATACTGTATTAATATGTTGGCCATGAATAAATTGAACCAGAAATACTACTAAGAAATGCTGCCTTGATGTATTATTATATTTTGTATCAGTATTATTATAAGAGTACTAGAGTTGAGCAATGTAGGGATCAAAAAACAAAAAACTGCCAGTCTAAGACTGTAAGTGGTCAGAGGCAAATAATCTGTGATGTTTTGACTATTTTATCCAGGTGTCTTCGGGTTATGGTAAAATGCTACATCCTGTTACAAATAAGCTCTGCTTGACTGGATATTAAGCCACACAGATCATTTGCAAGACCTCTGTGGGAGGCAGTGGGGTTAGCAAAAAACAAAAGCAGAAATCTATTTAACTTTGATTTTGCATTGTACACTAAGATACAGAGAAATGGGTTCCAGAAAGATGTAGCAGTGGTAATTAAACTTGAAATTAAGCACCACAGAACCTTGGATGGAGGACCAATTTTTTTTGCCATTAATGTTATTTAGGTCAGCATATTTTTTATGATTAAAAAAAATCTTAAACTGAACACTATACGCAGTAGCATTATCGATAAAAGTATTTTTAGTTTTGCAATAATCTGCCTCAAATAGATGGGACACCAGCAAGTGGAGCTGAGCATAACCTCCAACCTAGTTTGATATGCATCCAATATGATACAGACAGTTAGGCCAATATGTCAGCAAAATATTGTGTAAAGATGATTCTTGATTTATTGTGTTGTTAGCTCAAAATGTAATATATACATAAAATAACAGATGTCTAAACTGCAGAAATTAAGATTAACTTAACAAGGATAAGGTAAGGCTTGTCCCCCTAGTGATGCCCTCACTCATGTTTGAACCTACCACTATCCTTTTTTGGGGGGGGATATATGAGGAGCATAAATAATATGAGAAGCTGTATGAGGAGCTGCTCAGAGAGGGGGTTCTTTTGTGACCAAAATCAAAGTCTTGAATAAATTCTTAATGAAATGTGGTGATCTTATTCCCACATAAACAAATTTGCAGATACTTTTTTAAAAATTAACATTTTACTATGCCCACACTTAAAGGGGAACTCCATTTTTTTTTGTTTTTTTTTTACATTGGGCCCTTGATTTTACGTTATTACATCATGTTCTACTCACCCATATTAGTTTTGTGTCATTTGGAGCTGTTCCGGAAATATTCGGTTTTGTCTTCCTATGGGCAACAAGTTGAAGGCACAAACTAAACTGTTCATAATTTATTCTTTATGTTACGGCATTCATAACATGTAGGCGAATCACTGTCCCCCAGACATCTGCGGTTATATTTTTTATATTTTTATTTTATTTATTTATTTATTTTTGTGTATGACGTCATCCGTGTGCCGGCTACCATTCATTCATCCTGTCCGCTGACCTGCTGCTAGTTTTACTCACATGCCTGGAAGATATCTAGTGCTACCACAGATTATCTCGCTCTCGAAATGGAATTGAACAATTCAGATTAGCTAACCTCTTCTTTCTGTAAATTTGTTTTGTCCACCAGGCCCTTACTCTGTCTATTCTCTCAGCTGGCCTGGGAGCGCCTAGGGCTTCCCCCAACAGAGCTGGAGGAGGTGTCAGCGGAGAGGGAAGTCTGGGAGAGTTCTTCTTAGTCTGCTACCGGATAAAGCGGGAAACTACTACTCGTACGAGTACGAGTACGAGTAGTAGTCCCACAACTTATTATCTTCATATTATGGACCTTGTGCTGACATAGGGCATTGAATGTAAAGAAATAACAGTATTTCCTCACAACCCCATCCTCTCTGACCACTTTTTAAAAACCTTCAAAATTACTTTAACAGAAGGATTTAACAGATCTTTATCAGATAATGTTATACATTTTAAAGAATCTGTTCCACTTTCTATCTCCTCTATATATCACTAAACAAAACTGCAGAGGGAAACCATTTAATTTATTCCCCTTCACAATAGATAATTTTTTTTGATAAGGTTACTAGTTCTCAGGTACTGCCACTAGACAAAGTAACCCCTTTGAAAAAGAAAATAAAAATCATAGAAAGCTGGCTCCTTGGTTTAATGCAGAGTTGTACACTTTGAAGTAAATTGCTAGAAAACTGGAGAGAAAATGGCGCTCTAAATGCTTATTGGAATCCTACCTTGTCTGGAAAAATAGTTTACTGCTGTATAAGACAACCCTTTGTAAAGTGAGAGCAGCATATTTATTGATAAAAATAACCCTATATATCTTTTTAATACAGTTGCCAAACTCACCCAGAGCCATAGCTCTATTGAACCATCCATCCCACCTGCTCTTTGCAGTAATGATTTTATGGGATTATCTGTAAATAGTATTGATTCTATTAAAAATAAGATCACCCCTCTAAATATCATTGGTTTTAGACTGTTTTGTTGAACTTTTTGACTTGGCAAACTAATGTCTTCATCTAATCATTCAACCTGTATGTTAGATCCAGTTCTAACTAGGATATTTAAGGAAGTATTCCCTCTGATTTCCTACTGCAATTTATATGTGGTTAATCTATCCCTGTTACAGGGATATGTACAAAAGGCTTTCAAGGTAGCTGTAATTAATCCTTTACTAAAGAAACTGTCTCTTAACAAAGATGACTTGGTCAATTAAAGACCTCTAATCTTCCTTTCTTAAGCTCTTTAAAGCATAGTCGCTAAGTGTGTGACCACTTAGACCATAATGAACTTTTTAAAGAGTTTCAATCTGGTTTTAGAGCTCATCATAGTACTGACGCAACTCTGGTTTGTGCCTGTCAAAAGGGAGTTTTCCACCAACTATGCAGGCACTGTCCCTGCCTGCATGGTTGGTGTGAGGGATCTCTGTCGAGTCAATGAGTCGATGCAATCAGCTGGTTTTCCTGAGATAGAAAACTTTTAACCAATCTGACTGTATAATCTGGTTGAATTGTCTCTGTAAAGTGCCTTGAGATGAACTGTGTTGTAGTTGCTGCTATATAAATAAACTGAATTGAATTGAATTGAAAAGAAAGGCCCAAATAATTATACCTGGCAATGCTTAGCCTCGATAATCAATGATGACTGTGACAGAGAAAAGATTTTCTCAGATGGGGATGAAGTGCATTCAAGCACAAAAAGCATGAGATGGGCTTTAAAGGCTGGAACCATCTCAAGTTGCTTTTAATTTCAGTTTATCTTAATTTATTCTACCTTTAAGATTAAAATAATATCTAAGATCAGTGTTGTAAAGTAAGCCACATGAAGTTTATGTTAAATTAGAAAAGCAATTGGAAAGGGCAGACCAAACAAATGCTCACACAAAAACAACTAAAACATAACCTCCTCGGTGGGGGTAGATATGAAATTAGCATTGTGAAACACCTAGCTTAACAAGAAATCTATGCTAATATCTTTAGAAGCTTTATATATTTTACACAAGTACATTATCACACATCTAAAATAAATAAATAAATGAAATTAGGCCAAAAAAAAAAAAAAAAGTATTTTTTACTGACTTTATTTGAAGCATAGAATATTTTTCATTATTATCATATATAACATGTGATTAAGAGATGCTTTTTTTTCCTAGAAATAAATAAGAATATAAGTATCATGCTTTTTTGGAACCAAAAATACAGTGATGACTGCTTTTCCTTTATCACCTAATTTTACATAAATTTAGTTACAAAAACAACAACAAACAAGCAGTGTCCTTCAAAAAGCAAAAGCAAAAACTGATTTGCTATATTATCTATATTGCTAGTGCTTTCCTCTTTGGTGATGCACAACCTTCTCTGTAACCATGCAATGTATTAGAATATGAAAAACTGTATAAGGTAATAATATATGCAGAGATCTACTATATATTTCAATAATCAATGTTTAAAGAGATAAAAAGAGAAACAATGGACAGAATATATACAAAGGTTACTACTATGCATGTGTTTAATTGTTAAATATTCTGAGATTTATAAACCAAATTTTATTGTTCTCTTTATTTCTTTTTATTGATTTATGTTAAAAAGGCTTTACCATAAAACATTTTAAATAAAAACATATGGTCAGGTATCGTTTTTTATTCTGTAAAGCAAAGTCAGGTGCAGCAAACAATTTAATATGTTTTAGAAAATCTCTCACCAACTAAATGTTTTAGCGATTATTTTTTTAAGGGTTTCTACAAAAAAAAAACAAAAAAAAAAAAAAAAAAACTATTATTTTATTGTGCATGTGTTCAAATTATTTCCAAAAGACTACTCTTGAATTGCATCACTTGTACTATGTTCTCTAAAATAATCTTGAGCTACTCTCCGAAGCAGAACATATCTGGTTTAAACTACTGTTTGACTGTTTTAGTATAGTTCTGAATGAGACCCTGGAAGTGCTGTTGAGTGTTTTTCTGACTTTGAAAAATAATGATGTAACATTTTGGCAAAAAATACCATAATAGAAACGAATAAAGACTTGAAAGAACTGCCAGAGCTGTAAATGTGTGAATGTGCTTTCCATTGTAAAGTATGGTTGTAGTAATAAGGACAATCCAGGTAAGTATCAGCAAAAGCAGGCAGAAGGTTATGGCTTTGGCCTCATTATAATTCTTAGGGAGGTCTTTTCCCATGTAGGAGAAAATAAAACAAAGGGAGCCAAGTATGGCGAGTAAAGTCACAGAACCAGATATTGGCATAAGTGTGAGATCACAACCAAGTATAGTTAATTGTGTGTAGGAAAGTTTATCACTGTAAGGCTTTGGGGGAGCAACAGAATAACCAATAGTAAGTAAGACAGCCTGAGTGACAAATGCTACACTAATGACCAGCCACTGTCCATGATATTTCATCCACCAACTGAGTAGCTTTGGGAATTTGGCAGCAATTTTGAAAATGCAAATTATCTGAAAAGAGCGTACAACAAAACAAGCCAAACAAACAGTAAAAAACAACAAAAATGGTAAAAACCTTAAGACACATGAAGAAACTGTGGGTTTGTCAAAGTAAAAGAACACACTGAGACTACCCAGAGTGAGGCAGCCTAAAGTCAGGAAGCACATCGGTCCTCCAGCTGATTTGACAACTGGAGTGTTGTAGTTGACGGCAAAGAGAACAGACATGGCTAGTGTGAGGCCTATTAAAGCACAGACTCCAAACATGATCACTATGGCGCCACTATCGGAGAATGGTATATATTCCACGAGGCGCAGATTGCACAGTGTACTTCCTGCTTCAGACCACTCTGTCTCCTTGCAGCTGATGCAGTTGTAGGGATCCTCTGTTTTGAATGATATAAAAAGATAAAGTCAACAAAGATGGGTTAACTTTAAACATGCATGCAATCTAAATATGTTTTAATAATTCAAAAGAGAAATCAAATGATTTTGTAACTTTTATTAAGCAGGTTTTTAAAAGAGTTATTAATGGTAAATGATAATGGCTTACAGTAGATCTGAAGAAGCCTATGAATGAAAGCCATAAGGTCTTTGTATAAAAACAGGTGTCAAAGTATTCACAAGTACAGATACCTGTGTATAATATGACTGGTAATAGCAAAACCACAAATTGAACTCCTCTACATAGGTAAAGTATAAAGCACAGGTTCCACATTGTCATTGGGTTCAAAAGTTTTAATGATAAAATAACCTTTTAGTAAAAGCTTTTTTTTTTCTACAAAAAGCTAAATATTCCTCTTTTGCTCAGTGTGTTAGTAGAAAGAGCATAAAGAATACTGACACTAACTAGTTTGTTTCAAAATTAAATTTTCAAACAGGATACAGATTTGACTTATAAGAATAATACTTTTCTGAGCTCTGTTATTCATAACATTAAAGCTGAAGATATCATAGCAAAATAGCCTTAAAATTTGAAATAGAACTTGAAACACAATCGATATATACATTTAAAATCTACTGAAGAGGGGATGGATGTGGAATGGTCTTACGTCTCAGAATCGGATCAATCACGTTTTGTTGCAGCTCTTATATCATGTTGTATCTGTTTGATGGCACTAACAAGCCAGTTTTGCAAAAGTAATGAGTAGAAAGTGCAGATATTTGTGTTAAAATGTAGTGAGTTAAAATTAATCCTCTGAAATACTAATCCGTTTTACACAGGAAAACACTGCGATGCAACTCTAACCTGAGACTTGACTGTTTAACTACAAAATACCATCAATCTATCCATCTTCTACAGTTTGTCTGAAAGGGTAACGTTGATCACTATCTATCGCTAGTAGTCTTGTGTACCCAGAGAGAACTCACACATAGATGGGGGAAGCATGTAAAATTTCAAGCAGAAAAACCCATAGGTAAGTATTCCAAATAAAGGACATTTTTTACAGTAAAGCAACAGTGCAAACTGTGCCTCTGTACAGTCTTGAAAAATACTACCTATTCTTTCTATTTCTATGCTGTTACGGTTATGTGCTGTCATTTTTATGGTCTAAGTCTGTAAAGATTCCAGTTGGTTTTGTGTAATTGCTTACATTACTTTTTAAAATATAAAAGTCAGGCGCTCTACAGATATAACACATCTAAGTGTTATACACCTATATAAATGAAATAGGAGAAAAACAATGAAGCAAGATAGTTAGAGGGTGGTAGGCACCTTGCTTCTAAAATAAATTTCCCGTTTTGAACCTTTTACCTGTAGTGTTGATATAAGTCATATTTGGACAGATGGTGCATTTGAAACAACACTTATGGATTCCCTCTTGTGTTTTTGAATACCCTTCAGGACATTCTTTGGAGCAAAAGGACACTGGTTCCTGTGGAAGTAAAACATAATGACAGTGGGTTATTATCCCATTGGTTAGGTTTTAAATACACCAATTTTTACACTAAATTATATATTTATAAAAAGATATTTATCTTGTTATCTCTTGATATTTCTTATGTGTCACATATAGTTTGAATATATTTAAAATTTAAAACAAATTAAGTTTAGAACTAGTCTAATGGAATACTGTATTACTTTTTATAGAAATTAAAAAGTGGATTAACTCTTACACCCTAAGGGGGTATAAATAAATTTCTGCCTGACAAAAACACACAAAAGTAAATAACTTATAGCCTCACAGCTATTAGATTTAAGAAGAAATTTTTGGTACGTCTGTAAAGGTAAGATGTCATAGAATGGTTTTCTGGTGTCAGCACCATTGTAGCTTTGACCCTGCCTGAAATATTAGGGACAAAATACAAAATATTTTGCATTTTTTGAACCTCGCCACAATTTTCTTTGAAATAAACATTGCAAAACACTACCAAAATATTATTTATAGCACAAAAAAGTAGTACAGACTTTTAAATCTAAATGTTGTGTAAAAATATACCAAATTTGGACTCAATCAGATGAATCATATTTATTTTAGAATGGTATTAGTGAGAAATTTCTTAGGCGGAGAGGCCATTTTGGCACATTTATCCATAAATGTCACCAAACTGTGCCAAATATGTTTTTTACATCAATACTGGGGGTTTGGTAAAATTACAAGGTCACGTAGCAGCTGGACCCACCGGTGGGTCCGTAGGGTTCTAGGGGTTAATCTGTCTAAAAATTAGATTTTCAGGAAGATATAAAATATTATATGCTTTTAAGCTATAATGAGACATATTGATTCAATGGACGGCTGTATCTTTTTTTCCTTCTTTTCTTTATTGCCCACTTTGTTTTTAAGATCTATCTATATGGTTGGTTAATCAACATCATTCTCCTCTTTTTGATTCAAAATTGCATCTGTTGTTCATATCGCAAGGTGGAACACACATCTTAAACAGTAAATAGATTCAATAATAATAATAAAAAAAAGCAAAAGTTACCTCCCCGTGTGAATGCCACTGGATTTTAGTTCTGTCGATGAAGAACTGGTGAAACGGGTGAAATTTATAAAAGCCAACCTCCTCTGCATCACCACTGTTGTTCCAGAAAACAATCGAAGAAGAACCAGACATAGGGTCCCCGTTCTCATCAAACTGAACAGTTTGAGTTAAAAGTTTAAAGTTTGATTTCTTCAGCGCTGCTAGAACCTGCATTTGAAAAGCAAAGTTTAGATAATCTATAGGATACAGTTGCTGCTCTACTTTAGCATTAGAGGTGTGGAATGAAAAAGGATGAATTCAAAGTTTATTATAAAGTTCATTATAAGATCTAGGCTTTGCTCTCTAAATAAAGTATTCAAAAAGTTACTGCAAAACCTGACTTTATGATCACATGGTGATCATAAAGTTTAAACTCTTATCATAATAAAAATTGTAAATAGTAGAAATTACTATGACTAACAACAACAAAATGCACATATATATAATATTCTCTTTCTAGTATAAATTTAGCTTGGTTTTCTCCATGAGACATTCATTTGTATGTATTTTTTCTGTTGGTTGTTGCTCACATTACATTGTCAAGTGTCAAGTGAAGATAACTGACTACTAGAGAAGGCGACACTTTTCAGATTATAATCAAAGTATTTGAATAAGAGGAATTTGAAATATATACGCTGCATTTTGTAATCTACCATGACAAAATACCAACAATGAACACAGAGGTTATTTGTCAAGACCCAGTGATAAATTATCATATTAATTCCTGTTGACTCTATCATACTGGGGGCTTATAGACTTGTTAAAATACAAAATATTTATATTTCGAAGTAATATACATACATGTTAACATAAATGGTTTGTTAATTTCGAATGAGCTTTTAAAAAATAGAATACTTTATCAGATTCTTAATATTAATGAGCTTTGTATTCAGTTCTTTAAACTTACCATATATGGTTGTAATGAAATAGTTTTATCACACCTCCCAGTCCCGCATTGCAAGACATTGTGCAAAGCATGTGCGACAGCATAGACAGCAGAGTAAACAGGAAAACTGAAAGATGGGTCTGCATCAATGATATCTTCAGCTGTCACATTGGGGCACTTGCAAATCTGATTACAAAATGTTCCCTCATCTTCATTAACATGCTGAGACTGGGCTTTAGAGGAAGATATGAAATCATTGAAACCTGGAATGTCCATTTTTGGCTCAGCAACCCCCAGTACAGTTCCAACATTTCTGATACCATTTTCCTTGGGGAGCTGCTTGTGTAAGGACCAGGCATCCCCTGCTATCCACACTTTGTTTGTCACATTTTGTTTTATGGCTGCTTTAATCAGAGCCTCAGCAGTCCACTCAGGAGCAAAAACAATGATGACATTTACTCTTTGAGCCTCTAGCTGTTTGAACAGCAGAGGATGATCTGTATTTTCATTAAGGCCTTTATGGTATGCCAAGCAGATCTCGGTGTCCTTTATCTTCTTTATAAATAAGTCCAAGCCATCTTTACCATAATCACCATCGCTATAGAGGAATGAAACCCAACGCCAGTTGAAGTTCTTCAATATTCTATAAACTACTTCAATTACATCTTTATTGGGATGAACTGTTCGTAAGAAAGATGGATATCTTTCCTTTCTTGATAAGGCAGAACTAGCAGCTCCATAACTGACCTGTTGTTAAAAATAGGAACACACAGTTTAGAGATAATTTCTTCTGAAAAGTATGTTGAATCATTGTTTTTTTTTTTTGTCATTCCCAAGTGTGGACATTTACCAAAGGAATCAGATGTGTCATGAACATCGGGGCTACAGTCAGAGTCTCTGTGCTTGTATAAGTGCCAACCACTGAGATAAGTTTTAAGCTATTCTTGCTCAGCTCATCCAATGGGTACATGGAACTATTGCCTGAGATAAGTTTGAGAATGCCAGGAAAGTTCTGTATGTCAGAGCAGTGATCGAATATTTCATAGCCAAGAGTTACATTTGGCAGCAGTTTGGTGGACTTATTGATTTCATCAACAGAAAATTTCATCACCTGAAACCTCCGATAACTTGACAGAATAAAACGTTCCCTATCAACACAAAAAGAATAATTAGAGTAAATTTCAAGTTAAGAACCTTAGAATGTTGTCCTCACCAGGTTTTAATAAATAAAGAGAGCTGATCACAACCAAAATGACAACAAAGATTACAAAACCTACCTTGAGCAGGTGATAGCTTCTGGTTTGTAATGACGATATGGTGTACTGACATGATGAATATCAAAAAGCCCCCCAATCAAGTAATCCCCATCCAACTTAAACTCTGAGGCAAAGATACCCATAACTAGGGAAGGCAGAAGAGAGCCCTGCAGATACAGATAAGCAACAAACAGTTTACCTCTCATAATTACGTCTTAGCTTTAACATAAGCTAATTTTCCAAGAGTCACTGCAAGTGAGTGAGCAAAAACGATCATGCCCATGAACAGGTGTTAAATAAAGTGTCATAAATGCATGGCTGAGGGTCAAAGGAGAATTTACATATCAGCATGCAAACAATCTCTAATCTAAGTCTGCCATGCTCCAGTGATGTAAACAACCAACATGAGACACCAAGCCCACTTCTTTGATTATGAAACACCAAGCCCACTTCTCCCACTTCTTTGATCATGAATAAAACTAAAATCCAGGTTTCATTGTGATGAAAAATTTTTCCTTTGAATGTATTATTGCATATTAAGAGGAATGTTTTATTTGTCTAGGATGTGAATGTAGAATTAAAATAATTGATCAATTTATTATGCCATCTTCTTTTAAGATATGGGAGTAAATTAGGTCATATAAAAGCAGAGAAAGGATGTGGGAATTTTATTTATTGTGTGTTGATACTTGTCTTATATTTATACATTCATATCAGGCCTCCTGGCATCCATAGCAGTGCTGCTACTGGCTGTGTGCCCATTGTTTCAGACAGTGTCAGTAGATAGATATCAGCCATGTCATTCTGCGATTCTTGACTGCAAAGCTGTAAAAGTTTGTCAAACGTTCCTAATTACTTAAAGCAGAGTAAATGGTCTTCTTGTAGTTTTATCTAATCACTAAAATACTCCATTTCCTTAAGAACATGACTTTTAGTTTGGAGATGGATCTTGTGTTCACTCCAAATTTTATTGAAGCCTAATATTGTGGATCAGGAGCTTAAACTTGGCATTTTTCTTCATCCAAATCAGTCAATCATAGATTGCTTTGAGCAGAAACTAATTGTTCCATTTGAACTCAGGCAGCATATGGAATACCGGAAGGTTAAAAAACAAGCTGTGTCAGTTTGAGCTGAGGTTTTTAGAGGACCCAAATGCAGAGACAGAAGCTGAGGTGGTTTTTTAATGATTTAATGTAGGATTTAAGGCGACAGAAGCAAAATCCAAACACAAAATGCAGAAAGCCTTAAAAAAACAAACAAAAAAAACAAAACAAGAGACACCGGGGAAGACACACATGAGGAGAACAGAAATGATGAGGAGCCAGTAAACAGTAACTGAAGATGAGGAGTATAAATGGGAGACTGAACAAAGACAGGCTAATCAGGAGATTGGGTGTGAACGGAAGAATCTAGAAGAGAGGTAGAGGAAAAGAGAATGACAAAAGTGGGCAACGGAGAGTAAACAAGAAATACATAATAACTCAAATACAACTAAAAACAGCAAAAACACAAAATGGAAATAAAACCAATGAAAACTCAAAAAATAACTATGACAAATGGCAGAAGATTAGACAAATCTTTATTGTCTGATCTAGAACAGAAAACAAATCATTCTTTGAAAGGTCTCCATCTTCCTATTAACATAGAAATACTCAATCATTCAAAAACCCATGATATATGTTTGTGATTAGAAATCAACCTCATCCTGTCGAAGTGCAAATTAATATCAGCTGGGTTTATATTCACTAATGACCTATAAAATGGTTTCTGTTTACTAGGTATGACAAAGCAAGGATTTTATTATGGGTCATAGTAAACACAATGGATAAGCAGCCATTATTTACAGACATTTTTACAGATGTGTTTAAATTGTACTGAATAATCCAGTAAACACGGGTATTTAATCCTGAAGTGCACAGAACCTAATTTTATCCTTAACCAGCCTCCATGTTAATGTCAATGGTGGATATAAAAGGAAAATAAAATAGAGTTGTTTAAATTCAAAGATCACTAGCAGAGGCTTTCTTAAAAGGCGGAATAGGCATGTAGGGCAATTTTAAAGAGGACAATAAGTCATGCCCCACTGGCATCACAGAATGTTGTTAGACTTGCAAAATAAAAAGTATGTTGAGCCTCCAGCTCATTCAGAGAAGCCAATGAAATACTGGAAGGACACTCTGCCCAGTAGACATTAGGCAAATGTACAGTTCTTAGGTTGCTACTAACATGATGTTCATTAAGAGAATAAACAAAGAAAATATGTATTTAAATTTTTTATTTAGAGAAAATGTTATTATGGACAGGTTGGGCTTGAAGATTTTTCTTAGACTGTACGGGTTTTATTTAGGTCCTCTGTGTCCATGCTCAGGGCTGAAATCATGGTGGGTTACTTGACTAACACTTAAATAGACATTAGCAAAGAGTAAGGTTGGTTGTGTGTCTTTTTGTTAGCCCAGTGATTTACTTGATGCAAGTCCATGATTTAGCCTCTCCAGTCCACTCTACGACTAAACTGAACAAAGTAGACAAAGAAAATGCATAGACTGACATGAGCGATGGATGATTTTACTGCAGGGATGATGTGATGTTTCTGCTCCATGAGGTTACAGGCAAATTCACACAAATTCATCGATTCATTCAGCCAGATAATTTTGGTGTATGCTTAAAAGCCACATCCTCTTTCAGTGGGCAAATAACAATGAGCTCAGAGCAATATGAAAATAAAATGATATTCCAAAGCTCCAGCCGGTCAGTATTCAGCACCTCAGAGTTACCATGGGCCTTTTCTGTTTAATGCATCGTTTACCTGACCTGCCGGTTTGGGATAGCAACCATGACTTGCAGGTGTGTGGCTGTTAAAGCTAGCAAAACTTTATAATATAACCACCTATCCATTTTAATATCAGGAAGAAGACAAAGACTTCCATACAAAGGAAGAAGACATAGACTTTTTTGATTAAAAGCCTTAATTTAATCTAAAGCCTTCAAATAATATAATACTAAAAGATTTAGCAACATTGTGACAAAAATTAATTTCAGCATGGTTTAGATATCAAAGCCTATTTGTTGGAGTTGAAGATTGCAAGAAAGGGCTGGTTATTGTCTATTAGATTAGGAACCAAAAAAAAAAGAATTGTGCCATATAAAGTGAGATGTAAGATGCTCTAAAATACCTAATTAATGCAGTTCTATTGTATATAAGTAACCTTATTTAGAGTGAATTACTGACTGATTGCTTTGGTATAGTTTTGAATAAGACCTTGGAAGTGCTGTTGTGTGTTTTTGTTGGGTTAAAAAATAATGATATAACATTTCGGAACAAAATACCACAACAGAAAAGAGTAAAGACTGGAGAGTACTGCCAAAGCATTAAATGTAGATATATGCTTTCCATGGTAAAGTATGCTTGCAGTGGCAAAAATGATCCAGGTGAGGATCAGCAGCAGTAGGCAGAAGGTTATTGCTTTGGCTTCATTGTAATTCTTAGGGAGATCTTTTCCCATGTAGGAGAAAATAAAGCAAAGGCAGCATAATAATGATATAAAAATTACAGGGCCACACATTACTTTTAGTTTATAGTTGCAACCTAGTATCAATTTGTCCAAATACAACAGCCTATCACTGTAAGGCTTTGGGGTGGAAACAGAGTAGACAATAATAAGTAAGACAGTCTGAATGACAAATGCCAAGCTGATGACCAACCACTGTCCATTATATGTTCTCCACCAACTGAGAAGTTTGGGGAATTTGGCAGCTATTTTGAAAATACAAACAATTTGAAATGAGCGGACAACAAAACATGCAAGACAAACAGTGTAGAACAACAGAAATGGGAAAAACCTTAAGACACATGAAGCAACTGTCGGTTTGCCAAAATAAAAGAACACACTGAGACTACTCAGAGTGAGGCAGCCTAAAATCAGGAAGCACATCGGTCCTCCAGCAGATCTGACAACAGGAGAGGCAAAGTTAATGGAAAAAAGAGCTGATATCGCTACTGTTAGAGCCACTAAAATGCAGGCTCCAAACATGATGACTATGCTGCCACTGTCGAAGAATGTTACGTATTCCACCTGGCGCAGATTGCATGTTGTACTTCCAGGGTAAGACCACTCTGTCTCCTTACAGCTGATGCAATTGTAGGGATCCTCTGTTTTATACAGCAAAGAGAAGGATATTTACCTCTGTTAAAGGTCTGTACTAAGGTTTGATCAAATCCTACAAAATAATCTTATTATAATGTAAATCAAAACCTCACTTTTGCACAAGTTCCTCTTCCAATGTACAGTAAAATTACTTACCTGTAGTGTTGATATAAGTTCCAGTTGGACAGATTGTACAAATGAAGCAGCATTTGTAGATACCTTCTTGCTTTTTGGAAAATCCTACCGGACAAGCTTTGGAACAAAATGAGGTAGGGACCTGTCAAATACATATAAATTTGAAACAAATGTTTACATATTATTTAGATAAAGACACACAACGTATGTCTTTCTCACTGTCTGTCATTATGTAAGTCTGAACTTTTAATGAATTAAGTCTGTAAGGAATAGCAAATTGTTCTACCTCTAAACCCCAGATCAACAAGAATTATTTCATGTATTCATTTAGTCAGTTACTTAGTTAGTTTGTTAGCCCAGATGCTATTGTCAGGCTTTTTAAACTTCTGATAGATTAATTATAGACAGTTGAATTAAATAGAGGAACTCCTCTGGATGTATTTCAAAGTTGCAACTCAAACATGTTGCTTCCTGATGTGAAAAGAAACAGGAAACTCAAAATAAATCGGCAAGAGAACTTTGGAGCTCTACATTGTTTTTTTTATTCATGTCTTATACAGTAAGTCATGCCATATTTAGTTAATTTCTCTGTGCTCGTTGTTGCTTTTTAAGTGGTTTCATATTAGTTCATTCCTTGTGTGTAGTTCTTTAGTTTATTATTTTAGTTCTATTCTAGTTGAAAAACAATGCTCCTCTTTTATTTAGTGGATATAAATGGTTTTGGTAATACCAACTGGCCTCAAACTGAAGAATCTCTTCCAATTTATATTTATATTTATTTCAAAGATTATTTGAGTTTTTTATGAGATGTGAAACATATTATTTGATCTATATACCAGCTTCTTACTGATGGAAACGGTTTTGGGGGACTAAAAACAGTACACCTGTACAAATACAGAATTTTGTAAAAAAAAAAATGAAACAAATGTGCTAATTAGAGTTTATCCTATTATTCTTATTATGCTGATGATACAGTTATATCGCTTTTACTTTGAGTATAATTTAAACTTCTGCAATTTGTTTTCGACACTGCTCAGTCCCATCTGGCAGGGCTCAAGTAGGTTTTTAATCCATAGAAATCCCAGGTTATGCTATTTTTTAAGCAGCTTTCACCTCTCCTTCCGGGCTTGCTAGTTACGGCATATTCTGATTGATGAGAATCTGTCCTTTAAAACTCATATAGAAAGTCACATTTCTAAGTTCAAACTTAAATTTGGAATTCTTCCTTCAAAAGTAAAAAGCACAATCATTCTATTATCTCAATTATCCTGTTTTATTATGTATTTTATGTATCCAGGTTTGGTAATTGTTTTTATGATGCTTTCTTGGCCCAGTCAAGTCAATTATATTATTTATACACACAGACATGGGTACATTACCATTTGCAGCTTTTACTAGATGAACTATCAGGGGTGTGCATCTTGGATATTTCGTCACCCTTTTAAGTCATCTCCAAAATTGTGAAATAACAGGTAAAAATATACTGACATATTTGAAAAAACTTACCTCTCCATTTCCATGCCATTGGATCTTAGTGGTGTTGATGTGGAAAAATGAGTCAAAATGATAAGAGCCAATTTCCTCTGCCTCTCCGTTTTGATTCCAGTAAAATATCGAGTAGGACCCAAAATTTGGGTCACCATTCTCATTGAACCGGATTCTCTGATTTAAAAGTTGAAAATCAGACTTTCTCATTGCTGCAAGAACCTATAGTGCCAAACAAAGTTAAAATCCATAGTTAGTTTTGAGATGCAGGATGACTATGTTTTTAATGAATATAACGAAGAAGCACCTTGATGACAGGTGATTGCAGTACTGTTTGGTTGATAAGCATGAGATTATGTGTCCCTGTTTCAAAACAGGGACTGATTGAATAATTTTCCTGTTACTTTGCATTTTTTAACATCTAAGAGCAACTCTACATTTTGTTTGTAAGGTAAACTGCCTTGCAAAAAATATTCAATTCTCAATCTTTTCCCCTTTTGGAAAACACCTAATGACTTATGAGGATTTACATGATCAGACCAACAGCACAAATGAAAAGATGAAGGTAAAAGATACACAGGTTTGTAAGATATTCTCTAGCAACACTTGCATTTCTGTTATGGCTTTATATATATATATATATATA
Organism: Cyprinodon tularosa; assembly: GCF_016077235.1. NCBI lineage: Eukaryota > Metazoa > Chordata > Actinopteri > Cyprinodontiformes > Cyprinodontidae > Cyprinodon > Cyprinodon tularosa. The sequence continues at coordinate 145,025 of NW_024039245.1, read as the reverse complement.
TATACATTTTAAAAATATCGTAAATCCCCTCCATAAAAAAAAAAAAGCGTCCACCTCTGTATAATCTAAAATCAATACAAATGCACTTTTTTCTGTCAAGCCTTGAACAAAGGTTAAAAATGTACAAGTCTGGTTTACAGCTTAGCTTATGCCCTCTGTGGAACATAGTCTGTAACAAAGCTGATATGGGACTAAAATTATATATTATTGGCCTTCATGCAACATTGAGAACTAAATCTGCAACCTAATTTGTACAAGATTGTTAACTTCTCTAAGGACTTAATTTGTTTGCATTCAATACTTGGACTGACCTCTTTTTCCTTGAATTACTGCAGCAATGTGGGGTGGCATGGAGGAGCAGCCTGTGACATTTTGAGTGTAATAGAACTAAACGCTTCTTTGACAGCGACCTTCAGGTCATCTGCATTGTTTAGTCTTGTCTTTCTCATCTTCCTCTCTGCAATATCCTCCATGGAGTTCAGGTCAAACCAATTTATTGGTCTGTTAGTCACAGTTATACCATTGTAACTGATCCAGCTGTTTGTACCGATAGCAGGGTGGTCTCCTCTTCATACAGCTTGTCAGAGGAGTAAGTATAAAATGCTCTAAGATTCACAGTTAGATGTTTGCATTAACCATAGACTTTAGAAAACACTTTTAACAATTCAACCAAATCACATGGGCCCCAAATAATCTCTAATATTGTAAAATTTAACATGGATTTCAAGCAACATGAATTATCTGGCTGTTCCACTCTTTCTTCAAACTAAGGGATATTTCTCTACAAGTAAAATGTGCATTTATTTTCACTTTAAATGGGATGAATTCGGCCCCCTTTATTTCATCTTTAGCCAAGGTAAGATTCTTGAAGCCTATGGATTTAAATGGTCTTGATTCCCTCACTCCAGCCTCTCAAAGCTCCAGTTATCCCTGTTAATAATGCGGCTTTTCCTACCAAACTTTTTCAGTATATATATATATATATATATATATATATATATATATATATATATATATATATATATATATATATATATATATATATATATATATATATATATATATATATATATATATATATATATATATATATATATATATATATATATATATATATATATATATATATATATATATATTTTTTTTTTTTTTTTTTTACCAATTATATTTTAGGTCTTGCCATTGTAGCTAAGGGGGGTCAGTGGGTGTTTTCTGGACATATTTCACATCAGCAGTCTTACCCATGATTGCATAGCCCATCCAGACTTACAGTAGAGACCATTCCGAAACTCAAGTAACCTTTGCAGTTCCTTTGAGTTCAATGGCCTATTAGGGTGTGACACCATAAATTTGCAATATTTAACTTTATGATATGAGCCACAATCATCTGTGAGGCCAGAAATTAAGGCTTAAAAGATTTCCCTCTAAGTGTAATAAATATTGTTTTCACATTCTAAATTGATTGGCAAATTTATTGAGATTTTTTTTCCCACTATATTCTCATTTCTGAGAAACAACTACACCTTAGATTGTGGTTGGAAAGTTTAAAAGCTTTAAGGGGTACAAGTATATACATATACATACTTTCTTTGTCTTCAAGGATTTAGTGTGAAGAACTATTCAACTGCATAATAAAAAGGATTACTCCACATCTGGTTTCCAATATGTGAATCTGTTAGCCTTTGTTTTGTTTTGCTTAGTTCTATATGTGGTATTTATAATCATTCCAAAGACAAGAACAATTCAGAGCCAGCTTGTAAGTACAGTATAGGTTACAAAGGAAAAGACTGTAGAAATTGAAGTTAAATTAACATCTTCATACTAACCATGTGTGGTTTCACAGGTATAGTTATGTTACAACTGCCATCTCCACATTGCAAGGTGTTGTGTAAAGCGTGCGCGATGGCATAAATGGCAGAGTAAACAGAGAAAGAGAACGATGGGTCTGCATTAATGATATCTTCAGCAGTAAGGTTGTTGCAGTTTGAAATCTGGTTACATAATCTTCCTTGGTCAGGATTTCCATTTGAACAATGGCCTTTTGAAGAGTAGATGAAATCTCTAAAGCCAGGGATTGGCACTGCTGGTTCTGCAACTCCAACTACAGTTCCAATATTTCTGATTCCTTTTTCCATATGTATCCTTTTGTTTAAAGACCACCCATCACCTGCTATCCACACTTTGTTGGTGAAATTGTGTATTATGGCTCCCTTAATTAGATCTTCAGCAGTCCATTCCAGTACAAAAGCAATAATCACATTCACCCCCCGTGACTCCAGCTGTCTGAACATTAGGGGATAATCTGTGTTTTCTTCAAGGCTTTTGGTGTATGCCAGGCAGATGTCAGTTTCTTTGATGATGTTGCTAAACAAATTCAAGGCATCTGTTCCATAGTCATCATCAGTATAAAGGAAAGACACCCAGTGCCAGTTGAATTCTTGCAAAATTTTGAAAAAAACTTCAAGAATATCTGTATTGGGGTGGACTGTTCTTAAAAAGGAAGGATAACTCTTTTTTTTTGATAAGGCAGAACTAGCGGCTCCATAGGACACCTGTTAAGAGAAGAATAAAGCAGATAACATTGTGCCTAAAAACATTGTATGACAGGATATTCACTACAATATGTAGCAGACAGTTTTTTATTTGTTAAAATATCATATTGGTTTACCATAGGTATTAGATCCGTCATGAAGAACGGGGCCACAGTTATTGCTTCTGTGCTTGTATAAGTTCCAACCACTGCTATCACCTTAGAGATATTCCTACTTGACTCCCCCCAAGGTTGGATGATGTTGTTAACAGAGATAAGTTTCAAAATGCTTGGAAAATTCTGTGTATCTGAGCAGTGGTCAAATATTTCATAGCCAAGGGATACATTTGGCAGCAAGTCTGTGGAGTTGTTGATTTGCTCCACAGAGAATCTCATGATCTGCAGTCTTCGGTAACTTGTTAGAATGAAAGGTTGACTGTGGAAAGAAATGGAAAAGTGTAAGTTCAAAAGTAGATTTTTTTTTTCTTGCACCGTAAGCTGCTGACCTTCAAAAGTTGTTGACCTTCAAATCTTGTTTGCATCTATATTTAGGTATTTGAAAGCCGTGTAAAACTAACACACAAACATATCTACAGTCATTGTTGCCACAAACTAGGCAATGACAGACGATGGTGATAGGGTCTGTGCACATTTGGTCCTGTGGAAGTAGAAATTAAGGCTGATGTTAACAGCAATACGTTTAAATATGCTAGGAAATTTCTGTCTGAGCAGTGGTCAAATATTTCATAGCCTAAATTGAGTAGTAATATTTTTTTTTTTTTTTTTTTTTTCTGGGCCATACTCGAAGCACAATTATGTTTCATGAATTTACTATGGGCTTTGCCTGTTTTGTAGTATTTGGAGTTAAATCCAGCTGTTTAGAGTGTAAAGTTTAATTCTAACAGTGACTCTTTTTCTTTCTAAGGTCAGGGGAGGAAACCCTCATCTTTTTAAGGGTTTCAGTGTTAATATTTCACTTTTTTAAATTTTGTTTTCATCTTTTTAGTTTTTAACTTTTTTTTGTACTACACTGAGATATTTATGGAAAGTTCACTTGTAATCACATTTTGCATTGGCATTAACTCATCAAATTATCATGATTGAATAATCATGATCATGAACTTCATTGCTTAGGACTTCATCTTTCTATAACACAAACTCTAAAACCATGGAGGTCCAGAAGAGTCACAGAAAAATTTTAAATCATACAATTTGAAAAGTGTTTTCTAATTGTACATGTTAAATTGAATTATTAAAGAGGAATTGTAAATAGTATTTATTAATTTATGATTAAATACTACAATTTGAAAATTTGTTTTCAAATCCAATTTTTTTTCTTAGTTTTTACAGCACTAGTGGCTTGTTTTTTTGATAGTAGGCTGACACGAAAAGGGGTATGAGAGGGGGAGAGACATGCGGTAAAGGGCCACAGGTCAGATTCAAACCTGGGTCAGCCGCCTTGAGGACTAAGGCCTCAGTATATGGATCGTGCGCGCCAACTGCTGCGTCACCTGGACGCCCCACAAATCCTGTTTCTAAATAGTGATTTAAAAACCATAATTCAAAAATCATATTCTAAATATATTTCTGAACCATTATTTTTTTTTCAGTTTTTACAGCACTAGTGGCCTGACAGGAAAGGGGTTATGAGAAAGGGGGAGAGAGATGCGGGAAAAGACCACAGGTCGGAGTCGTAACCTGGTTCGCCCAAGTCGAGGACTAAGGCCTCCATACATTGGTCGTGTGCGCTAACCACTTCGCCTCCAAAGCAAACCCCCTGAACCATACATTTTAAAAGCTAAATCCTTATCCCATTTCTATTTTCTTTTTTACTTTTCATTCCAAATTCTTTTTTGCAGCAGTATCTTTTTTTACCTTCTCCATTTACCATTTCTGTGACCCTTCTGGTCCCTGACCACACTGAAAACCAGTTAACCAATCACAATTGCTCCTGAGAATATTCACTGTCTATAGAGACATTGAATTATCTCAATAAAGTGCCTTGAGATTACGTTTTGTGAATTAGCACTACATGAACAAATTGATATTCCTTCTTAACTGTAAAAGTAAGTCTTGTATTATAACAAAAACAAGACAGTAATACACTATATTCACCAAATTCATGATAAGCAGTAACCTACTGTAAATCTGAGAACACTAAGAGTATAGCATAAAATAACAGTCTATTACTGGCAACCATACTGCCAGTATTTTACTGTAAATATACAAGACAGTTTTACACAGTGTAAGTTTTACTTATGTTACTCCATGCTGTATATTTCATTTACCTCTTTAGTATTCCAAATAATACTACCATCTCTCTACCTCATTGTTGGAATGGTTTGGTTAGGCTTTTAATGACCTTTTGAAGTAATGGCCACTTCCCTGATGGAATGCTCTTTCAGCACACAATGGTGGGACTGTCAATAGAGACTGTCTCTTTGTAACTTCAGCCACTATTTTCACAAGGTCGTATGCTTTTATTTTTTGGATTGATATAGACATTTTGTAAGACAAAGATTTTCATCCAGGGATATTAGAACTATATCCTCCCTAAACAATATGCTTGCTACATATTCTCTTTATGTTTAATAATAATGAATCTATCAACCAAGTTTAGAAAACTCACTTTGAGCAGGTGAAGGCTTCTGGTCTTTGATGATTTGGAGATTTGCTGCTTAGATGAACATCAAAAAGTGCACCGATCAAGTAATCTCCATCCTGCCGAAACTCTGAGCCTCTAACAGGCCAAATGAAATGATGCAAGCAATTTTCAAATAGACACAAAAAGGCGAAAAACTGTTTGTTATTCATCATTTCTCCTTCCAAACGTCTAATGTTTAATTGTACTGCCTTTCCCTCTACCTTCACAAAGAGCTACTGGGGTTGCTGAGATATGCTGATCATACTAAAGAACTAGACATGAATGATCACGCGCAAATGCACAGCTAATGACACGAGGACAATTTACAAATCAGCATGCAAAAATTATATAATCAGTTTGTGTCAAGCTAGTTGTTATGTAAGCAACTAATTTGTGAAATGATGTCTGTTGAGTCTGTCTATTAAATTTTCTTTTGATTTAGTCAAAAAGTATAACAACAAAATAAATAAAATAATTTACCACCTGACAATTCATTTATTCTTCCTTTTTGCATAGTTAGTTTCTCTGGTTTACTGCTTCATCATCCAGCGTTGTCCTATGTCTAGATTAAGCTATTCTTGTAACCATATTGCCATTAACTATGTTTGCTCACTTTAGAATTTTTTCCATTGCCATATACCCATGGTCCAGTACTTCTCATTTGCCTGTGTTTTTCATCAAGACAAAGGTTTTTACATTGTCATTGCTGCCTTTACCTGTTTGCTCTCTTTCGTCTGTGTATGAGGTTATTCTGGAAAAAAATCCACTAATCCACTTTTTGCCCCATCTCCCTCAGGGCAACAAATCTAATCACCTATGAAAAATGGCAGCTGGTGATTACTGCCTATTTAAAAGCCGTGGTTTGTCTCTGTTGTCATATGCAGTACAGGTTTAGGGCATGCCACAATGACAAAATAAAATTGGCCGGTAACATTTTCTCTTACCAGTAGGAGTAACATTATCAATTAATATTGTATTTTTTTTACCTTTTAAATTGGAATGGCTTTAAATTGATATAAATCTTAAAGGCACAGTTTTACTTTCATCTAGTGGTGCACTAAATGAATGACAAACAACACACTGGTGCCTCAAAGTCACAAAAGCTGCAGAGTGACATTCTTTTCCTTTTGAATGGAGTAGACACATAAACCACTGTTATCCATGTAAAATATGAACAATGAAACAATGAAACACAAAACATTTATCTGAAAACAGGGCTAAAACAAACTGGTATGACTTATGCAAAAGATAATATGAGCTGGTAAATGTTGCCTCGGAGCTCATTTAGTGTAGATAGCAAAAAAATCTGCCAGGTGGGGGTGAGGGACCGGACTACTTGCTGGTGAGCACTCCATAACCATTAACTAAAGATATTGTATAATTGAGTTATATTGTGTATAGTTTGATTGTTGGATGTACGGTGTCCCTGAGTGTCCTGAAATGCACTCTAAATAAAATGTGTTATTATTGTCATTAAACTTCACTGTGATATTTATTACCTTACCTGTCCAGCAGAAAGCCTGCAAACCTCCATCTGTTTTGAAAACTCTACTCCTGCATAAATTCTCTCTCATTTTCTTCCAGTTATTACTTCTTTTTTATATTTGGTTTGTTTGTCTTACATCCCACTGGACAAAGAGTGCTGTTGTTTGTTTTAAACTCCTCAGCCACAGAGTACACATTTTCAAATAGAAGTTAAATGTATAAGGCTTACAAGTTTCTCCCCTTAAGTTTGTCCCCTTTTGGGGACATACTTGTAAACTTCTAAACTTGTAAGCCAAACTAATATGATTAAATATGGTGATGCAATTTGGCATCTCCCATTATATTTATAAACTACTTATTCTAAGCTATTAGAACACCTTATGTTTTCATATTAGATTGTTTTTATATTAGATATTTTTTTTAATCTTAGATTATTTTTCAGGATGAGCATTAGTTAAAGCAATACTTGACTTTTGTGAATAAAAAGAGACATTTCTTACACATTGTCCCTTTAATTAAATTAACATTGTAATGTGATACTTAACTTGTAAAGTGCCATGAAATGGCATTTGTTTAGAAATAGAAATATGGAAATAAATGAAACTGAACAATATCAGTTAATCATATTATTTATGCTACAATGCAATTAAAAAAGATAAAGGAGTAAACTCAATGAAAGCACTTAATTTATATTTATTGAAATAGGTTTTATTAATTGTTTATGTCTTCATCTGTATAAAATGCATAATTTTATGAATTAATAAGCTAATAGTATTAGTAAGAAATTTAAATGACTGACAGTAAAGGAGTAAAATGCATAGAATTACAAATTAATTACAGCGCAAAATGTTTATTCAAACCTGCCTGGACTAGAAAGCCTATTTCATATTTACATGCCTTATTAACTGATGTTTCATATTCTCTAATATGATACCACTAACTATTAATCAATATATGTTCACCTATAACGACCCCTACATAAACCCACACACCTATATATTTTCATACATATTGTACATACACAAATAATTGTACAAAGTTTCAAAATCCAGTTTGAAAAACTATATTACAATGATGAGCCTTTATAAAGATGTTACAAATGATTAAATTAATAAAAAATAAAAGTGGGCTTCAAAAAGAAAGAAATGATAGTCTGGTTTACAATATACTAAAGATATCCATGAACCCAGCCAGAGGATATGCTATTCCAGATACGTTTTCATTTTTTCACATCTAGCAGTATATACATATGTTGAAAAAATTGTTGGTGACCTTATTTTATATATTTTATATATATATATATATATATATATATATATATATATATATATATATATATATATATATATATATATATATATATATATATATATATATATATATATTAAAATTCCATCAAAATTATAGGAAAAAGGCCTGGACAAAACTGATGGTAACCCCAGAAGACAGGAAATAATGTGAATAAAGCAATATGTCAAAACGAAGTGTTTGTAATCAGTCAGTGGGCCTATATATAGGACTACAGGTAGTAACTGAGCTTTTTGGTAATATGATGTGTACCACACTCAATATGGATCCGAGAAGGCAAAGGGTTGATGTTCCTGTGACAACAAAATTCAGAAATGTTTGATCCATGGGACTGTAGCAAACTTCCCTGGACGTGGCTGAAGGAGGGAAATTTAAGACAAATCAAAGTCATGAATTACATGAATAGTGAAAGAAGAGCCAAGACAAACTTCTAGAGTTGAACTTTAGGTTTGAGGAACATCAGTGTCAGATCCTATCATCCATTGTTGTATGAGCAAAAGTGGTCCTAATGGGAGATGATCAAAGAGGAAACAATTGATAGAAACAAATTATAAAAAAGCTAATTTGGATCTCGAGAGTATGAAAGGATTCTAGAGAGAAATGTGCTGTCCAGCGTCAGAAAGCTTGGTCTAAGTTACAGGTCATCTCTTGCGATGTGGTCTTGCAGCACAATAATGACCCAAATCAAATGTCATTTGAATTTCCCAGCAACAGCAAAATAAAGAAACTAAATACATCAGAGGTCTGCCTACTCCATATTGCTACACTTTGCACATTTTGTTTATTGAAAGCATAGAGGGTTAAGGTCCTAAAACATCCCTGGGGAAATTCATTTGGACTGTTAGAAAAAAACTGCATAGAGCTTAATTTTAAAGCTAATTAGTTCCAGAGCACCACTCAAAATGACTTAATTCCACCAGAGAGGAGAGCTTTGCATCTCATATTTTGGTTCACATGGATAGATCTAAATCATGAGGTTTCCATGAAGTATCAATGTAACAGGTCTGATATAAAATCACATCTTTACTTATCGTTTACCAGTACAGTAAATGAAAATTAAATAAATTAGTTAAAAAATAAACTGTGCAAAAGATCCCTGTTTTATTTTATTCACCATAATTAATTTTCTTTTTTGTTATTTATCTATGTTTAACTTTAGTAACTTACATTTTTTCAAGTAGCAGCACTGCTTTGTCATGAGCACATGTTGTTTGAAATATATATTTCCCAGAACTTCTAAGAAAAGCTGGGAGCTACATGCTCGATGTCTCTGTATAACTCTGAATAAGACTTAGGAAATATTGCTGTGTGTTTTTCTGGGGTTCAAAAACAATAATGTAACTCTTTGGGAGGAAATACCAAAACAGAAAAGAGTAGAGACTAGACAGTAATGCAAGAGCATTGAAAGTTGAGGTGTAAGATGAATGGTAAAGCAGATGGGTAGTGGCATATATGATCCAGATTATGACCAACAGCAGAAGGCAGAACGTTATTGATTTGGCCTCATTGTAATTCTTAGGAAAATCTTTTCCCATGTAAGAGAAAACAAAACAAAAGAAACACAATATTGAAAATAAAATCAGAAAACCAGACAAAGCTTCAAAACTTTGATTACAACACAGTGTGATTGTTTTTGACTCTGGATGTGTAATATTACCAGGTGTTGGGGGGGCAGAGGAATAACCATGAATTAGTAAAATTGTTTGAATGACAAATACTACAATGATGAACAACCACTGCCCTTGGTATTTCATCCACCAGCTGAGGAGGGTGGGATACTTAAATGCTATTTTGAATACATAAACAATTTGAAATGAACGTACTAAAAAACATGCAATACATACAGTGAAAAAGAGGAAAAATGGGAAATATTTCAAAACACAGGAAGCAGCTGTGGGTATACCAAAGTTAAAGAACACGCTAATGCAGGACAGACTCAGGCATGCTAAAATAAGAAAGCACATCGGACCTCCAGCAGATTTGACAACAGGGGACTTGTAATTGTGTAGAAAGAGAACAGAGATAGCTGCAGCAAGGCCCACAAAAATGAAAGCTCCAAGAATGATCACCACAGCTTCACCACTTGAATAAGGTGTGTATTCCACATGCCGCAGATGGCATGTAGTACTTCCTTCGTCAGACCACTCTGTGTCCTTACAGCTTATGCAGTCGGAATGATTCCCTGTTACACAGAAGACATAGACAGTTAATTTGCAAAGTTAGCTAAAACAAGAAATCTGTGTAGACTTGCATGTTCGAATAATTATAGGCCTGTGATACATATATAAAGAAAACCATATTTTAATTATATTGTAAGGCCAGTTTTCTGTTTTAATGCAAAACACAGATTTAAACAAGCTAACATATATTTCATATATGAAAACTGACAACTGGATGGATATGCAGATATCTATATAGGATTGCATGTTCTGATAAAGTGACGTTAAAAGTTTAATCCTTGATACATGAGATCCACCATATTGTAAACTTGATGATTTTCTGTTTTAATGCGTTAAACAGATAGCTAATAAACTGGATGCAAAACAAATATTGGCATCACCGCATTTATGCACTGTAATTATTTTTTACCTGTATTAACGATATAAGTTCCTGGTTGACAAATAGTACAACTGAAGCAGCATTTGTGAGTTCCTACTTGTCTTTTTACAAACCCTTCAGAACATTCTTGGGAACAAATGGATACAGGCACCTGTGCAAGTCATGTGTCAAGTAGAGAAATAAAAGTGAGTAAAAATTGCATATCTAAGATAGAAAAAGTTACACACAATCACCTGTCATCAATATCACTTTATAAAAAAATAACACAAGTTTTTCTAAAACTGTCCATTTTTGGTAAGTATGTAAAACAAATGATTTTTTTTTTTTTACTTCATACATCAGAAGATAACAAAACTAGCCCCTTGCCTAAAGTTACCCCAATCTAACATTGAGACCAAAACCTAAAGAAATACTATTACACTTAATAAATAGGCTTACTGTAAAGGATTATTTTTTCTCTAATTTCAGTATGAGATTTTGCTACTGCAAAAAGAGGAATATATGTTGACATTGGGGATAGTGTATGGAGTAGTAAGGATTTTAATATACCCCTATAATAATTGTTCCTTTAATAAGCTCACTATGGCTAATATTAAATTTTTTTTTGTAGTTTTAATGTGTGTATACTTCCATCCAGACAGAGGAAAAACAAATTGATATTGATTTTTTTTTTTTTTTAATCAATTAAAATTACCTCCCCATTGTCATGCCACTTGATTTTGCTCTTGTTGATGAAGAACTGCACTGATGGAGGGAAACTGTAAAAGCCAACTTCCTCTGCTTCACCGCTTTGGTTCCAGCAAACTATTGAATATGAGCCATACTTTGGGTCACCATTCTCATCAAACTGAACCATCTGGTTTAGAAGAGTGAAATTTGATCTCCTTAGCTCTGTTAGAATCTATAGTTTAAAAAAACAAAAAACAGAATACTTGTAAAGATAATATTTTGCATGTGTTCTAAATCACTGGTTGATTGAGATATGTACACTAAACAGGATAGATTCAAATTAAGGGTAATTATCTTAGACACAATCCAATTCTACCCTCTGGGTGCAATAACTGTGGGTGTGTTTATGCTCTACAGTTTCCTTTTTTTTTAAACAGGCAGGAAGCAACTTCTGTATTAGCAACATGGTAGTCTAAACACGGTCCCTATCCTTTGCTTAATGTATCACTTTCACATGTTAAGATTTGAACTTAAATTGAACTGTTGCTCCCCTGTCTTCTGGTGGTAGAGCCTGATTTTATAAATTTTTTTATTGGAGTGACTAGGCAGGGTCGGTCCCTGCCCTAAGGGATGGACAAAGACTGAGGGGCACCAATATCAGTTCAGGGTCGATCTACACCAACAATATTCCCCAAAGTTGCCATGTCGATAAGTTAGCCCAAGTGAGGTTCACTGATAAAAAAGACAACTTTGGGAATTGAATCTTGAGATACTGAAGGATCTCAAGGCAATGAGGCAACAAGGAAACTTTGAGAGTTGAGTCTTAAGATCCTCTATAGAATTTAAACTGAATAATAAAAATAATAACGATGAAGCATATTCACATGTTTCGAAGATATAAGAGAATTGCATAGAAATAGACAAAACCAAGTATGTTGATGCTGTTTTTATTACTTTTATACCCATGGTTCTTTTGTTGTTTTTGTTTGCCCTGTTTTGCCAATATAGCTTTAGGAATTGATGGCTCAGGGCTAGATAATAGCCCAACAGATTTGCATTTATGGTCAGAACATTTTGGTTGTCCCCACAAGGTTCCGGCGAAAATAAGACAACAGACAACCAGTGTAAACATCAAAAAAGCTTCTAGAGAAGCAGGTATCCCTTAGATATCCAGGTGTGTGGAAGGCAAACTTATGCTGATTACACAACACTATTCAGGGTGGTATATATCTGTAGTTGCAGATTAGTATTTAGTATTGCCGTTTATCCATGAACACCTGAACCAAACTCATATAGTATGTGTGCATGGGCAGGTTGTGTATAAAGGATTTAGAAAGCTTCTTCAGAATGAAAAGATGCAGGTGTGAGTGGTACCAGCCTCGCCGTACAGGGCCCAGGATCGGCAAAGATAAGACATGAGCCCCAGAAATCCAAAGGCACCCCAGATCACTGGACCACAAGTAGGGCAAGCATAAGGATAGCCACACACACAAAAGAAGGGCAGACAAAAATAGCAGGAACCCAACCCCCCCTATGGGGCCTGGCCCCAGTTGTTATAGTGCCGAGGTCCAACAGGTTGTTGCAGTGAGCCCATATGCTCTGCTGGCGGCTGGCCACACCCAAGGTGGACCTGGATGGAGGTCCGGGGGCACACCACCCCCTAATAGGCCCAGCAGTCACCAGGACAGCGGCCATTGAATTACTCAACTCGCACCTGGAGAACCATCAGCATGCCAGCAGACACAGGCACCTCTCATCAGTGGGGAACATATGAAAGGGCAGGAGACAGGCCCTTCTCATACTTTGGGCCTAGGGTGTTTCAGTATGTGGAAGGGGAGCCAAAAACTCAAACTGACAAGCAGACAAAGACACACACACAATCCCACTTTTACACCCATATGGACATATACAAATACTCAACTGAGATGCACACAGGGGTACACACTAAACATATTCTTACCTCCTCATACATACACTATCCTCCCAGGTCTAGGAGCCAATCGTCCTGGGGAGGAAAAGCCCACAGACCAAGGAGGAGAGCCCCAGACTTCTCAGTGTGGGAAGGCAGCTTGAGTTCTAAAAAGGACTGGGACCTGGTACCACCCAAGGGAGGAAAGCAGCAGTGTTGCCCAAGTCTAGCTCCAAACACAGTACTTTTTACATATTATATTTTATTGAAAGATTTGAATTACAACCAATATTTGAGCCACGCATTTATTCTGGTGTATTTTATGGGTCAAAAGCCAGATTTTGAGAACCTGTATTCTTTTTTTACGGTACGTGTTCCAGGTTTGCCAATATAGCTCTGGCAGTATTTTTCCTAGAGCTAGACAATTGCTAATCATATTTGCTCTCTCTGGCAGATTATTATAGTTGTTGCCATTGGGTTCCAAAGGGTCCTTGTGTATGAAACTTTATTGAGAATCCTTTAGGAAGTAAAACTGTATAAAACAGACACTGAGACGGAGAAGGGGGGAGAAAGAAAGGGGATATGAACTAAGGGGATAGAGAAAGAGATAGGGACAGGATAGATCGTTGAAAGGAAAGAAGATAAAACAAAACAGCAAAAAAAGACAACACAGAAGATATACAGTAATTCCTAGAAGTCTGCTTCCACATCTGAATGAGATGAAAGGGCAGAAAACAGACAACATAACAACAGCAAAAAGAAGACAACAGACAACCAAAGTTAAAATAAAAATGCTTCCAGAGCAGTGGGTATCCTTAGATATCCATGTGAGTGGAAGGCAAAACCTTTATCCAGAAACTCCTGGAACTAAACCCCTGTGTTATGTATATATGAGTAACGTCATGTATGAAAGATTTACCAAGCTTCTTCAGAAGGACAATATGCTCAATGGCCAGTGTGGGTGGCCCAAAGCTTGCCCTACAGGAACCAGGACTGATAAAGAAGTGACCCTTTACTACTTTACTACACTAGATATTTGCTAAATATTTTGTTAATGTAAAATACTTCTGGTACTTATCTTTCAAGTTTGCTTTTATTCTTTAGAGTGTTACCTTTCAAAGTTGTCTCAACCTTGATATTTTATTTAGTTTTGTATTTGATTGCACAGCTTTATCTTGCATTTGATTTTGCAGCCATCACATGTGCATGCATTTTGAAGTTGCTGGTCATATTATGTAATATTGTAATTGTATACATCAAAACTATATTCTTTCTTCAGGTTGTTGCCTTTAAAAACTATTTGTGTGAGCATTTTAAATATACAATGAATAGTTATGAAATAATTATTTATTTTTGGGAAGAATGAAAGCTCATCGGGAGTGGACGCCAAAGTAGCATTTTGGCCTTTACAGCTAGCCCTGGCACTAAACAATGGATCCCAATATTAATTCGGACAATGAAGATACTTTAAATGTGCACAACTACACATATGATTGACCACAGTGCTATAACTATATGCTTCTTGCACATCAGCTCACAATAGCCTGATTCTCAGATGCAACCTGACTGCTCACACAAGTTTTAAAAACAAATCAAGATTTAACACTAATTTGTTTAGAGTGACCTTTGAGTATACTATCTAAACGTTAGTAAACTTTTCAGTCCATCTTTCATTTTCTTTAGTCAATTATTTTCTTTTTCTTTAATCAATCAGCTTTTTATATAATTGTCTTATTTTAATGATTCATTTTTATTCTCTTCAAATATTTGTGTTGCCTCTATTCCAGAGCAATTTGCTTTCCTGTTTCTCTAATGTAGAGCAAATTTAAATGCTCTTGCCAATAAAATGTGCTATATATAAAAAAAAAAAACTTGCCTTGCCATGTCTTTAAGCTCATATTCAAAACTGTCTTATTTTCATTTATATTTAGTTTGAAAGGCCTGTTTCAAAAACAATTATCTAGACAAGATTTAGATTAGAATCTACATCTACATGGCGATGTGACTATTTGTTAACCCCGACCTTAATAGATATTTTTTGGCAAATACTGTAGGTTGCCTTACTGTTTTTGTCATCAGAAAAATGTTTCTAGACGCCACTCTGTAGCCAGTCAGACTACATCAGAGTACACTTTATGTCTTTTTTAGTTTTCAGCCACTGACTTCATATAAAGGGCATTCCACGAACCCCTAAACCTCCTATGTTCATGTAAAAGGCAGTGTTCAATATACAACTCAGATATCATGTAATATTTGCATGTCAAATAAGCGCTACTACCTAAGCTGCTGCACCCCTCATTTAATCCATGCTTTCATTCAGTGGAGTAGAAGAGGAGGGGCTTGTTTGTGCTTGTATCTGCGGCACAAAGTAAAAACAAATGAGCAACCAATAAAGTGTGAGTGGTTGTTGCTGATAAGAATCCATTAAATAGCTTAGTTATGTCTTTGATTCTCCTGAACCAATAAGGTAGTTTCCATGCTGGTGAACTAATGAATGGCTCAAAGCAGTTAAATTTTCGGAATCACCGACGTCATTCTGAGCGATACCTTATTAGCTTTTGTTTAAAAATTACTTAAACTAAAATTGTACCCACACAAAAAGAATGATATTCTGTAAATTAACTCACTGGTTTTAGAGGCATATAAAAAAACACCTTAAATAAGTTAATCACCCTCTATTAAAATCATGGGTATATTGCAGCTTTTACTCAATTTTAACTATGAAATACACAATTTCTGCATAATAACATTTTCTAATTATTTCTCCTTTTTCTGATAAGAAAAAAGCTAATGAAACAAACAAAATGTTGTGTTTTCTGTATATTTAGGAAATGTAAGAAATAGATTATTCCTAAGAGACCATGGAGTTGCATAAAAGATAAATAACTTACCATGTGTGGGTGCACCTTCACATTGCTGTTACACTTGCCTGCTCCACATTGCAAGACAGAATGTAAAGCATGGGCGATGGCATACACAGCAGAGTAAACAGAGAAGGAGAAGGATGGGTCTGCATGGATGATATCTTCAGCTGTCACATTGGTGCAGTTGCAGACTTGCTCACAGAACTTTCCCTTATCCTTCTTTAAAAGAATGGATGAAATCCCTGAAACCTGGTATTGCTAATACTGGCTCAGCAATCCCAATAACAGTTCCAATATTTCTGATTCCATTTTCTTTCGGAAGCGTTTTGTGTAAGGACCAAGCATCAACGGCTATCCAAACTTTGTTGGTGATGTTATACTTTATAGCGGCCTTAATGAGATCTTCAGCAGTCCATTCTGGTGCAAAAACAATGATGACATTTACCTTAAGTGAGATTAGTGTTTGAAAAATATTTGGATAATTTGTGTACGTATTAAGGCCTTTAGTGTATGCCAGACAGATCTCAGTATCCTCAATGCTCTTGATAAACAAGTCCCGACCATCTCTGCCATAATCATCGTCAATGTGTAGGAATGAAACCCAGTGCCAGTTGAATTCCTTCAAAATCATCAAGACAACTTTTATAACATCTTTGTTTGGATGTATAGTTCTAAAAAATGATGGAAAATTATATTTTTTTGAAAAGACAGAACTAGAAGCTCCATAACTGATCTGTGAATGAGAAATCGACATTTTTTTTATTAAAACATTACTTTCTCAAAATGTTGAAAAAAACCATCAAAACTATTAAATAATGTTAAAACAATTCAGCTAAGTCCAGTTAAAATATTTACCAGAGGAATAAGATCAGTCATGAAAAGTGGAGCAAAATTCAGAGTTGCTGTGCTTGTATAAGTGCCCACCAGTGCAATCACTTTGGACGTTTCTGTCTGTGATTTATTCCAAGGTTTGATGGAACCATTAACAGAGATAAGGTTGAAAATACTGGGGAAATTATGAGTATCTGAGCAGTGGTCATATATTTCATAGCCAAGTGTTACACTGGGTAACAGATTAGTTGAGTTATTTATTTCCTCTACAGAGAATCTCATCACCTGAAATCTCCGATAACTTGATAAAGTAAAAGGTTGACTGTGAATAGAAAAAAGGACAAGGAAAATGTTATTTATATGTAGGTTCCTGTGATGTCTGCATATTACAAATATTAAAATTTTTACTGTGAAAAGGACAGTGAATATAGTATTCAAGTAATTCAGATTCATTCCCTCCTTTTTGTTGTTGGAAGCTAAATCTATTAGGGAAACAAATCATGTATGTTATTTTGCAACTGCTAAATAAAGAAAAAGGTGTTAGTCATGGTAAAATAACCAACCTTGAACAAGTAATAACCTCTGGTCTGTCCGGGGAAAGATTGTCACTGACTTGATGAATGTCAAAAAGTCCACCAATCAAAAAATCTCCTTCCAAAATAAACTCTGAGGCAGGAGCTGATTCAGTGAGGGCATGTAGTAGATATCCCAACAGGAACACAGGAGCAAGAATCTTATACATTGCCATATGTTTTTGCCGCCCGTCTATGGTGACCTCTTACAAACTTATTCTTACTTTGCACCAGAGGTTTGACTGTAATGCTAGTATAAATTTAAGAAAAAGGAGTAGTAATTAATATATTACTGTCTTATTTGAATAATTTTCAAATAAGCATGCAAAATGTATGCAGCTGTCAAACACTTGGTTGACAAATAACTCATTGTCTGTATATATATATATATATATATATATATATATATATATATATATATATATATATATATATATATATATATATATATATATATATATATATATATATGTGAAATTTTTAGATATTTTCTATATATGAAATTTGCTTTGCTTTTACCTAGGTAACATTCAGAGTAACTGACCTGTGTAAACAGCATTAAGATTTTCTGTTATTTCCCATCAAAATGTCTGTTGTGAAGTATTTGCACCGTTTTCAAGGAAATTATCTCTGCTAAAGGTATGTTTCTGATCAGGTCCTGCTTTAAAAGAAGTTTCCTTTGTTTACTCCTTGGAACATATATCTAAGGTATGTGTTCCAAGGATTGAGCTATCTCACTGTCTCCTCTGTATTTGTTTCTTCTATGACATCCTCTGCTTTGACCAATGTATAAAACTTGTACCTGTGTTTTGCCTGATAGTTTAGAACAAGGCAGAGCAAATGCCAAAGCTGTTTGTCTGTTTTCACTCTCGCAAGAATTTTATAATTAAAGTGTTACTATAAGTGTCTTCCCAATCTCCTTTGTGAACTGAATTCACTGAGGTGCGATCTTGTTTTCAGTTTGCAGTTGGTGTAAGAAGTACATAAGCAAAGTGGATTAAATCTCTCAGAGCTGTTTTTCGGTCTGTATTGCTGGTGGAATGAATGTGTGTTTGTTTCTATGATTATGACAGATGAACTATGTTTTGCATTAAAACTATTTTAAGTTCAAATTTGTATTAACATACCTCCTACTCATGCCACTTGGTTTAAAAGTAATAACAAGTGATTATCTATTGACCTGCAGAGCAACCTTTTGTCATGTTTGGCTTAAGGTGCCTAACCCACATGCAGAACACTCAGAGGCAGGAGAAAAGTTCAAAGATTTATTGAAACATTTAGGCACAATAAATGAACAGATCCAGAAGGGAATTCGTCTGGTAACGAGTGGGTTCAGAAATGCACACAGAGTAATCAGATCCAGGACTGGTCACGAGTGGGTTTACTGCAGAGGGGGACAGAGGAGTTAGTGGAAGTCCAGGTAATTTGCAGGGTGAGAGTGTACGGGGCTCTACCTGTTCTGGGGTTGAGCTGAGCAGCAGAGGGGGGAAACTTGAGGGTCCAGAGGCTGTCGGCAGGCTGAGGGCTAGGCGGAGGCAGAGCTTGGTTTCAGTGTTGGCAGATAACAGATTAGAGTTTTCCTTCCAGTTTCTTCCGAGAGCGGGGAGGCAGGTCTTAGACAGGAATTATTCTCCAGGGTTCTTCAGAGAACGGACAGGCAGATTTCTGACAGATACTCTTCCGAGTTTCAGGTTTCAGGCAGGCTCAATCTAGGAAGCAAAGAGGAGAAAACAGATCAGGTTCAGGCTTTCAGGGAGTCAGAGGTTCAGACAGGCTGGTTGGCTCAGGCTTGCTAATCGTTACTGGCAACACTCTGGCACTGGAGAGAAGTCCTCTGCCTCCTAAAATACGGATCTCCTGATGAGCAGATGAGCGACAGGTGGTAGCAATCAGCTCCGGCTCCAGGAAATCTCGTACGCCCGCTGGTGGAGAAAGTGGACAGACCTCCAGATCCCAACACCTTTCCCTTTTCACCTGCCACTGTGCTTTCCATGACTATGGCCCTCCCTTCTTCTGGGTGAGAACTGTTTTTAAAACAACTGTGGAGCATAGACAAAATGTTATTCAAATGATTTGGAAGATAATCAATGTGAGGTTCCCAGATCACAACAAATAAAGGTTAATGCAACAGTAATAACTGCAATAGTATAGAAATATGCATTCATAACCTGTTTAACAGACGGTGAAGTTTACAGTAGAGAATAATTTGGATGTTTTTCTTGAAATAATTAAGAACTGACTGATAATTTTTATACCCAAGGTACGCACATCAAATGTTTTGAAATTCTTATCAAGATAAAGCACTTTGATGTGTGACTATTTTAAATATTATAAACTGGAGGTAACTTGCAGGAAAAATACTTAAAAATACAAGTATATTCCCTTTAGTCTTGACAACTTATTTGGAAATAATTTACAATAATCTAGAGTAAATATGTCCATTTATTCCTACATAAAAATACTGCATTATTAATTGAAATGTTTGCAATAATTATACTGTGTTCAAATTATTAAATTGGATACTTTCTCTACTATGGATTTCCAACATCCCAGAGAATGTTTTCCTAAAAAGTAAATAATTTGACTAAATAAAGGAGCAATGATATTTTTGTCTATGTGTGTCAAGTAATTTGTAATAAACAGGCCAATAAACATAATAAACTAATAGCAGTCTATTACTGTGAGGATAACAAGTAGTGGCTATATTAATTAGCTAAATATTGTAAAGAGGACATTGAATTCTCTCCTAAAGATAATATTATTGATTTTATAATAGGAAAATGTCCTATCGCATATTCTTCTCTAAATTAGACTAAAAAAAATAAAATAATTCTAAAATGATAGTAATCCCACCATCTTCATTCAGGCTGTCCTTTATCAGGCCTGTACTGTAGGGTTTGATTTGCTGGCAACCTAATTCTAAGTTTTCTGTTCAGGTGCAGTAAGCAGTACCACCTGTGACCAGGAGATGGACCAGCTGAGAACACAGATGCCTTGGCAGTAGAAATCCATGATGTTGTGAGCCGAGGCAGCAGCAACCACAGCATATTAGATTCAAGGAAACATTGACCCAAGCCAACCAGCTATAACGTTGCTCTGCCTCTGGATCCAGATGCCATAAATGCTACAAATTCAAGGACAATGGCCCACCCCAAATACAAAACAGCTTGTTGCTCAGCTTTTGAGAGAATCAAATCAATTAATTGACACAGATTTTTAAATGCTTTTGATCCCTCCTCATAAAAAAGACCAAAAATTAAGAGAGAGAAAAAAACTAAACAAATGCATGTCCCTTACCAAAAAATGGGGGTTTCTTTCAAAACAGCTCACCCTGGGATTAAGATCTGAAAAGAGTATATCTCTGATTAAAGAGCATTTTTGCAAATATTTTTTGGTTTGATCATGCTGACAGTTTTTTTTTTCATTTATAGTGCGATTACTTTTTTCCTTGTTGAAATGCTTTAGATGCTTTGAATGTGACAAAAAGATCTTACTGTTTTTCTTTTTGTTAGTCATGTTATTAGTCATGATCTGTCTGACAAATCTGAAAAAAAAAGGCTATCTCTTTTTTTATTTTTATTCTTTAATTTCTTTTGGAAAGTTTTGATTTAGCCTTATTTGCCATTTATGCTTTCCTTTTTCTCCCTCCATTCACTCATCTTTAGAAAAATTTCAAGCAACATGTTTTTCTATATTCCATTTTTTAAGTCAGTAAACCATTATTTTGTGTAACCTTTATTTTGGTGGCACAATTGATTTCCGTTTTTTGCCTTTTATGTGGTTTCTTTCATTAGAACGATTAGAAGTATATTGCTATAATTCTATTTGTAAAAATTACTTCCCACAGATGGAAAGGCTGAATAGTTGGTTGGAATTTTAGACTTTCTATCAAGTCCTTTGGTAAACATTTAGATAGACTGACCGTTTTTTAATTTAAATGAGATTAATGTCAGCACCCTAAACTCTGGCTATCAAAGGTTTTGTTTTGCGTGTGCTAATCGCTTTATTATTGTCCATCAAAAGGTCTATTGTGACGCATTTTCAGACATTAGATTTGCTAAGGCCTTCTTTGAGATGAGTTTGTTTTGTTTTTTCTCAGCGCCAGCAGCAATCTGGCCTCGTTTAAGATATCTATTCCAAGGACAAGGCTATCTTACTGTCTCCTTTGTATTTGTTTGTTTTATGACATCTTCTGCTTTGAGAAAAGCTGAAAAAGTTAACAGATGGTTGTTATCTTAAAGCAGGGCAAACCAGAGATGGGTGTTGTTTGTCTGCTCTCATTCTTGGAAGAGTTTTATTATAATAATGCCTCTATGAATGTCTTCACTTGACTGCTTTAAATCCTACCTGAAGCACGGTGTCACTAGAGAACTTTAAATCAGAGACTAGTTCAAGTCTGCTTAGTACCCCCAGAATTAGAACCAAAAACAGAGTAGCAGCATCTAGTTCCTATGCTCCACTTATGTAGTACAAACTGCAAATACAGATGGACCTAAGCTTTCTTAGGAAGTACAGTCTGCTCTATCCTTTCTTGTAGATGACTTAAGAATTACATCTTAAGTTAAGTTTGTTGTTTAGGTTAACACCAAGGTATTTATACTCCTCCATCATCTCCACTTCTTCTCCTATGCTGTTATTAGGATTCAGCTTGTTTCTGTTTCTTCTAAAATATACAGTAATCCCCACTGTTTTTTTCAAAAAAAATTTTCCCCACACCATTCCACAAAGCGGTTCACTGGCTCCCTGTACTCAGCTGCTTGTCCACCTCAGATGCAGCCAATGATTACAGAGTCATCGGAGTATATCTGCAGATGCTGTACTGGAAGTCAGAGGTGTAAAAAGTACAAAGGATGGTGAGTGTACCATCCCCTGTGGTGCTCCAGTGATGCGGACTACTTAATGGGACGACTGGCCCTTTGATCTAACAAACAGTGGTTATTGATAAGCCCATGGATTTCAGTAACTACATTCACCAAGAAAAGCATCTTATACAGTTTATTAGACACAGAAAGGTCCTTTCAAATCTTTCTTTCTGCTGATTATGATTTTTCCATTTATAGCTTTTGAAAACATCAGGACAAAAAAGTGTATAATGTAGAAATGTGAGCTCTATGTCTAATACCTTCTTAATGTTTGATATTCTGAAAATGTACATCTGACAAAGAAGTAAACCTTTCCATTAAGATTATTATTCCAATAATGTTCCAATCATTTTGATTCCCTTCACTTTAGGAAGCTCTTTGTGGAAGGACACAGCATCTCCTGCTCTCCACACAGTTTCTGACGTTGTGTTTAATGACAGTGTTGTTGAGAGCTTCAGCAGTCCATTTTGTGCGAAAACAACTGCTACATGTACCCTTAGTGTTTTACATGTTGGAAATTTTGTATTCTTCTCTAGGCCTTTTGTGTAGGCCAGACAAATATTCTGTCAGAAAGGCAATTGGCCCAACTAATCTTAAGCAATCCTTGCCTTTTTTGCATACCCAAATGGAAAAGCAAATAACTGAGGAACTGTAAGCCCAAATTACATGTGTGATACATCATTTGAAAGCTAACACCTTCATGTTTCTGAAAATATAAATGTAAATGTGACTTAAACGCAGATTAAACTGCATCAGTTCAAACATGACTGAAAGGTGTTTTTTTTCTTCTCAAAAATAATAGGGATTTCTAATAAAGACATGCTTAAATGGAATAGGCATGTCTCATTGTATTACATTTGTTCTACATCATGTCAATGACAACTGCAGACAATTTGAGACCTCTAGCTACTGTTAGAGTTCTGGTTCTATTATGTTGTTTTCTATGGTTTATTTCTTATTTTATTGTCTTCTTTGGGTTTTTTTTTCTGTTTCTATCTTAGTCTTGGTTCTGTTATGTTTTCTTTTGAGTGTTCAGTTTTGCTTTACTCCATGTTTTATAGTCTTAGTAGTTTAATTCTTATTTTTGTTGTGTTTTGTGGTTATTTTCAGTTCTCAGGTTTTTATTCGTTGCCCTCTGCTGCCCTCTTGAGTTCTCGTCTTTTCCCTTGCCCCTTTCTTGTTTCTGCTCTACTCACACATGCTCCTAATCTGCTTGTTAGCTCTCCCTTTGTTTCAGTCTCCCATAAATACTCTCTTTGTGCAGTTCTTCAGTGCTGGTTCCTCATCAAACTTCCTCCAACCCCGTCTCTCTAAGTCTTCCACCTTGTGATAGTTATCCCCCTGATGTCTTCATGGTTTCTGGTTCGTTTTGACTTGTTTTCTTGTTTTGATTTTTGGACTCCTGGTTTCGTGTTAGTTTGGACTTTGTTTTCTTTTTGGATTTTTGGATTACCTTCCTGTGTTTTCAGTAAAGCTTCATTTAATCACCAAGAAATTCACCTCTGCCTTCCTGCCTCTGCTTTTGGGTCAACAATCCATAACCAAATCCTGACAGCTACAACAGTTCCAGAGCTGTGGGGCTTTGAACTTTGGTGTCACCAAGGTATCCAAACCTCCCCAAATATGCCAAATTGTACCAATTGCGCCATTGGACCCATAGAATTAGACTGAAGCATTTTGGTATCCACAAAACATTTATGAAGCAACCCTGGATAACCTTAGCCACGCTAACTATAAGCTTTATCAAAAAATGAAAGGTTTAAGCTTTGCCTTAAAGCAGACATGGTGTCTGCCTCACAGACTAGAACTGATCGTTAGTTGCTCAGGAGAGGAGCCTGATAAATAAAAGATCTGAGTTATGGTGGTCATACCAAAGAGCAGTCCAGTACCTCTAGTGCAGAGGTTACGGATTAGCATTCCAAATCCGGACCCACCTGCTGGCTAATCAGGACCCAACCTGATTTAAAACATTTATAAATTACCGCTTCTTGTCCAACGGCAGTGTAGGTTTAGGGCTTGCCTAAGTGCAAAGATTGCATGAAGTTGGCTGGTTATAACATTGTGTTGTACGAGTGCGCGTAATATTATCAACTGACATTGTATGTTGTACACCTTTAAGCTGGAATGACTCTATCTGAATATAAATCCTAAATGAATGAGCTATGTGTAAGTTAAATTAATTGATTGAAAGAGTATTTTGATTAGATTTGTTCTATATAATGTTATACACAATAAATATTATTCAAACACTGAGCTTTGGTCTTTCTGCATGAAGTTTACAAATTTTCCCAGGGCAGCGTTTGATCTCTTTTCCTAATGTCTAAAAACATGACTGTTAGGTTTAATAATGACTAAATTACCCATCAAATTGGCATATTGATGTGTGTACATTGTTGTGTTGCCCTAGGATGTACTGGCTACATTTATGCAACATACAATGACTTTGGATAATATTATTAATGCTACAGAGTAATAATAATAAATAAAAAAAGTGAATAAATACACTCCCATAACTGATTAATGTTGTTTATAAATTGTTCATATGTTTGCATCAAATACATTTATGAATTCATATACTGATTATATTATTAAGAAAGATGATACTTACACAATATTTACATTAGAACAACTGAAAAAAGCGTAAAAAAAACTAAGCAGGAAACTTCTTAGGAATTACTTTAAATCAAAATTGCCTTGACTAGAGAAAAAAAAAAAAAAAAAAAAAAAATATATATATATATATATATATATATATATATATATATATATATATATATATATATATATATATATATATATATATATATATATATATATATATAATATATATTTAGCTTTTTCATTTATGTTTTATATTTCTCATTATGACACAGCTGCTAGATATTAAGCAATATATGTTCACCTGAAATCACCAGCCAGTACATAAACCAATACACCTATACATTTCATACATATATTCACAAATACCTTGTAAAGTTTAAAAAACTTGTTAAAAAAAATTAGGTTACTTTTCCTTAGAGACCATTATTGGCAACAATCAGGTTTTTAAGGGATTTTAGAAATTAATGACAATGTAGAGCTGGGTCTCAAGAAAGAGAAAATGTTGTCAGTTGGACTACTGCTAATACTCCTTTTTTCAAAATCAACATATTGATGTAATTTTTTTATGTTTTGTTTATTTAAAGCATCCATTCATCCATTTTCCATCAAGCTTTTCCCAAGTAGGGTCGCGAGGACATGGAGGATATCGGTCCTAAAAGTTATCCCTGGAAAAACATATTTAGACTGTTGAAAAACAACATTATGTAGCTTAATTTTAAAGCTAATTATAGCTGGGGCACAAATGAAAGGAGACTTAATGTCAGGGTTCTGCCCTCTATTTTTTAGTTGCTTTGTTTCTTTTTTTTTTTTTTTTGTTTCCCTATGTGTGTTCACCCCGATGTTAATTGGATTTTGGTTTTCAGTATCTTGGATTTTTGCCACTGTTGCCTTGGACTTTTTATTGAATCATTAAGACTCATCTCTGCCTCCTTATCCTTGCTTTTGGGCCCTCAAAAACCTCCACTCGACCGTGACAGAAGAAACCAGCAATGAGGAACTCTAGAGGTGGCGTATATATATCGGGAACAGAACAAAGGATGGGCTAATGAGCTGATATGTAGCAGGTGTGAATAGAACTAACTCAAAGGGAGCCAAGGGGAAAGGAACAGGCACAAGTGGGCAGCAGAGAGTAACTAAAGAAATATAAAACTAACAGAAAACAACTACAAAGACACAGAATACCAAAGAAACTAAAAATAAACTTAAACAGAGTGCAGAACCCTGACACTTCATTCCACTACATGGGTGAGAGCAGCATTAATCAATAGGTTTTCTTTGTTTTTTGTTTTTTTATTAAGCCAAGATATAAATTAATACATTTTAACTACATAATTTATTTTTTTTATCAACAGAGTGAATATTTTTTATAGGTAACTTTAGCAGACAATCATGTCAAGTGTCAGCACTCCTTTGTTATATCAACATTCTGATGATGGTATCTTGTGTGTTTGTTTTTTTAATACATATTTACAGGTATTGAACTACTTAAACTTAGAAAGGTTAGGAGCTACATGCTTGATGTCTCTGCATAACTCTGAATAAGACTTAGGAAATATTGCTGTGTGTTTTTCTGGGGTTCAAAAACAATAATGTAACACCTTGGCAGGAAATACCAAAAGAGAAAAGAGTAGAGACTAGACAGTAATGCTAGAGCATTGAAAGTTGAGGTGTAAGATGAATGGTTAAGAAGATGGGTAGTGGCATATATGATCCAGATTATGACCAACAGCAGAAGGCAGAACGTTATTGATTTGGCCTCATTGTAATTCTTTGGAAGATCTTTTCCCATGTAAGAGAAAATAAAACAAAAGAAACACAATATTGAAAATAAAATCAGAAAACCAGACAAAGCTTCAACATTTTGATCACAACAAAGTATGATTGTTTTTGACTCTGGATGTGTAATATTACCAGGTGTTGGGGGGGCAGAGGAATAACCATGAATGAGTAAAATTGTTTGAATGACAAATACTACAATGATGAACAACCACTGCCCTTGGTATTTCATCCACCAGCTGAGGAGGATGGGATACTTAGTTGCTATTTTGAATACATAAACAATTTGAAATGAACGTACTAAAAAACATGCAATACATACAGTGAAAAAGAGGAAAAATGGGAAATATATCAAAACACAGGAAGCAGCTGTGGGTATACCAAAGTTAAAGAACACGCTAATGCAGGACAGACTCAGGCATGCTAAAATAAGAAAGCACATCGGACCTCCAGCAGATTTGACAACAGGTGACTTGTAATTGTGTAAAAAGAGAACAAATATAGCTGCAGCAAGGCCCACAAAAATTAAAGTTCCAAGTATAATAATCACAGCTTCACCACTTGAATAGGGTGTGTATTCCACAAGCCGCGGATGGCATGTAGTACTTCCTTCCTCAGACCACTCTTTTTCTTTACATTTTGTGCATTCATAATAATCCCCTGTTATACAGAATACACAGACAGTTAATTTGCAAAGTTAGCTAAAAAAAGAAATCTGTGTAGACTTGCATGTTCAAATAATAATAGGCCTGTGATACATATATAAAGATAACAATATTGTAATTATATTATAAGGCCAATTTTCTGTTTTAATGCACAAAACAGATTTAAACAAGCTTACATATATTTCATATCTAAAAACTGACAACTGGATGGGCAACACCAGAATTGGCATTTACGAATGTATTTATTTTATTTAGATGTTTTACCTGTACTATTGACATAAGTTCCTCTTTTACAAATAGTGCAAGTGAAGCAGCATTTGTGCGTTCCATGTAGTACTTTATAATGGCCTTCAGGACACTCTTGGGAACACAAGGACACAGGCACCTGTGAAGGTCATGTATCAAACAAAAAGGAAAAACCAATGAAATATATCTACAAACACACACACACACCCATACTCATTCTGCCATCGTAGTGAGGACCATGTGTTGACTCCCATTGACTTTTATTGATTTTCAGTCATTTTCAACCCTTTCTATGTCCTAGCCCTAAAACTAACCCTAAACCTAACCATTGCCAATGCATACCTCACCCTAACCTTAACCCATTTGACACCTTAGCCTTAAACCTAACCATTAGCAAAATAGCTTATAAGGACTGGTAAAATGTCCTCGCTTTTTCAACAACTGGTCCTAAATTTGATAGTAAAATTGGAGAAATGGCCCTCACTCTGATGCTAGACTGACCAGATCATACTTAATCATGTAATGCTCATGTAAAGCTCATTTCAGTATTATTTATTATAAATAGTACATAGACATTACCTCCCCATCCTTGTGCCACTGGATTTTGCTCTTGTTGATGAAGAACTGCAATGATGGGGGGAAATTATAGTAGCCAACATTTTCTGCTTCACCACTTTGGTTCCAGAACACTATTGAATAACCGCCATACTTTGGGTCCCCATTTTCGTCAAACTGAACCCTCTGGTTCAGAAGACTGAAGTTTGATCTCCTTAGCTCTGGTAAAATCTGTTGGGAAACTAAATCAGATTACTTGTAAACATACAGAGTTTTACATGTCCTCCCTATTATCATTAGATGTGTTGACCAAACAGGAAGACTTTGAATCGAGCATTATTTCTTACACAATCTAATTCCTCTTTCTGGATGAAATAACCAAGCATAATAATAATAATAATAATAATAATAATAATAATAATAATAATAATAATAATAATAATAATTGAACTTTATTGATCTCACATTGGTGAAATTTACCTCAGCATTTAACCCATCCCCTTGGGGAGCAATGAGCTGCCATTGCACGGCGCTCTGGGAGCAGTGTGTGGTTAATGGTCCTGCTCAGAGACCAAGAGTGCAGGCTGTGGGGATTGAACTGGGTACTTGTAACCTAACCTGACAACAGCCAGATGCATGTCTCGCTCCGCCTAGCTCCACGAGCTAGGTTACTTGTAACCTTCTCAGAGCACAAGCGCCCTGCTCTAACCGCTAGGCCAACACTCTTCTAAGCCTGTGTACACATCTTTCTTTGCTTTTTGGGAATACAAGAAACAGACAACTTTTGCATTACGTCACATAGTCTATAAAATGGTCCTACCCTTTACTATCTTTTCTGAATGTTTGAATTTGAACTTTGAATATAGTTGTTCAAACCAGACTACCTATAATTAAGAGAAGCATTTTGTCAGATTTAGATGGATGGATGAGTTAATATTACAAATCTATTACAAACTATTTGTTGACCCATCCTTAAAGATTTTTTTGCAAACACTGTTCATTGCCTCACTGTTTTTATGATCAGAAAAGGATATCCAGACACTACTCTGACTAGCTCATATCATTGATTTACTCTTTCTGAGTTATCAGCCACTCACTACAAATAAAGGGTATCCCATGACCGTCTGGACTCCACTGTTTATGGCAGTGTGAATGTGACTGAGATGATATCACGGGATATTTGCATGTCAAATAAGAACTAACACCTAAGCTGATGCATCCCTCCTTTTATCCGTGCTCTTTGTCTTACTCAATGGAGCAGGAGAGGAGGAGCTTTTGTTTGTGAATGTTTCTGTGTGAAAAAGAACAAATTAGCATCTCCAAACTGTGAATCGAAGCCCTATTGTTCTTGCTCAGTAGCCGGTAAATAGCTTTGGTTTGTTTTTGTTTGATCTGACGCCATAAGGCAATTTTTGAGCTGGTAAACAAAAAAAAAACAAAAAAAATATAATACTTAAAAGCAATTTTAATTAATTATTGAAAATATGTATACACATCCGGACCTAAGTATTTACTTTGTTTGTCTTCTACATATTATGTTGAATCTAGAGTTTGTAATATAAGACTAAACATATTGAGAGTTCTAGATTTTGATCAAGGTCATTTAAAAAGAAAGCGGAGGGAGGGGTCTACACATTTCATTGTTCAAATGCAATGTCTATACTTACCCAAAGAAGAAACTTATTCTAAAAACAGTCATCTCTTAAAAGACATAAAAAATTTATAGGGAGTCTACATGTTGATAAATTTCAAGATTAATTAAACTTAAATGTGTCAGGTATATGAAAAGTTTGAGCTCTACTGTATACAGTATATAAAAAGTAGTGGTCAGTCAATGATTCAGCCTGTAACAGACATTGAACGTGTTGATGCACAGTGAAGTGCAGTGTTAATGAAGGAAATGAGACAGCATTGGTTATAAATTCCTCGACAACAGTTGGGCAGGCATGTTGTAATTGAACATTCAGGTTGATATTGTAGGTATGCAAAACCCCTACTTACCTTGTTCTTAGTTTTTAACATGATGAATTTAAAATTGCAATCAATTAATATTGTTCTGTAAATAAACTGATTCAACCAAACAGATTCAGTATAGCTTTAAGAGGTGTCTTTAACATCACATTAAATAAGGAAATCTGCTTCTGTAGAAATAAGGAATATCACCATCATATGTACCTTTCCTAATATTTGAAAATAAAAGTATCATAGTTATGGTGTATAATTCTATTAATTTCCATCATGATTAGATATTTCAGTTAAACGTTGTTATGTAGAGAAAAGGGTTATATAAGTTATTTTATTTTATATTTTAAAGATATGTCAGAAAAAAAAATGGATATCAAAAAGAGTTGTCTAAAAGATAATAAACTCACCATTTGATGGTGCACCGTCACATTGCTGTTACACTTGCCCGCTCCACATTGCAAGACAGAATGTAAAGCATGGGCAATGGCATACACAGCAGAGTAAACAGAGAAAGAGAAAGATGGGTCTGCATTGATGATATCCTCAGCTGCCACATTGGTGCAGTTGCAGATTTGATTACAGAACTTTCCCTTATCTTCCTGCTGATGCAGAGCTTTAAAAGAATGGATGAAATCCCTGAAACCTGGTATTTCTAATATTGGCTCAGCAATCCCAATGACAGTTCCAATATTTCTGATCCCATTTTCTTTCGGAAGCGTTTTGTGTAAGGACCAAGCATCAACGGCTATCCAAACTTTGTTGGTGATATTGTACTTTATAGCGGCCTTAATGAGATCTTCAGCAGTCCATTCTGGTGCAAAAACAATGATGACATTTATCTTAAGTGAGATTAGAGGTTGTAAAGTCATTAAGTAATCAGTGTAACGATCAAGGCCTTTAGTGTATGCCAGACAGATCTCAGTATCCTCAATACTCTTGATAAACAAGTCCCGACCATCTCTGCCATAATCATCGTCAATGTGTAGGAATGAAACCCAGCGCCAGTTGAATTCCTTCAAAATCATCAAGACAACTTTTAAAACATCTTTGTTTGGATGTATTGTTCTAAAAAATGATGGAAATTTATATTTATTTGAAAAGACTGAACTAGCCGCTCCATAACTGACCTGTGAATGAGAAAGTGACATTGTTTTTTCCCATATACATATATTTTTAATGCTTTCAAATTTTTATTAGAAAAGAAATAATCAAAAGTGTCAAATAATGTTAAAACAATTCAGTTAAGTCAAGGTAAAAATATTTACCAGAGGAATAAGATCCGTCATGAAGAGTGGGGCAAAATTCAGAGTTGCTGTGCTTGTATAAGTGCCCACCACTGCAATCACTTTCGACGTTTCTGTCAGTGGTTTATTCCAAGGTTTGATGGAACCATTAACAGAGATAAGGTTGAAAATACTGGGGAAATTGTGAGTATCTGAGCAGTGGTCATATATTTCATAGCCAAGGGTTACGCTGGGTAACAGATCAGTTGAGTTATTTATTTCCTCTACAGAGAATCTCATCACCTGAAATCTCCGATAACTTGAGAGAGTAAGACGTTGACTGTGGAGAGAAAAAAGAACAAGACCCATTGTCATTGAAATTCAAGGTTTCTGTAGAGTTTGAAAACTTGTCTGAATTTGAAAGGATATAATCAAACATTTAATTGTACAAACCATTAGGTTGTAAATTAAATCTATGGCTTTTAGAGTAAAGTGATTTTTTTTTTTTATTGTTAAAGGGAAACTTATAAAAAGGGTATTCAGGAGTAAACAGGATTCATTCCTTGTTTGTTCTGTATTATAACAGCTAGTAATTTAAGAATATGATGTATGCTATTTTTAGTCTATTATCCTAAAAGGGATCAAAACCAGAGAAAATAACCCACCTTGAACAAGTGATAGTCTCTGATCTGTCTTGAAAAACTGTGTCACTAATTTGATGAATGTCAAAAAGTCCACCAATCAAAAAATCTCCATCCAAAGAAAACTCTGAGGCTGCGGCGGGCTGAGTCAGAGCCTGTAGTAATAATCCCAGCAGACACACATGAACAACAATCCTACACATGGTCGCAGCTTTTGTTTTGCTTGTCTTTGGTCCTTCTCACTTTGCCTCTTCCTTTGCACTGGATGTTTTATACGGTTCATAAATATTTTGGTTCCTATGATGATTTACATGATTTGGAGATGAGCAAGCTGTCATGAATACATTATTGTCACATTCTGATTATCTTCAAAAACGCATGCAAAATTTCTGGTGCCACCAAATAGTTGCTAAATAAATGATTCATTGTCTGTGTGCATGACTGATGCACTATCGTGGATCAGTCTTCAGGGGTAGGGCCATTGCGGTTTTGTAATAATAAATTAAGAGTATAAAAGGAGGAAGAGATTTTATTCTCACGCTTATGTGTTTACATAAGTTCTTGGAATAAAGAAAGTTATTTTGGTAGAACAGTACCTGCCAAAAATCAGCCTGATTTCAGAAACTGTCTCAAAAATCAACCCCACAACGTGTCTTTACAAAGAGCCCGCTATAAAAAAAAATCTTAAAGCTTTTATTTTTATTATTACCAATTATGTGCCTTGAGAATAAACTAAACTATACAAGTCCCTCTTGAATGGAAAGACCCTGTGTTTCCCAAAGATATTCCTGTATAGATGAAGATAGAATCCATCGGTAATATCCTACACTTCCAGTTAATTTTATAACTGGACCTACAGTAGTCAATCTGCATCAATCTACCCCTCAATAACTAGCCGTATATAACTAGGCTCTCTTTAGTTTATATCTTTAGGGACCTGAGTAGAAGCTTAATGTCATTCTAAAGCCATTTTGAAATAAGGTGTAACAGGGAGACCTAATGCATCTTTTCATAATAAAAGGGGCAATCAACAAATGGATTATAATTCCTAATTCCTTTGAATAGAATTCACATTTCAATGTTCAACTGCATTTTGCACCATATTTATTTATTTATTTTGCACTGAACCTTTCTTTATCATTGCCTTTTGCACCATGACATTTAAACTGGTTTTCTTTTTCTCCTACACTGTTACACTACATTATTGATCACTACTCCTCTTTATGAATGGAAATGTTCATTTCACTGCTGTGAGCTGCTCATTCACTGTTGAAAACTGTATGCATAGGAATTTTGTTTTCTGTGAACACAAAATAGCAATAAAGTTAGTCTAAATTTGAGTCTGTAAAATCCATTGAAGAGCAGTCCTGTTTAATTTCTTTGCTTCTGTCCATTTTGCAGTTGTTCATTGGTGACCAATTGACTGCAAGTTAAGTTACAGCTAGTCCTGATTAGTTTCTGCTCAGTCTAGGTAAACCCTTTAGTTGTTGTTCATTGATTTTAGTATGTGAGAAATAATATCCTGTACTAATGCACATAGGATAATGCGTGCTACACAAGCTGTCTGCTGATGGAAATTTTTGTAATTTAATTTGTATTTACAGGCTGAGTGGTATTGTGTCTGCAACATGTATCCATTTTGTTGCAAAATAGTATGATTTTAATGGTTTTTTTACAAATCTTATACTCCATTTACCACCAACCTGTGTACAGCCCTATTTGCTAACCCTCTTTATAAATTTATTTTAATTTCAATAGTAACAAGTTAATTTCAATTAGTGACTAGTTCCAATATAAACAATATAATTCTAATTAAAATATTAAAAATATGGTTGAAGTATTAATAAATGGGACTTATTGTCTGCATTCACATAAGGGCCTTGAAGTTATTTTATTACATTATTATATTGAATTCAACGTAGCAAATCTTCTAGGAGCCGACAGCTAACCAAGAGACAAGAAACAAGAAACAAGTTTATATAGTTTTTTTATTTATTTATTTTTTAGAATAGGATACATGTGTAAATTCAGTTAATATCATACAGAATATATTAGTGATAATCAATACTTATCAACAAAAATGTATTTCAAAACATGTTTTAAAAATTTTACTGTACATGAAATATTTAATTTGTATATATCGTGGCAATACATTGAATATTTCCAGCAAGTAATTAAGCATGAATCTGTGTCTCCTGTACATATTAAACATTATTTACTGTCCTACAAAAGTTAAAATACATCAGAAAGAAGAACTGCCCCAGAATACACCAACCTTTGTTGTAAATTAAACATTTATACATTTTCAAAAGAAGTTTTAGCTTAAACAGAAGTAATATTTGAAGGTCAGTGAAATAATTCTGAATATGGTGGGAGAAATAAACAACAGTTAGGAGTGCTAAACACTCCTACATGCTGCATGTAAGCGTAAAGCAGATAGTGCTTTAGCTGTGACAGCAATTAAAACGTGGATTGACTATTCACTGTACATCAAACATGCTTTGCCACTGTGCGTTTTTAAACCACTACATCAAACTCATCTCTCTTCTATCTTATCTCTCTCCATCTTGTTTGTTTTAGTATCTTATGTGTTATATTTCTATGTATTCCATACCTTTTCTCCAAAATTTGTCTAAGATTAAAACTTTTTTGCTTGTCACATGCATTGTACTTGTGTGGCAAGTAGTATTCATATAATATCAGGGGCTCACGAGCTGAAAAGTGTATGGAATGGACTCAACCTGTGATATTACTCAGGTCATACTAAGCTATCCAAACTGAAAAGATTTTCAGAAGGTCAAGGCACAGACAGGAAGCTACTGGCTGTGTGTATAACTCTGAATAAGACTTTGAAAGTACTGCTGGGTGTTTTTTTTAGGTTCAAACACAATAATGTAACATTTTGGCAGGAAATACCAGAAAAGGAAAGAGTAGACACTGGAAAGTACTGCCATTGCATCAATAATCTGGATGTACTTTTCAAAGTAAAGTTCGTGGAGAGTAACAGTTAATGTCCAGATGATTATCAGCTGCAGGAGGCAGAAAGTTATCGCTTTGGCCTCATTGTAATTTTTTGGCAAATCTTTTCCCGTGTAGGAGAAGCCAAAAGAAAAAATGATCAAAGCTGCAATTAAAATTAGAGAACCAATTAGTGGAAGTAAATCATCTCCACAGTGATGGAGGATCTTATCAGAATGCAGGTGTGTGTCATTGTAAGGAATTGGGGGCTTAACAGAATAGCCAATGATAAGTAGAACTGCCTGGGAGACAACGGCCACAACGATGATCAACCATTGTCCCTTATATTTTAACCACCAACTTAAAATTTTTGGGAACTTGACAGCTATTTTGAAAATGCAAACAATCTGAAAAGAGCGAACAACAAAACAAGCCAAACAAATTGTGAAGAAAAATAGAAAGAACAAAAGACGTAAAATGCAAAAGGCTGCTGTTGGCTTTCCAAGATTAAAAAATACACTAAGGCTAGACAGGCTGAGGCAGACTAAAATCAGGAAGCATATTGGTCCTCCAGCAGATTTGACAACAGGAGTGTTGTAATTGATAAAGAAAAGAACGGATACGGCTGCAGCGAGGCCCACGAAAACCAGAGCTCCGAGCATGATCACCACAGCTCCACTATGTGAGAAAGCCATGTATTCCTCCCGGCGTGGATTGCATGAAGTGCTTCCTTCTTCAGACCACTCAGTGTTTTTACATTTGATGCAGCTAAAAGGATCCTCTGTTGTATTAAATAAATAACATTAAGTC
This sequence comes from Cyprinodon tularosa, assembly GCF_016077235.1. NCBI lineage: Eukaryota > Metazoa > Chordata > Actinopteri > Cyprinodontiformes > Cyprinodontidae > Cyprinodon > Cyprinodon tularosa. The sequence goes on along the minus strand of NW_024039245.1, from coordinate 109,352 downwards.
AGTATATAAATGTTAAATGTTAACAGACACCATATTACAGTATTATGTTTTTTTTTCATTCAGAACAACTTAGAAAAATAAGTAGTAACTAACTTAATGTATGTCTTGGCTGTAAGTCTGTAAACTGTAAGTCCAAAAGGTTCTTTGCGTTAAAATATTGGTCTCCAGCTTTCACCCTAAAGGGTTTTTTTTTTTTTTTTTTTTTTGGCTGACTTGTGTTATTCTGCAATTAATTACAAACTAAATTGCTCTCCTATTATTTTTATATTTCATGTTTTATAGTATGCCTATGGATTGTTTTCCATGTTTATCAAGAAAACAAATCTTCACCAAGCTTTTTTTTCCTATTGTATCATTTTTTTTAGAATTATAAATGACTAAAATATTTAAGAGATAGACAATTTTTGCCCATTTTAATATATCTTACTTGTGCTGTTGATATAGGTTCCTTTTTCACATTTCGTACATTTGAAGCAGCATTGGTGGAGTCCCTCTTGTGATTTGGCAAATCCAGCCCCACATTCTTCTGAACAAACTGACCGTGGCACCTGTTCAAGTCAGAAATCAAGCAAAAAGGATCAAAAATTAGGATAATTCAATCAGAGGATAATTTAGATAACCATAAAGAAACCATAGCTGTAAAATTTACAATCTATTCATTTTTTTTTATTGGGCTGAACAGAAATAACCCTCTAAATCCCAGCAGCCACTATAGCTGTTACAATAGAACACTCCTTTATATCTAGAAACAAACAGCATTTTTCTTTTTCAGCATTTTTTAGCATTGAAAAAAAAGGATCAAATATACTATATATATATATATATATATATATATATATATATACAGGTGCTGGTCATAAAATTAGAATATCATGAAAAAGTAGATTGATTTCAGTAATTCCATTTAAAAAGTGAAACTTGTATATTATATTCATACATTACATACAAACTCATATATTTCAGATGTTTATTTTGTTTAATTTTGATGATTACAAATGACAACAAATGAAAATCTCAAATTCATCATATCAGAAAATTAGAATATTACTGAAGACCAATAAAAACAAAGGATTTATAGAAATGTTGGCCAACTGAAAAGTATGAACATGAAAAGTATGAGCATGTACAGCACTCAGTATTTAGTTGGGCCTCCTTTGGCCTGTATTACTGCAGCAATGCGGCGTGGCATGGAGTCGATCAGTCTGTGGCACTGCTCAGGTGTTATGATAGCCCAGGTTGCTCTAATAGTGGCTTTTAGCTCTTCTGAATTGTTGGGTCTGGTGTATTGCATCTTCTTCTTCACAATACCCCATAGATTTTCTATGGGGTTAAGGTCAGGAGAGTTTGCTGGCCAATTAAGAACAGGGATACCATGGTCCTTCAACCAGGTACTGGTAGCTTTGGCACTGTGTGCAGGTGCCAAGTCCTGTTGGAAAATGAAATCTGCATCTCCAAAAAGTTGGTCAGCTGCAGGAAGCATGAAGTGCTCTAAAACTTCCTGGTATGTGGCTGCGTTGACCCTGGACCTCAGAAAACACAATGGACCAACACCAGCAGATGACATGGCACCCCAAACCATCACTGACTGTGGAAACTTTACACTGGACTTCAAGCAACGTGGATGAAGTGCCTCTCTTCTTTTCCTCCAGACTCTGGGACCTTGATTTCCAAAGGAAATGCAAAATTTACTTTCATCAGAGAACATGACTTTGGACCACTCACCAGCAGTCCAGTCCTGTTTCTCTTTAGCCCAGGCAAGACGCTTCTGACGCTGTCTGTGGTTCAAGAGTGGCTTGACACAAGGAATGCGACAGCAGAAACCCATGTCTTTCATACGTCTGTGTGTGGTGGTTCTTGAAGCACTCACTCCAGCTGCAGTCCACTCTTTGTGAATCTCCCCCACATTTTTGAATGGGTTTTGTTTCACAATCCTCTCCAGGGTGCGGTTATCTCTCTTGCTTGTACACTTTTTTCGACCACATCTTTTCCTTCCCTTCGCCTCTCTATTAATGTGCTTGGACACTGAGCTCTGTGAACAGCCAGCCTCTTTAGCGATGACCTTTTGTGTCTTGCCCTCCTTGTGCAAGGTGTCGATGGTCGTCTTTTGGACAACTGTCAAGTCAGCAGTCTTCCCCATGATTGTGTAGCCTATAGAACTAGACTGAAAGATCATTTAAAGGCTTTTGCAGGTGGTTTGAGTTAATTAGCTGATTAGAGTGTGGCACCAGGGGCCATCAATTTTGAACCTTTTCACAATATTCTAATTTTCTGATATGATGAATTTGAGATTTTCATTTGTTGTCATTTGTAATCATCAAAATTAAACAAAATAAACATCTGAAATATATGAGTTTGTATGTAATGTATGAATATAATATACAAGTTTCACTTTTTAAATGGAATTACTGAAATCAATCTACTTTTTCATGATATTCTAATTTTATGACCAGCACCTGTATGTATATATATATATATATATATATATATATATATATATATATATATATATATATATATATATGTATATGTGTGTGTGTGTGTATTTATTTATTTATTTTTTTTCAGAAAAAAAAATCGAAAAACAAATAACAATTACTTACTGAACCATTTCCATGCCACTGGATTTTACTCTGGTTGATGGCGAATGGAATAGACTCATAGTACTTGTAAAAGCCAACCTCCTCAGCTGCACCCATCTTGTTCCAGAAAACTATTGCATATGATCCAAACTTGGGGTCACCATTTTCATCAAATGTAACCCTTTGTTTTAGAAGTGTAAAGTTGGAGTGCCACAACTCTTTTAGTACCTGTTGTCAGAAAGAAAGCATGGATTATCGGTAGGTTTCTTTATGTGCTGTTTATGGTAATTAGAGGTAAGTATAAAATTATATTATTCTATGTTGCAAGTGTTTATAATGAGGTACTAATACAAATGATTTTGATTAAGAGGTACATAGAGCCTATATCGCACATATTGACCCTTTTATGCATTTCTTTCTCCTATTAGGGATGATTTTTCCACTTACAGTTTTGAAATCATCAAAACACTACTAAAAAAAACTGTTTAATATACAAATATGGGCTCTGTGTTTTATATCTGCTTAAAATATTTTGATATTTTCAAATTGTATTTTTAATCTGAAAAATGAGTGAATCTTTCCATCCATATAGATGTCAGCCGTCTTTTCAAGTTCTAGTTTAGTGACTTGTTTATCCAAATGGTCAGGCAGTAACTGGTCCTGATATGACTGGTGAAATAGTACTACACCCGAAACATTTGGTAAATCAGTTATGATGTACCACAGAGGCTGTTTTATCATCACACAGATTTGAAAAGCTGCTTTTCGTACTCTGTCAAATTATCTTTCTCTTATATCAAAATTCTTAATCTTAAAGATGTAATCGTTGCAGAAACTTAGACCAGCAGAAATATGTAGAGCTTTTTCTTCTTTCTCTGGGCATATTAGCAGTAAATCACAGATCTCTGAATAAACTTAATTTATGTTTCAACTTATTTAATATTTGTAGATATAGATCTTTATATAGATCTATTCAATGTACCAAAAATATAAATTGTTAAAATGGAAACTGACATGTTCTAAACTGTGGAAATGGATAGGTTATGTAGTTATCCTATACTTACCATGCTGGGACGTGCTGCAACACTTCTATTACAGCTGCCGGTTTCACATTGAAGGACTGAGTGTAAGGCATGAGCAACAGAATACACAGCAGAGTAAACAGGAAAATTAAAGGATGGGTCTGCGTTAATGATATCTTCGGCAGTATGATTGCTGCAGTCGCAGGTCTGACCACAAAATGCTTCTTGCGATACATTTCCTTTCTGATACTGGTCTTTGAAGGAAAAGATGAAATCATTGAAACCGGTTATTTCCATTTTTGGCTCTGCTATCCCGATTACTGTTCCAATATTTTCAATTCCCTTTTCTTTCGGAAGCTCTTTGTGTAAGGACCAAGCATCTCCTGCTATCCACACTTTGTTTCTGACGTTGTGTTTTATGGCAGCCTTAATGAGAGCTTCAGCAGTCCATTCCGGTGCGAAAACAATTGCGACATTTACCTTTAGCGAATTAATATGTTGGAAAATCGTAGAGTAGTTTGTATTCTGATCAAGGCCTTTTGTGTAGGCCAGACAGATTTCAGTGCCCTTGATGGTCCTTATGAACAGGTCCCGGCCATCTCTGCCATAGTTATCATCAATGTAAAGGAATGAAACCCAGAGCCAGTTGAACTCTAGCAATATACTTAACACTACCTCTATTACATCCTTATTAGGGTGGACTGTTCGCAGGAATGAGGGAAAATTCTGTTTTCTTGAAAAGACAGAACTGGCAGCTCCATAACTGACCTGTTGAAGAGAAATGTCAGAACCTCCAAATGTCCATATACCGTAATTTCATCTTAAAATATTACATTTTATTTTTCAGTTTATTTTTAAAAAAAAAGTATTAAAATAGCTGAAATATTTACCATTGGAAAGAAGTCCATCATGAAAAGCGGAGCAACACTTAGTGTCCCTGAGCTTGTATAAGAACCAACCACTGCAATCATTTTGGACCCAATCCTGTATGAGGAGTTCCAGGGCTGGATGAAACCTCTATCAGTGATGAGCTTAAAAACACCCGGGAAGTTCTGTGTGTCTGAGCAGAGGTCTAGTATTTTATAACCAAGCTGAACATTTGGCAGCAGTCTGGTAGAGTTATTGATCTCCTCTATGGCGAATCTCATCAGCTGGAACCTCCGGTAACTTGACAGGATAAAAGGTTGACTGTGAATAGAAAAGGAGTGAAGATTCTGCATAAGGGAAGACTTTATGTTGTTACCCTTATAGATTTGATTTTGTAAAAGGAGAGTTTAGACATTTATGTTTCTAGGGTTGCTGTCGAGAAATGTCTTGTTCAGTTTTAGGGAAATCAGTGAAACCAGATGTTACTAGGAAGTCAAGCCAGCCAGAGCAGTCCCTGTTCCAAGGTGGATTTCTTTACAGTAAATATTCTGGATGTTCAAATAAGCTCTGTTTAATAAACATTAGTGCAAAACCAACAAAAAAAAAAAAAGTAATGTATCAAACAGTTACTCTTACAAGTTAAAAGTTACATTTCATCTGAAAACTGACCATGCAATTTTTTTGTGTCATTAATGGATCCCAAATTTCTGAGAAACCATCCAAATAATTTTTTTTTTTTTTTTGCACAGAAAATTTTTCCCATGAAATGAAAACTTTGCAAACCAATTGAAAATTTTATAGTAATATAAAACCCTTTTGTTCCAAAGTAAACTTCCTTTTCATTGTCCTGCACAAAACAACGCAACAAAATGTTGGACATTGGAGTTATTATGGCTGTTATGTAAACTCTCCCCACACAGGGTTAACTCAGGAAGTGGTTCAGATAGCTATCACCCGCATGGCTGCTGTTTACAGCCTTGCAGAAGTACATTAAACAATATAATTTGATGTCACAAATCCCAGAAAGATCAAACATGAAAATGTAAGTTAACTTAAATTACATGACTACATGTAAACAATTTAAGCCATATTTATAAAGTTTATTCTTGAGGGGAAAAAATTACATAAAGACTAAGAGTCTCACCTTGAGCAAGTAATGCTTTCTGGTTTTTCACGAGGAAGCCTTTCACTGACTTGATGGATGTCAAAAAGGCCGCCAATCAAATAATCCCCATCCAACTCGAACTCTGAAGCTGTGGTGTCCTTATGGAGAAGACATCCAAGCAAGCACAGATAAGCTAAAATCCATGTCATTTCCATGTTTGTCTTTTGCCACCCTGCTGTATGTTTATTACTGCTTCTCTCCTTCTGCTTTTGTCCATGAGTTACGCTGAGTGGGTTTCATAACCCTGGGAATAGCTAGCGGTCATAAGCACCTAACTGTAAAAGCGGGTGGATTAACAAATCAGTATGCAAAAGCTATCTTATCTGCTTGCTGCCAAGTTCTGGTTTCTGAAACAGGTTAGTGTGTGTAGGCATGTGTGCTAACACTATCATAGCAAAATCTGTAAGGTGTGCCAGTTAGATTTTAAATATACAAATGATGCGTATAAAAATATCTTTCTTTAATTTTCTTTCTAAGCCTGTGAAACAGAAAAAGGGCATTCACCTAGTCTGGATGGTAGTTCCTAATGTCTTTGCTTTAGTAATTTTGGAATACTTTTCTAAAACTTAATAACATTGGTTCCCAAAGTTGAGCCCCTTGATTAACCACTTTTGGGCCTTAAAATACACCTCAGAAATTCATCTTTAACATCATATATATATATATGTTAAAGTGTTTTAAGACATAAAATCTCTACATAAAAATAGGACAAAACCAACTACCTTGGTTGCTGATGCTGTTTGTATTATCTATTTTGTAGAAATGTTTGTAAACTCGACTAATGAGTATACAAACACTGATACCATTTTGTGGGTCAGATGCTAGAAAGTTTGGCAATACTTGCTTTAGTGCATCCATGAGCTTCAAATGGGTTCATCATACAATGATTTGGTATATTGCACACATTTATTGATGTTAATTATATCTAAGAAATAAAAAAGCTAAAAATTTTAATAAAAGCAAAAATAATTTTCTTTAATGCATATCAGGGAACAGAAAACTGTCTGCGCACTGTGCAGTAGATGCTCTATTAGTTTGAGCCCATTTGGTAAAGTTATTTTAGTGTGGTTTGGAGTTGATCAGCTAGAGGTTCTGCTCTGTTGGGGTTGCTTTAATGACTTTTGGTTGTCTGCACTGTACAGTGGGATCTGGTGTCTTTCATCTTCGGCTCAACAACAAACCACCAGGTTTAGCTCAAGAGAGTTAGCTAGCCAATTAAAACAGTTTCATCATAGTTATTACGGCAGTTAACACTAAGCCCAAAAAACAAAATCAGCATTTCCACAAAGCATGTCAACACAGGGAGTAAGCGGTTCTCAGCAGGTGGCAGGGCTTCAGGTTTGCAATCAGCTTTACACAAGGGGATGCAGTCCATAGTATCTATGGTAACTCCAAAAGTACATATCTATGGCTAAACTTAACATAACATGTATGTTTTAAAGAATCTGACTTGAATTTGCATGGGTAAATCCTCCATTAGACTTAACATATGAAGCTGACACAGTTTTGGTACTGTTCTGAAAGGACACAGCCTCTTTAATAGCATTTGGAGTGGAAAAAAAAATTACACTTCCATTCTTAAAATCAGGTTGTTTTGTTTTATCTTTTTTTTTTTACTGTTGCACAAGAAAATAACATGCAATCCATGAAAAACATTAAATTCAACTCAGGGACCCAATTAATCACTTTGTCTTCCATCAGTTTGAGCTGTAATGGATTTTAATACGGGGAAATTACAAGGTGGATGAAAAAAAATTAAAGAGATTTTAGTTTCAAAACAAAAATTATATTTTAAAATATATATATACTGTATATACACAAATCCAGACAACCCTTTGAAACACAATATTTTTACAGGAAAATGTGATGATCCCTTACTACAGTGTAGCTCAAAGTTTAGTATTGACAGATTACTAGCACTTTGTTACGAGGAAAAAAAAAATCAAAAGGTTCATAGAAAAAATGTACGATCGCCACCAACTTCATCCATTTGTTTTATTAAAAGGGGTCAATCTGTTGTCCTATGTTTCCTCTGCAAAAGAAAGAGAACAACAGTTTGCTTGGAATGACTTAACCTTTTTTTTCTCCTTAGGATAAAGCAGATTTTAAAGGGCAACAACAGTTTGCAAAAACTAAAATAACCCTGAACTTTGGAGCACATGGGAAAATGCTTCAAAGCGAACAGACACTTTGGAATTGAACTCAATTTCAACAAATACTGATTATGCACTTTGGAGGAAAACTGTCCTTTTTTTTTTTTAAATATAAAGAATAATGGAAGTCAAAGAGTTATGTAGTAAAGTTATGAAAATTTCCCATTTGAAGGCTTAATGTTGAAAGCTTATAAACATAAAACCAGCAGATTTAATGTAGATAACAGACAAAAGGAGATTCCTTGAAATATGCATTCATAAATATTGAGCCCCCAGACAAAGTAAAATAATATTAAACATTAACACCTAGTCTATTTTAGAGTCAAATTACAAAAAAAAACCTGCACAACCAAACGTACCCCTCCTAAAACCAAACCAAAACCACATCATTTTAACTGAAAAATTCACGCATCAATGTTTTTTGAGACAAATTAATGCATATTAAAATCCAATGTTTCTAAACACTTCCAGGCAACTTCATTTGATATTCATCTAAAAAACGTATGTGAAAGCAGCAGATACTGAGATCCAAAACATTTAATGTTTCTTTAAGATTTTTTTTTCCTTTAATCAAATTTAATATCTAATTACATATTTTTGCAAACAAACTTGTGTTGTTCATAATGTACAACTGAATGTGTTACAAATAAGCAGGAAGAACATATTAATTCAAAGTTGGCAGACTAAGATGGGAGATAAAACAGCAACCATCAGAAAGAATCAGAAAAGAGAAAATTTGACTTTAATGATATTCTAGTTTAGTTCGTCCTTATAAATAACATTCATCTATCTTATTGAATAAAATGCAGAGGGTAAAATTAACATTTAACTACTAATGCAAACCAATCTTAAAGAAAAAAAAATGAGCAAATGACTATGTTGATCCATGCTCATATTTTCACCCAACACTGTCATTTATGGATCAAAACTTTAATTTTCACGTTACGTTTCAATGTTACTGTCCATCTTAGAAAAAAAAGAAAGAAAAATAATCTCTACTCTTCATCACTCCCTTTTAGCTGGGATGAATGTGTTTCAAATGAGACTGAGGCAAGGGTGAGGTGGAGTTCCTAACTAGCAAAAGTTTTCCCTGTGTCTTCCTTGCCTTTATATGTCCTCTTCCCATGTGTGAAGGGCAGGTATCTGTACTTGACCATATGCTAGGGAAAAGCAGAAAAGAAGGAAAGTTATCAACAGTTGAGACAAAATAAAGTGTTTTGATGACAAAAAAGGAAGGACATGCACACTTTTTGTCACACAAATAAATCACATTATATTCCAAAATAAACTGATATTTGTTTTCCTCATTTAAGAACTTTAAATCCTTTTAATTAGTTATTTTCCATACAGAGGTCAATGTTTTTCATTCTTTTGGAGACATAAGAAACATTCTCCCTCCCATCCACGACACATTTACAGCTGATTGGAACAATTCTTTTCTGCTTTAATTTATAATGTAAATTTTTTTTCTATTTATTTATTTTTTTTATGTTTTAAGCCGGGCGTTCACTGTGCGATTTTTTTCAATTGTTGCGCGCAGCTGCTGCTCACACTGTACAATTAACCCAGGGGTTTAGTAGTGTTCATTGTGAGCTCACAGCTCACGATGTATGTGCAGAACGACGCTCTCATGCGATCTACCTGCTCACACTGTACGACTAAAAATCACGTCGGACTCAGCTCCGCAGTGAGATGGAGCTGCTCTGTAGCTCTCTGTGCTGAAGTCCAACAAATAGATGAGGAATATGAAGCTCACTATAGTGAACCGCGCTACCTTGTCAATTTGTGCAATTTTGTGCTGAAAATCCTAAAAAGAAAAGGCGACGACATATTTGAAAAAAAGAAAATACGTGGCTACTGTTCTGTCAATTTTACAGACAGAACTGCATTTCACTCATCGCATCCCTGCCACGCTGCTGTGTTTATATCTGAGAGGAAGAATAAAAAGAAGAATCCTTGTTTGCGCCCTGAGCGATTTGTCCACGACGGTCGGGAGAAAATCAAACATGTTTGATATTCTCCAGACCTCGCGATTCCTGATCGGCTGACCGCCGCTCGTAACCCCCGTACACTACACGACTCATGATCAGGCTGAAAGTCGGCCCGATCGGAAAATTCTCACACGACTGGAAAATCGCCCCGAAAACCGCACAGTGTACGGCGCGCTTTACTGAAATCATCCACTGCTTTTAATGTGTGTGTGTTGTTGGTGGTTCACCTTAATCTGCCTCTTCATGGTGATGCAAAAGAGCATGATGAAGTACATTACGAGTATTGGCCAGAACACTGGAACGTTAAAGGCCTCGAAAAACGTGCAAATCATGGCGATGACGATGCCTTTTGTCGCAGAGTGCCTGTCACAAGAGAGAGCAGAAAACAGGGACTTTTGCAAACATTCGTTTAGAAATTTTTATGACAAAATTTATAAGATTAAAAAGAAAATGTCAACAATTTCCTTTGATTTTTAACACACATAAAGCCAGGTATAGTCTATGAGAGCATCAGTCATAGATGACATCATAAATAGCATCTTTTTAAGAGACATGCATGTTCTGCTACACTAAAACATGTAAAAGTATCTTTTATATTAATCCAGGTTGCCTCCTAGTTAGAGGATGTATGCAAAAAGGTGATGTATGAACTGCAAGGTCAAAAAAAAAAGTCTGTATCAAGCCTAATAATGTGCCAAAAATATAGATAAAAACTGAATGGTTTTACATCTGTATATTTAACAGCAGGCATCAATAGAAGCCATCAGAATAACCCCCATAGATAGAGTTCAATGTGGAGCACTGACCTACGTGATGGATAATATAAAAAAAAAATAATAATAATATTACAAGTATTACTGCTTAAGCTCAGTGTGCTTCATAATCTAAATCTGGCAAATCAAGATCTGCTACAACCATTTTAAATAGTTATTGGTAGGTTGCTACCAGATACCTTATTTGGTAGGTTTGGCTCAGAACACCAATTAACAGCAACACAGACATTATCTCCTGCAGGTAAAAATATAAGGAACTTGCCACAAGCAAGCACTATCAGAAGATAAAAAACATACACTGATAGCTAAAGAGTGGCTGTAACAATCCAAAAAGGTGCTTATGATTATCCTCTTGCTACACCAATTCTTAGCTGTTTGATAGAATCAGAATAAACTAAAAAGGAATTTCAATTTTAATTAATAACAGACAGACTCCTTTTTAGCTCAGCCCCTTTCATACATTGTTAAAGCTAATAACAGTTGAGTTATTACAGGGATGGAGAGCAAACACAGAAAAGCCCAGGGGTCAATGAACAAAACACACACACAAAAAAAAAACAGACAGCTACAGGGCACCTTATTTGTATATCACGTTCTGGGGAAAAAAAGAAAAAAAAGAAAGAAAAAAAAAAAGAGTTGTCACTTGTACTCAGTTTTAGAACAAGCTGAGGAATAGCCTCCGGCTGCACATTAGGGGGGCTCCTTAACTGCCAAATTTTAAAACACGGCTCAAAACTTACTTTTATTCATTGGCTTTTAACACTGGCAGGACTTTATTGTTGTGTACGACGGAGTATTAGGGCCACACATGAAGAGAAAAAATATTTTTGCCATGACGAGATTAAACTCGACATGTCGACTTTAAAGTCGACATGTCGACATTAAACTCAACATGACATTTCAACTTTATTCTCGAAATGGCGAGTTTAAAGTCGACAGGGCGAGATTAAACTCAACATGACATTTTAACTTTATTCTCGAAATGTTGAGTTTAATGTCGACATGTCGACTTTAAACTCGACATGTCGACTTTAAAGTCGACATGTCGAGTTTAATCTCGTCATGGCAAAAATATTTTTTCTCTTCATGTATGGCCCTAATACTCCGTCGTAGTTGTGACCTTGTTTATTTAGCTTAGACAAATTCTTATTCCCTAATTTTAGATTTTTATGCTGCATTTTATTGTGTTTTAGCATTTTTAGCTATGTTCAGCACGTTATTTTCAGCTGTAGCCATTTTAAAGAACCCTTAAAAAAAGTTGATTATGATGATGATGAATACATACCAGCTGTTCAGTAACTGAGACCTAATTAGACGTTAAAAACAAAAGCCCTTAACCCTTTAAACACCTACTTGTTTTTACCCAACTAGGGAAGCTTGTATGCAGAATTATTAAGTTAAAACATGACCAAAATGTCGAGCCACCTAAAAAAACCCACATTCACTTCCTGTCTCTATTACAAGCAGTAATGTAGCAAAACTGCATGACATGAAACTTTAATTTGAATACAGTACATGAGTTAAGGGTTATACACCTTAATGTAAATATTGTGGGAAAAAAAAAGCTGTCATGCCATACAAATACTTGTTTATCTTTTAAATATATTTTTTTAATTGTTTTTATATAGAAAGTGTACAGATTATCCATGAAGAAACTATTATAGTTAAGAGTGACAATAGAAAGAGAATATTTTTCTCACATGTTTCATTGGTTTCTCCTAAAAGTCAATATCTTACTCCAAAAAGATTTTGCATCTGTTGCCACAAAGAAATAAACAGAAAAAATATTTGCAATCCCTCTACGGATGACCACAAGAGAGAGCCACAACAAGAGCCAAAGTCTTACCAGAATTTGAATTCAGGCAATCTCCTGATGAAAGGGCGGAACTCCTCGTTCTGCTTGGTCGGAAGGGATGGGCCCTCATCTGCAAGAGAAATAAGATCAACTCTGCTTTCCAAAGGCTTTAACAATCACAGCATGAAATAACAAGCAGCATAAAGAACCAATTTATACTAGATCCTTATATGTAACCAATGTAAACACAAAAGAAAACAGAGAAAACACGACTTGAATGAATATTTAAACAGTTTAGGACAAAACAGCACAATAACAACAACAAAAATGCTTATACGCAAAGGTGTTCCCTTACCTTCATCAAGTAATGAAGGATCCACTTTTGGCGACAGAAACGCAATGAACAGGTTGAGGTGGTAGATTCCCAAAGCGTATGTTACTATATACCAACCCTAAGAAGAAGCACAAAAAAGCACCACACTGTAATGCTTATTCACTTAGCAAAAAACAAAGAGACTGGTTTGTTAATTAAATGTACCCTGAGCAACAAGCCACCATTTCGAAGATGCAGATTAGCGGGTGTACATATGCATGTTTAGGGTCACAAAATCCCTACGTAATCAACACTGAGTGTACATTCGGATTTGACAAAACAACAATCAGGTTAAAGATTACCTGTAGTATGTACACTCTGATCATGTAGATTGCAGTAAGTAGTAAAGTGAGCGCCCATCGCACTGCATAGAAGGGTGTTGATCTGTCAAGCCATGTCTGATAGAGCTGTGAAAAAGAAACAAAATTTAAATAACCTCTGTCATCAAAGTTGTACAATATGACCAATACTTTAATAAAAATTAGTTTGTGATTTTCATGACAGTCACCTGTCCGATCCCTGTGAAAAAGGCAGCAACTACAGATGGTTTCCCATGGATTGACTCTCCAACACTGTCCCCTTCTGACATCCTGCCAGAAACCAAAAAAGCATTTTCATTAATGGTGATATTTATTGTTCATAGGAGCAAAACAGAATTTCAAAATTATGAAATTGAATTAAAAATGTAATATGTTTTAAATATCCCAAAATAGGGCTGAATTTGTATTTATTCCCTAAAAGAAAAACAGGGTTTATAAAGGAATGAGTAACTCTAATTTAATGCTTTTAAATGCTCTTTTAATGCTCTTAGAAACAATTTTAATGCCATCAACAAGTACCCATGACTCTCATATATATATATATATATATATATATATATATATATATATATATATATATATATATATATATATATATATATTTATTTATTAGGGATGGAACGGTTTATGAAAACAGTCCGAACCGTTTGGTTCTACTGTCTCGGTTCGGTTCGCGTGTGTTTCGTTCGGTTCATGCGCGGCTCCTTTTTCTCATAGGCGAAGTGTGTACACTCCAGAATCGAAGGGGGCGGTACTGCGACCAAAGCCAACCACCAGTAGTAAACAAGAAGAAGAAGAGAAGCAGCGTAGCCGGGTGTAGCAGAAAATAATCAGTTGTTGTGGAGAACTGTGTCGGAATGGCGAGTGGGAAAGAACAGGAGTTGGAAGACGCGCCAGCAGCACTTTATAGGTCTGCTGTATGGGACCACTTTGCATTTAGAGTGACCTACGATGACGGCGAAAAGAAAGTTGTAGATAAAAGTGCAACAGTGTGCAAGCATTGTGCAACACGTTTTGTTTATGCTAACAGCAACATGACCAACATGTCATGCTAACCCCGAAATCCCACATACTCCGTCAGCAACTCCCGCTGCGCTCCAGACCGGCAGCTCAAAGCAAAGCCTACAGCCCCCACTGTGGCTCCCGTCCGCTCCCCTCTGAGTCCCTTGGAGATGTTAGAGAGCATGCGCGAGATGATTAAATTCAAAGCAGTAAAACATACGGAAATGATCTAGGGTTTCCGTGGATCATTAAAAATAATTACAATCCATTATTTTTGGGGGGATTTTTCATTAATTTCATAAATTTTTATGGGATTGCGGTGTAACAATCAACATATACCGAATCGAACCGAACCGAAAACCGTTACCACGAAACCATGAATCGAACCGAACTGTGAATTTTATGAATCGTTCCACCCCTAATATATATATATGAACAGCAAAATCCTACATGATCTTTACCATTGACAAGCTGCAGCCATTTCCCGAATTCCTTGTTTTCCAGCCCCTTTTTGCCGAAATTTCATTTTCCCAGCTTTTTCTTCACCTCGAGCCTCTTTTCAGAAAAATCGGGCTTACAATCAACCCGAAGCAGTTCCGCACAAATATATCGCGGTATATCTGACAAAATTGTTTTTATAAACTGTTTTTTTATTTTATTTTAATAAAGCATTTTAAATACCACATAATCACATTTGATTAATTTTAATGCCAATTAAGGCCTTAATTTTAAAAATAATAATTTAATGACTTTTAATGATTTTTAATGACCCACAGAGACCTGAAAAAGTCTTGCCGATTTTAGGGTAAACTGAGAGAAGAACTCTACCCCAGAAGTTCAGCTTTAAAAATATTTAAATGCTTTTTCAATTATTTAATTTTTTTTTGTCTACTACACTCTTACACAGAATGTACTATCATACTTTGAGAAACAGCACAGATTATGAAATACAGTACTACAATTCTTAAATGAAACTACCAGAAATTCCTAAGTCTAGCTACAGGTTTAACAGCTAAATTCTAAAAGTAGCAACCAGGAAATTCATTTACTATGGAGTCATTACTGAATGATGACTGAAGTTACCTATTGTACAGAACCCAACTGACGCTAAGATTTATGTATAACATTGCTTATTAATTTAAAAAGCGAGGGTATTGCGCTGCTTTTACAGAATGTTTCATTTTAATATAAATATATGATATTAGCTGTTTTGGAAAACCTTGAGAAACTGGAACTGATTGTGGCTAGCAAAGATTTGTTTAATTGCAAACCAACAAGCGCAAGCTTTGTCGAAGCAAAATGAATCATGTAGAATCTACATAAAGGCATAAATGCAGGGTAAATATAATGAGATGCTTTTATGACATTTCATACGGAATTTAAATGTGAACTATACGTATTAGCTTAAAAAATAGCTATAAAAATGGCTAACAGGACATGTAAATGTACGTTACCTTTGGCCCAAATTGTAGGCTGTATGGGTTATGTAGTTCTTATACTAGCCTACGGTTTATACCAAAGTTCGTTGAGCAAAGCTATCTACCTACATTTCCCACAACTCCTACTTAGAGAGACCACGCCGGATCCTCGAATGAACGTGTAGTTCGTAAAATCTCTCCTTTCGTTGTGTTGACTGGTTAAAAGGGTCTGAAAGAACTACAAAACCCAGCAGTGCTTTTAAAAACTGGACAACTCACTTCCTGTGATACGTTTCTATGTTACCAGCGGTTTGAAGCTAGCCTGTGTTAGCATGATTGGAAAAGCATTATTCTTTAGATAACACGTTTATAGTTAACTAATAATACAATGTTTTTACACACGAATGTCTGATTTATCCTTAATTATTTCCACTCGGCGGTGTAGGCAATTAAAACAAAATACAACAATGACAGTCATTTCTTACCTGATATGGCCTCTTAGTCACTACCCGGCTCTACCCAGCTAGCTATACTAGCCACTTCTCGTGGGAACACGTCAGTACTTCCGTGAACATCAGGACATTCCTGTATGGCAGGCAGTTGTTACATTTTATCACCACATGCCATTGAAAGTATGGCAGTCTACCTTTTTTTTTTTAGAGCTTAATGTGTTTTTAACGGTCTGTTTTTGTTTTTACATTAACATAAAAGTATGATATGTTGAGACATTTAAGCAAAGATACAGTGGTTATCTGCAAATCAATTTTCAAAAGGGTGGCCCAAGATTTTCTGAGATCCTAAGTGGCGATTTTTTCTTCCACTCAAGCCTATCACCCACCAGCAATTAAAGCACTTCACTGTTTTTTTTGTTTTGTTTTTTTTGTTTTTTGTTTTTTGTATTAAATCCTCTAGGACAGGGGTCTTCAACCTTTTCCAGGCCAATGACCCCCAAACTGATGGCAAGATGGAGCAGGGGCCCCCTAATTTTAGATATTGTATGACATGGTGTTGTATCAAACTGGTCCTATAGTCACTCTATTACATATGGAGTAATATAATGAAAGTAATGTCACCCTGGGATTGTTAAAGTATTTCTGATTCTGATTCCTGGTTGATGCGACAAGTGTTGTGAATGAAACGGTGCCCAGCTTGAAAGAGCTCATGTGTGTCGCTGAATGTGTGCATTGATGACTAAAAAACATCTTCTGCCTCTATTTATCTGTTTACTACAGTGTGTTAAATTCATGTTAATGTGTAATTAAAGACATTTCAATTAGTGGAAAAAATTGCAGGGGGGGGATATAAAAAACATTTTTCTTTCAACCAAAACTTTTGTGACCCCCACGCAGTACCTCTGTGGACCTCCGGGGGGTCGTGGACCCCTTGTTGAAGACCTCCACTCTAGGAAACAAACAAAACTTGACCGTGTCTAAAAATGTTGTTCATAGTGTGCAGCATGTTTATACTTGGTCAATCAGTAGACCAAACAAGTTAATTTAGTCGCGTTTGTAAACCCAAGGACATGCAAAAAAAAAAAAAAAAAAAGATTGGTATTCTTAAGATTAATTTGAAGTTACAGTCAGTATTAAGGTTACTCAGCACAGATACAAACAGGGGTCATAGTTTAACTATAGGGAAAAGGTTCCTGAACTTTTTATTCAGTCAGAATCCAACCTGTTGCATTTAACATAATAGATTACACAATAATACATAACATGTAACACTCAGAACACAGTAATGAGAAAAGTGGTGTTAATACCTGAGAAATATATTTGACAGATCTAAAATGTTCATTCTGATTGGCACTAACAGGATTCTTTATGGCTAAAATCTTAACAAGAATAATTTTACGTATTCCAAATACTTTTTACTCCTAAGCTATTTTTATTAGAAGCTGCGTGCAGCCTATTTACATGTTTAAATATTACAAGCACTCATAAACCCACCTGTATTCCAAAAATGTTCCTTCGGAGAACATTTTGCAAATAAAGTAACTAAAAAGCATGATACAGACTTAAGAATTAAGCTTATTAAAGGGGTATAAGTCTCAGAAATAATCTTATTATTCAGTTATTATCAATAAAACAGTGAACGAGTTGCAATGAGGATAATACTGTAATTCACACACCTGTTCGCAATTGCCATCATTAAATTAAAGTCAAAATTGGGGTTTGAGTTGAAACTCTTTATTAGTATAATAAGGAGAGACATTGAGGAGGGGGATATTTGAAACAATGCTTTAAAGAAAAACACTTTTTAAAACAAGTTACACTGAAGAACAAGTACATCTTTTACAGTATTGTTTTACAAAGCTGGTACAAAAAAAGAAGGGCAATTTGATCAGAATATTAAAACAAAACACATTTCTATTTACATTTCGAAAAGGCGTGTGCTTAATACTGATCATTTGGACTTTTATGTTTATAGCATTAAAGTGCTTGTTCTTTCACAAAGGGATGAAAATAATTATTTTTCCAAGTACCTTAGAAAATGACTGTAAATCAGGGATATCTTGCCATATTCTGCAAAGACACGAGGAAGTGAAACAATATTTATTTTTTTTATTTGAAAACTAGAAATAAAAAAAAAAACTGGAAGGCAGTCCTAAACATCAGTCATGAAGACACAGTACACAAATTACTTTGAAAAAGTCTTCAGCCATCTTTTTTACTTTCCTTATCAGGAGCTGGGCATTCGTGAATTATTTCAAAAGAGCTTCAATGAAGGGTTTTTCAGTCTTTCCTAACTTGAGGGATGGTTTAAGACTTTTTCAGACTATTTTTTGCAGTACTCGACACATATGAGCCTTGCCCCGCAAGGATTTACAAGCTACTCAGAAAATGCTTCTTGAAAAACAGGGACACTAGTCTAAAATATAATTTACATCACTAATTAAAATCCATTCATTTCAATATAATACTGTTTCTATAGCTTTGATTTTCTGCTGTTTGTGGATCAGTTGCTAAAAATAAGGATAAACAGGATATTTTACAACATATCAAATCATAAAAGCTAGAACACTTGTTAACATATACAGTTACCTCAGTAAAGCTGAAGTACATGAATCTAATCTCGAAAATGACATTAAAACATATTTAATTAAAAGTCACTCGTGTTATTATAGTTAATAAAAATACATGACTGTGGTATGATAGCTATAGTTTTGACTTACTGTTCAGCTCTAAACATTATTTTCAAACAGGAGATGCGTCATTTAGAATCCAAATACTCTTAAAACCACATCTAGTCCAAAAACATTTACAAGATACACTAAATACATTTGTACAAGGTAAGAAAAACACGATGCAAAATAAATAATTTAACCAAGAAATGCTCCTATGTCTAAATTTGCAAGTTGGCAGCTGGCATTCTACAAGTTGAGAACATTGTGAGGGAAAATAAAGTTTGAGAAGACAAAACATGTAAGTTTTGTCAAAAATGCTTGGTTATTTCTCAAGGTACTTGTGGAGAAACTAATTGTTTAAGCTACACAGAGTAATCCCAAAATAAAAAGGTAGTTAATTCTTTGGGAAAAATAAGAACACTCAAAACCTCCAATCATCTTAACAGACCCCATGAACAAGCATTTAAATGATGTATACATGGAAATGCAGTCTCAGTGAACATCGCTTTCCATGAATTCCTCCTTGATGGAATGCTTGCTTCTGGACTCTTTGCAGTCCGGCATGTCGAACCCAAAGTCTGCCCATTCATCAGGAGCCGGTGCCATCCCTGATGGCCCCACAACCCCAGACCTGTTAGGGATTGTGATTGTATGGCGGACGCGAAAATGCACCGCCTCCATGACCCGCTGACGTTGCAGCTCGCCGCCAGTGGCCCCAATAGCTGCCATTGCTGAGGCGGCCATGTTGCTGCTGGAGCGAAGCAGCTGCTGGCCGTGGTATTCATGGTGATGGCTGGAGTTGGGAAGTTGATGAGTGGCTCCCTGTTTCATGTCCTGCAGACCTCGCCAGATAGTGAGGCGAGACTGCTCAGGTATCTTAAGAGCACCTAAATCCTGGTAAAGGCACAGACAGTAGAAAAATATAAGGGTGTGATACCATAAATGCATAAATAAAAAAGAAAAACTGCCCTCTTGTGGTTGAATAAAACATACACCTTTCTGGGGGCTGTTAGAAATATCCAAAATAATAAACTTTATATTATCTAAAAGGCAACATAGTTTCCTTTTTTAAAGATCATCTTAATATATTGTTCCCTTCACTTGTTTTTTTATATATTTAAAGCTATATAAACAATAAACTTGTTAGGCAAATTATGATTTCCAGAGTAATTACCTCCATTGTAAGGGTTTGGAGATGGTAGACAGACTGGAGGCCTTGTGAGGTGAAGTACTCAATGAAGTTCTGACAGCCCAGACTGGTGAGAAAACTGTATGGGGAGAAGAGCAGGGCTGCTTAGATCAGAGCTACAGCTGAAAGTAAGACTAATATGAGCATTTTTTTACTGAAGCACTAGATAGGATTATAATTGGTCTTAAGTTGATTGAGTAACATCCATACTTTAAGTTATTGTGTACAGATGACTGATTAAAGGACAGTAGAATTACATCATATTCTTGTGTCAGGTCTTGTTTTATTGCTCTATTCTCCAACTCCAGATTTACTGCTCAATTCTGTTATCAAGTGTTTTATAAACGATTACACAGCATGATAGATGCGGTGAAAGCGAAAGCATACACATGCATTTTTTATTAATGATTCATGGGGACATTCTTGATTTGCTGAAAAACCTTTATTATAAATACAATGAAATGTTAAAAGTTTTTGTAATACAAAGTGGTCGTAAAAAGAGCTTGACTGTACATCAAAGCTGTTCAAATGAGCAAAACAGTCTGAAAAAACAAACAAAATATATGTATAAAAAAGAGATAGGAAAAAAAGCTTTAAATTAAATACAACTTAAACATTTCCTTTGTAAAAAAAAAAAAAAATAGCAGTAGTGCATTGCAAAGCGGGACTGTATATACAGTGACACAATGAGGGATTTAAGAGCGAAGTATGGAACTGATAACATATTGTTGCTGTAGGACAGAAATCTCTTAATTCCATAAAAGCATTTTTTTTTATTTCTAGGGATTGTAAATTCATACTGTTTGGTCAGCTAGACATGTTTTTCAGATATTTCTCAGTGGAACCACAGAGCAATGTGAAAGGTGATAAACTGCGTTGATTCCCACAGCAAAATAAAAAAAAAGACAGAAACAAGAGAGCCAAGATTTTTGCCCGACAGCAACAAAATACTATTTCAGGCATAATTATGTCAACACCTCTTGACCAGCTTTGCTGTATTAACAGACCAAAACCTTGATGTTTGATTTAGATCACAGTTCTGCCTTCAGAGTCACCAGAAAGCAAATCTACAGTTACTACAAAATTCTATATGTTAGCATGGCCAAATTATGGAACAAAATAGTGATAATAAAAAAAGTGACTTTTTAACTTTTACTTAAACTGGACCTTCATGATGGCAGCAGTTTTTATTGTAAATAGATTTGCTTTGTATTGCAAGCTTTCATAAAAGCAGCGATAATCGTACCAAAACCGTCTACATTTAGACATCACCGGGCAAATAGTAAACTTGAACATGCCCCAAAGAAAGAAAAAAATGAACTGCTAAAGCAGAAACATTCCACTATTTCACATTAAACCAAACGAGTGCATCTGACTTTCAGCTGGCCTGTTACAGTGGGATAAAGAAGGAGTGTCACTGCAGGGTGAGGTACCTGACAAGGCTGGGGTCAGGGTTATAAGGTGGAGGGCTGCAGTGGGAGGCAGACACTATATTGTGGCTGCTATGGCCACTGTTCATGTCACCGTTACCCTGCATGTGATTGCTGTTGAGCATACTGGGACCTAAGAGAAACAAAGGAATGATCAAACTGTAATAAAGAAATTGTCTTAATAAGTCTGCATAAAGTTTATTATCAAACGTTATATCACACAGAACATAAACATATTGTTAATATTTACCCATGTGAGCGATGGTGGGGTTTGCAGTGGGATGCTGCTGAGGTTGGTGCCCCACCATTTGGTTGACGGATTGTGTCTTTCCAAGACTGCTGTGTGAATGCATCTTGTTCATGTTGGACAATGGAGAATAAGAGGACGGGGAAGCTATATGGTTCCTATTGGAAGAAAATAACAAAAAAGATAATGAACATAATCTATATCACATTTCAAAGATATAAAGTTCAGTTACACAAAAAAACCCAACAAAATATGTCCTTTATATTGTTTTTCCACACATAGTTCAAATCTAGTGAAAAAAATGAAACAAAAAGCAGTTAGCATGATTAAATAATAATAGTCAAATGTTGCTCTTTTTCTTAAGTCAGTGTATTTATCCAGCATTTACACATTAGCTATAAGACTTTGTTTTAACAATCATCAGAGCTGATTTAATTTATGTCAGCCACAATATATACACTGGTACAGCATTGCTTGCATGTGTGTTATATGTTCCAAAAATGTAAAAAAAAACAATCCACTGGAATTTGTTTCCAAGTCTGAAGACATTTTGCTTCCCATCCAGGAATCTTTTTCAATTCAAAATGTCAGTAATGTGGTGTATGCAGTTCAATGCAGTGAGGACTGCTCTGATCTTTATATTGGAGAAAACAAAAAAAAAAACCATAGACGCATGGCCCAAAAAGAAGAGCAACCTCTTCGGGACAAGACTCTGTGGTACATCTACACCTTAGGGACAAAGGACATTCTTTTTTTAGGACCAGAATGTTAACATTTTGGACAGAGAGGATAGTTGGTTTGAGAGGAGTGTGTGGGAAGTAATTTATGTAAGAAAGAAAAACCAACTTAAACAGAGGGGGTGGACTTTTCAGCTTTCAAAACCCTACAATTCAGCGATTGAGTTGATTTCTTCCCGCTATCATTGCAACCTCCACCCCGTTACAGTAGACCAGAGCAGCTCACCTCTTCAGCCAGGCCAACAATTCCCTTAACAACCCCCCTTTCAGAGACATAGACATACACAGGTTTTCCGGTATTACAGGCTAACAAAGGAACAAAACGACCCCCATTCCAAAGGGGCGGACCAGCTCGACAGTTTCTATATGCATATTTCTAAGCCAAAACAATAAAGCCTTGAACTCAACACTATTTCTGACATTTTAAATTAAAAAAGCTTCCCGGATGGTAAGCGAAACATCATCAAACTTGGAAATAAAGTCCAGTGGATTGTTTCTTTTTAACTTTTTTGGAATGACTATGACCTGGATGACTGAGAATCTTCACCATCATGTGTTATAATATGACTCACGGTCTCTGCAGCAGCTGCTGTTGTGTTTGCTGTCTATAGGAGTCCACCAATGGCTGCGGCACCAGCTCCACCAGCTCTAAACTGTCTTTAATCTTCATCAGAAGCTCGAAATTCTCCCTCCCACGAACCTGCACGCATAGAGAACATCAGTGATAATCATGGATCAATAAGTGGAGTCATTTTGGTATCACATTAAACATTGTGTGTGTGTGATGTCACAATGGTCTAAGCAATCTGGTTTGCATGAAATAATTTAAGTGAAAACAACATGCTCTCTTTAAAATGACATGTCCATTTGTTTGTAGCATCATATCAGAGGTGAGCCATCAGGCCCTCATAGGTGTCCCGGAAAATAAATAAACACAAAACATTTTAATAAAGTTTGAAAGATTCAAGAGTAAAATCCATCAGTAAAACTAATAAAAAGTAATAACAGATGTGGTTATCTGGAATAATAATAATGTGACATGAGCTGAATTCAGTTTCCTTCTTGAGCTCTGCACCTTTCCTCTGATTTTTTACAACCAAGAAAATAAGGCAATCAGAAATGAATAAAGTGTATGATGAATTTTCAATACTGGAGTTTTACTACTTTGGATTCCTTCATTGTGTATTCTGACTATTGCATTGATCAGCAAGTATGGTCGTTTTCATCCCCAAACAAAGATATTCTGGCTGGTGAATGAAACAAACACTGAAAACAATATTGGTGGATATATTAAAATAACGAAGAAACAGAAATAACCTTAATGTATATTTTTCAAATTTTAAAACAGTTAAACAATGAAAATATATGCACAAAGAAAATGTTTTAGGAATATTTTCAGCTGGAAAAGATTGATATAATAGTGAATAAATTTGGATTTATGTTTTGTTTGTATTATTGTTCAACATATTAGGCCATACTACAGCAGACATACAATCATATTAATTATAATTATTTTGATGGTTTACATTGCTAAAAGATCAGATACAAATGAAATATCTTAATGTACTATTGACAGGTATTTCTTACAGGAATATAATAAATTTCTTCTTCTCCGTGTCGTCTCTTTCTTATGTTGATATTTGGACTGGGAATATTTGGAGGACTCTGTTTGAAATCTGCAAACATCACAAAGAGGTATAAAAAAATAAATTAATTAAAAGCCAAATACATTAATTAGGGAGATCGTTAAATAAATATTTGCAGTGTGGGATATGTTTAGTTTTCACCAACTCACTGCGCTTGTTGGCACTGCCGTTTTTGGCCACACTGTCATTCAGGGCCTGCTGTTCCCTGAAGTGATCCTCATCAGCTTTGCGGTCTCTTCCAGGACATGCACATATCCGACCCTCAAATGATCGTCTGCCCAACACTTGGCCACTATAGAGATTATTTAAAATAGAAAATGTTAAATCATAGTATGTGACACAGCTATATTGTAATATATAATGTAGTGTGAGCTTTTTTCTAAATCAATAAATCAAACAACTGAAAATTTGATTTAATGTTCCACCACCTCTGCTCTGTTGTGGACATATCGACACTTTGACCTTTTAAATATTGAAAGTTGAACAAAATGCAGGGTAAGAATTAACCATACCAGGGCTAAAACCTCCAGTTTTGTTTAAAAGAGCAGCACTGTTTGTGCAGACTCTGTGTTTCTAACTTACTCTCTAGTTTCCAAAGTGATGATGATGAGGATAGGTCTCCTGTTCATCCCGCCCACACAGCTGCTGTTGCACATAAAATTATAGAGGATGGTAGTGAACTCAGTCCCAACCTGAAACAGAGCACAGAATATTTTGGCTGAATTAGTTTGGTCTTTCTCACACTTTCTGATAAGTTTCAGAACTGTTGCTGTCCAGGCTGTTACTTTCATAACACTAATTCACCACCAGAGGGAAGTGTTGCAGCACACTTAGAAGTGAGAGTAGACCATCATTTCTTGTATTGCCCTCCACAGGTGCAATCACAGACATGATGATGCCTGTACATGTTTGCACATGCCGGGCAGCTTTATTTATAGCTGAGCATTACATTAGTGTACTCCTGTGAAATTCTCTGCTTCTGTGCAACGAAACTGACAAACTTGATCTTTTTTACTCATTTATCTTTACTGCGAAAAGTAAAAGCAGTCTGTCAGCTCCATGTTTTTTCTT
Source organism: Cyprinodon tularosa (assembly GCF_016077235.1). Lineage (NCBI taxonomy): Eukaryota > Metazoa > Chordata > Actinopteri > Cyprinodontiformes > Cyprinodontidae > Cyprinodon > Cyprinodon tularosa. Next base: position 84,450 of record NW_024039245.1, on the reverse strand, counting down.
TTGCTTTTTCCTCTCTTTTTGTCTGTTATATACAACAGTGTATTTATTCTGCTGCAGAGTACAACATTTACAAATCATGAAGAAGATCTAAGATTTTAAATCATAGGCTCATTTCTTAAAAAAAATATATTTATTTGGTTATCAAAGCTATGTCCAGCACTGTTAGGACATAGAGCACATGCAGAACGATAAAATCCCCTATCTGCAGATAATTCAAGTAGGGCTGCAACTTATTATTATTTTGCAAATCGATTAATCTGTAGATTTTTCCTCTATTAATTAACAATCGGATAGAAAAATGTTCTTTAAAGAAGATTTGTTAACAAAATTAAACCTGGTTAAACTAAAACTTTTCCACTTGAGGAGTTCTGGATAGAACATATTGACAGAGGAAAACGTTTTTTAAAATCTTAAATGATAATTTTGATATAATTACCGTTCTAAGTGGCTAAAGGCATATTTAACACTTTCTATACTGCTGTAGGCTATTAATTGATTACTAAATTCATTGACGATTATTTCAATAATTGATTGATCACAGTTAATCCGATTAATTGTTTCAGGCCTAAATTCAAATGAATCGTAGCTTTCTTTCCTGTTTGTGTTGTCATTTCTTGCCTTTTTGTTACTCTTTAGGCTTTAAGGTAAATTGGTGTGAAAGTCATTGCAACTTCATCAAGTAAACATATTTCATAGGGTCTCACTTTTATAAAGATGATAAACCACCAACCTGGGGAGCTTCATAGGGCACGAAGACACTTTGTCTACCAGTGACAGGATCATCCACATACTGAGAAAGGTTGTTTCCCTCTACTCTGATCAGGTGACTGGCTGGGGCTGTTTGACCTGAGGGGACAACAATGATTTATTTAGGTGATTGACATCAAAACGCTGCCTATTCACTGCCTACTGTGAGTGAACCCAACATGAATCAAATAAACTAATCAACAGAACTGAGCATTTTGTTGTATAGTTTTTCTTTTTCAAATAGTTATCCAATTGTAGTTCATTCATGTGAAAGTTAAAGCTTGGTTAGTTATTTATTTGTACCATCATTGAATTCCCGTCCAAGTTCATGATTCGGGCACCGTTTGACCACCTCCGTGACATGCTCTGCCTTTTTGTAGACTGGCATTGCTCGGATGATGCTGCCATGAGGAGGAGAGGAGGACACCTTGATCTGGATTGGGCAGGTTTTGGCAATCTGACAGTACAGCTTCTTCAGTAAAGGCGAGTACTGGAAAGATAAAAAAAAAAAAAGATCCAAACATAAGCCTTTCAAATCAGTTTCTTGAAGTACATTTTTCTTTTTCTTTTAGGTTTTCAAATGAAAGAAACAAAATCATAAACAAATGACAAGAAATGAAAGTTCTTGCTAGATCGCATACTCTGTGAACGGGCCAACTATATAATACTAACATGTGTAATTTGATAGGATATTTTTACTTTCTCTTTTAGTGAATTTTTTCTTATCGAATCGCTTTTACAATTAGAAACCTAAAAAAATATTGTTCACATTATTGTACAAAGATAGGATCAGACAATCCCCAATGAAAGAAATGTACACCTCTTAACATGTACTAATACTTAACATTCAAATTTCTGGGGTAGAATGTAAAGAGCACATAGAAGAACATGTATCAACCCAACGGTTTTTACTCTAGAGAAAAGAAAGCTTGGAAGTGACAAACCTGAACTGAAAGCAGAGGCATTTCTCATAGTGAAATGTCAAATTTTAAAATGAAAGGGAAATAAATATGTAAAAATGCCTCTTGCAGGGTCAGCAGGCAATACAAAGGAGTTGGGATTGATAGTGTTTCATTCAAAATAAATTAACTTTATTTTGGTTCTACAGTTGGCTTTATAATCATTTTGTAATTCTCTTTGTTTATATACAGTATACCTTATTGATTTAAAAAAAAAAATACTGCATGACTAAAATCTAATTGGTGGCTGTTTAGATCTGTTGGCAGACTGCTCACTGTAGAGCCTTTACAGAAAGCAAGGAAAGAACTGGGCATCCAGGGACGGGGGGATTTTTACAAGTTCATTACTCTTAACAAGTAAAATCAAAATATGCTGATGTTTGTAAAACTCCAATCTTGTGTAAATGCCTAGTTATGCACATGCAAGCATGTGAGGTTTTGGGTGCCAGGAAAAGATGCATAAAAAAACGCAAGAAATAAAACAGTCCCAGCATGCCACAACGCAATCTATGGCCTTCCAGGAAAAAACTAATTCGTCTGTTCAGGCTTGTGCAAACATGCTGTGGTAAAAAGTAAATGCAGCAGCACATCCTACAGGTGACATAAAGTACATGCAGCTCTGCATCAGTAATGAAGCACATCAAAACATCAGTGTAGAATCTTGCATTGTTTATTTTACAGATGGAAGAAGCAAAAACGGGCAGGAGGAAAAATATTTTTTTAGAACCACATGATGCTTTGAAAATATCTCCTAAATTTAAAACCTATCAACAGTCTTCAATACAGTATACCCTTTATTGTTTCTCAGAAGTTTGGAAATAACTGATTGCTGCTTTTCCAGCGATCCCTGAAACCCTCAACGGTAAGCTGAACTCTGATGTGCTTGACTGATATGAGGCTTAACCTACTGCTTGATGGAAGAAAAAATAGGATACAGGTTTAGTGAGCTCAATTCTTATTGTAGAAGTTTATCGTTCCCTTTTTAGTAAGCTTGTTATAGCTTTTCTCAATATTTTTGGTCATAAATATGTTGCATTTTATACAACATTTACTTACTATTTTTTGGTGGGATTCTGTGAATTATTTAATACAACACATCACAATGAAATGATCAGAATGGATCAATTGTGTCATGGAATAACATCATATTTTATACATTTCTGCTACCTTTTGTCCTTAATCTACACTCCCATGAAGCAGGCCTGTCTGATAGTCACAGACACATTCACTCACATTGGCAACAGAGGGGCTCACTGCCAAGCTTTGCACACATGCCTTTCGCCATAAGCATTGGAAATACCGGTGTATGTCATCATGAGTTCCACCTAACCTTCCCTAACAAGTCCCAACGGCCCAGATAACATGAATACATACATTTCTGAAAGCGCCCAAACATTTATTTACTGACTTCATTTATTTATTTCAAGTTGCTTAAATTAAGAAGGGAAAAATAACTATTCAATTGCCTCTTAACATAGCTGAATGGAGCATCCATGTAAAGGATGAACGAAAAACTCATTATCAGTTAAACAAGGTGTGGCTCTCATATTGATATTAATTGTGCTGACTAATTTCTGTATTAATTTCTGTTTGTCATAACAAATACATAGATTTTACAGTGGACTCTAAATTTGTTTTCAAGGTGGGACAGGACTTAAATTGACTGAATGAAATAGTTGGAATGTAATTTAATTAACCCAAATATCATCAATTTAAATCAGACAACATTTCATTCACTTGTTTTTGTTTTCCTGTAAAGTCTTTTAACATTGCAGCCTTTTGTTTTATAAATTTGGCATGTGGAAAAAATAAGCTCAGATCTTTTTTTTTATTATTATTTCTGTGCTTATGAGATCCCCAGATTACTTAAAATATAACAAAGAAGCTTAAAGGGAAATAAAAGCCAAATCATGTTTATTATTTGAAATAAAAAACTACTTTTACTACAGATATATTTTGATTCTATATCCATGGGATACTCATCTCCAATAATATTAGAATATCTTACTTATTCATGATGTGAATCAAAGAGAAATGAATTTGTTTTCTTGGCATTGAATGCAGTAACTGTGAAAAATAAAATCCTAAACCAATCCATGTTTTTATACTTCCGGAATTTGTACATCAAACCTCCCACACAAAGATCCATTTATTGCTGCTAGAGGTTAGGCAGTAATAAAAGATATGAATGAACGATATGTGTTTTCTTTTCAAACAAGAGACGACTAAATCCAGCTTTATTTCACAGCACAGGTCAGATTGAGGAGGTGATGAAAAGGAAACTTCATAGGATTGGTAAGAAAAAGCTTAAAATAGAGTTTTTTTTTTTTAAACATTTCCAAAATCTGTTTAAATCGGTTTTATATAAAACATTTATTTCTCTTCTTATTATGAACAGGTAACTTCTCATTTTTTACTCACTGGGCTTCAGCAGTTCTCCATGGTAAAGTGGTTAAAGACTTTGTAACATGGAGGACTGGGGTAAATCCCACTCCGAGATATGGGAGCGACCAAAAAGACACAAAAAAACTTTCTAGGCTTTAGACTGTTTTTAGACACTTAGAATCCAAAGCTGAAGGGTTACTACCGTATATATTTCCTATTTAATAATTAGATGTAATTATTATCATTTTTTTTTATAAACGACCCTTATTAATTTTTTTGTGTAGTACACTTCTTATAAATTTCGCAAAAAAAACAAAACATTTATAATACCCCCCAAAAAAAACGTGGTCAGTTTCTTAAACACTGCCACAGACTGAGGCATCCATCCTTTCTTCTTCTTCATAGAAGACCCATGGAGGCAGGTCAGGACAGGCTCCTGAAGACAAGGTGATAATTGCCAGACCATCATCCATGTACACAAGCAGCAGCTTGCCTGGTGCAAATTCAGCTGGCAAATATAAAATAAAAAATAAAAAACGCTTGTGCACCTTCAAACACACAGAGGCACTTAGAGCTGCCATACAGAGTGGATGCCTCATGTCGACACTTTTTTAAACTTCTTTTGAATAAATCAGTATAGAAAATATACACATTATGTATTTCTATCCAACACACCTTTGACTTAAACATGTGATATTCAATGCATATTTTTTTTGTTCTACAGAATCTTTTACAGAAATCTGGTTCCCAAAAAAAGTTTAGATGTTAAAGAAGCTACTTACTAGAAAAAGAGCTCCTACCCTTGCTATTTTATTTATACGGGTGATATGGCTAATCAGCTGAGGATTATATCACAGAAAATGAAATAACAAACAAACAGTATTGTTACCTAATTTCAGTCGCACAATAATACATTTTGCTTATTTGGATGTCGACTAAACAGGGAGTCGCCATCCACAGTTACAATGCTTTCAGTGGCTGCTAAGTTTGAGAGCGATTTGCAGCGTCTGAGTCACAATTTTTATTTGGCATTAAAACAAAGGGCCTTTCATAAACCCTTTCTTAAATCCAGATTTCCTCAAATCTTTGGGAAATTGGGAGAACATTTAATCGCGTTCTGTACAAAGTATAGGATAATTGAAACTCATTACACCTGAACTGAATGATAAAACACAGCAGAGATTCTTTAAAAAACGTACGCTCACCTAAAGTTCAAATAAAAACTCAGTCTTTGTTTGATTGAAAATGTATACTGAAAACCAGAAATATTGACATAGTATTTATAACATACTGGGTGCAGCAAGAGGGGGAGTTCCTGGAGCTTTGTTCATGCAAGAGCAAGAGGCTACTACAGTTCATCACTTGTAAATGAGATAATTCAGTTGATCTGTAAAATATTCAGAAATTTGGTGGATATACAGTAGCTTGATATTTTCATTTAAACAAAAGGTTGGATTCTGATAGTAAGAAGAAAATAAAGGCATCCCACAAATATGTAAAACAGAGTAACAGAAGTTTCTGTTAGCTGTCTTTGTTTTAATTTTATCAGAAATGCTATTCTAAAATGTATTTATATGATTCTAACTAATCAATAAAAATATCTTCAAAACATCTTGGTAAAATTAACCTAATTCTGCCCAAGGTTATTTGTTACATTACATATATGAGATAGATTATTTTTCCTATAATTATCACATCTATTTCATTCATAGATGCTTGTGAAAATACGCGAAAGGCCTTTACATGTGTAAAAAAACTATCTCATGAAGTGAGTTTTCCCAGATATCATTGCTTGGCACTGCAGGAGGAGCCGTGGTGATGTGGCCGTGGATGATGCATTTGGAAAGAAAGGGAAGGATGTATTGTGAAAGACTTGTTGAGACCTGCGTCCGAACGGAGAGACGCTAATAGCTGGGAAGAGGAGCTTCTCACAAGCTGTAGTGAAATACATGCTGGAGCCTGTATTTGAGGAGCATCACACACACCCCTACACCCCCCCAATCCCATCATAGGGTTTTGATGCGCACACTCAAACATATACACACATGCTGAGTCTGAGTGTATGGAAAGAGGTCTTATAATTTGACAATGCTGAGGTGTCAGATCTCATTTCCAGCCCTGGTGACGCTTGTCTGCATCCAAGCCAAGGCATCATCTTTAAGAGGCAGGAGAGCGGCAGAGTTTCAGGGCTATTATCACTAATGTGCTGTGTCTTGACTAGACAAGGAGGGGGGATTACAAGGCTGGCTTAACATGGGCTTGGATAGGCTTATGGTGTGTAGGGAAACATTTGGAAAGATGGGGGAAAAAGAATCGGTTCTTCTGTTCTCTGCCCTCTCTTAATGGCGGATCCGCGTGTGTGCAACCATAAATCTAACATTTCATCACAACTGCAGCTAAAGACCTGAGAGGATATGATTTAACAATAAAAGCTTGATGCAACAGGTAGCTCAATTTCTTGTAATCTCCAGAAGCGATGCTTTGCCACACAGTCTTAGTGGGAGGCAAGGAGCTGGGAAAGGAGGCAACTGATTATAGTGGAAATTCTTCTACTGGTATTCCCCACTAGTTGGGACAATAAGGAAGAAAAATGAATGAACAAGCAAACTTATATGCTAAGCTACATTCAGCAAAGACTGTATTTCTCATTCAGAGACAAAGGCTTGTATGTAAGAGTGTGAAAACAAATGAAAGAAAATACTAATGTATGATTTTTTCCTACCATAGAATTAAATATAATTCTATTATTGTCTTTGCAGATCTATAAAAAGGAAGGTATGATGCATGCCATTTTGCAGCTTAAGGTAACAGTGACCTGGTAAGTAAATATACAGTGCTGGACAAAAATACTCAGACCACAAAATTTAACTAACATGAGATTTCCTTTGGCAGACCAACACAAAATCCTGTATAGACACTTACTTAGAGTGCTGGGATGTTTATATTGTTTACATGATTTTAGAAATAAAAATTTAGAAATATGTATTTAGTACTTTTTACTCTGATTACTCTAAAAAAAAAGAAGAAACCAACTGCATTCAGAAGTCATCCCAACCTCAAAAAATGGAGGTGGTATCAGCATGCTGCGATGATCTTCTTTTCAGCAGGGAGTGGGAAGCTGGTTGGAAATTGTGGGAATGAAGCTGCTATAATGCAGTTCTGAAACCATGTTAGAGAAATTACATTTTTTCAAAACCACCTTTGTGTTGGATTATTGCAAATTTATAACCATAGCCAATATAGACCAGATCATTCAAAGAAAATTCATGTCTTAAGTCAATGTTGTAGGTATAATCGCAGAAAAGGTGTCAACTGACAGTATTAAGTTAAGGGCACAGAAAAGAAATGCTTTTCTGATTTCACCACATTTGACTAAACACAGTAAGTTGGAATATAACTTTAAAGTATTAAACTCATCCTACTTTGATGCAAATGAATTGTATGTAATGCAATGTCATGTAGAAATATTTAAAAAAGCATGCAGCATTAGTTCATCCAACATGTCCTTTTGTCTTACGAATTATTTTTATATTTGATTTAGTTTTATAGAATCTTGTTTACTCTGATTTATTTGTATTGATAATTAAATCATGTCCAAAACAAAAATATAAACAATAAAATTGATAAAAATTTTAACTCGTGTTAAAAACAGTGTCACAACTAACTTCCACTACATGTTAATACTTTTTGTTAGTACTAAACATAAAAGTTTTCTTAATTTTTTTTTTTTTTTTTTTTATCCCATCCTGACTTTGTTTGAACTATTTTATTGCCAAGCCAAGAAGATGGAATGCAGCATTATATTAGATTAGATAAGATTAAATCACCTTTTTCCCCTCCTGTTCTGATCCCCTTGTTTAATGGCAGTGGAAGAATTAAATTAATCATGGGTTATCTTCTCTACCCCTATACTCTGCTGGGTCATCATTTTAAGTCATTTTCCAATCAAAAAATGCTTTGTGTCTTGTCTTAAGATCATAGTAAAACAGCTCAGCCTTTAGATTAAACAAAAGTAAACCAGGGAGAACTAATGTTTTCTTCTCGAAGAATTAACAAGCATTCCTTTACCTATGATTTATTTATCTTATTTTTTTGTGTGTCTGCCATATCTTCTAACACAGGGAAACTTAACAGAGTTTGGCAAAGAGTTATCTTTCTGTTAAAAAAGCGTTGCTTCTGTCCACTGTGGCCATTTATTTACTCAGGGACTCAAAGCAGCCAACAGGACTATCTTAATAAAAAAACTAGCACCAGATGCTGATTCAACTCTATTGTAGGCCTGCAACTAAGGCTCATTTTGCTAATCAGTTATTGTGTTGATTATTAATATTCGGATAGCAAAAGTTCCTCTGAAGAAGATTTTTTTTTTGCAGAATTTCTACCAGGTAAAACTAAAACTTTTCCATTTAAGGAGTTCTGGATAGAGCATAATGATGGAGCAAAACAGTTTTAATATAATTATTATAATTACTGCTCTTACTGGGTTGCTTTGTCCCCTAAAGGCATGTTTTAACTGATTACTGAAATAGTTCACTTAGTTGAATTATTTAAATATTTGATAAATCACGATTGAACTTATTGTTTCAGTACTACTCTATTGTGTAAGATGTATCAAACTGGGATGTATGTAGTTCAATATAAATATGTTGACTGGGCTGTACTGAATTAATTTAATCATATATTTTTGGTTATTAATTAATTTTAATGAACATTTCTGAGCAGAGATTTGTTGTATTGTGGAAATATTCAAATACACTTCCTGACTTGAAACTAACCCTGTTTAATTCTATTGTTATTACAGGTTGGCAGAACTCAGAAATATGGTTTCTAAATCGGATCTATCTTAGGCATCTACACCTACTTTAGTCAAAAGAAATAATTTAAAAGTCGGACTTGATTAGTTAATTTAACGCTTTATAATAATATAACCTTTTAAATGTTTCTGCAGATTCTCTGTGATATTTATCTTTGAGTGGAAAGCTTTTTACTACTGAAATAGGAAAGCTATTTGGTTAAAGATGGGGTTTAGCTCTTCATTAACTCTATTAAGTGTCTAAGGAAAGAATCACTACAGAATCTGAATCTGCAGGCCAATTTGACTCATTGTATTATTTGCTTCCTTTTTAGTTTCTTTTTTGTGTTTTGTTTGAATTATGGGAATGTAATGTGGTGTAGAGATTTGAAGGAGACAAAGGGGATGCTAGACATAATTCAGCAGAGGATAGAAAGAAAACCTCTGGGCGCCAGAGGTGACAGCCATGAGTGTGAGCTTAGACAGGGAAGAAGGAAAAGACAGAAAAAGAAAGGCGGCAGGTCAAAGACCACAGCTCTAATGTCCAAAGGGGGATCTTCTTACATCACTGAGGACTGAGTGAAGGAGCCCATCACGCATGGTTACTCCATGCAAACACACAGCCCCCAAAGACTTCTGTCTCACACACAGCATGAAGGAAGAGCAGTTTGTCTCTTGTTTCTCTTGTTTCAGTGAGGTCAACTGTGCGACATTCTGAGGTGACACCTTTCCAACCAGGGGGCTTCTCATTGGTTAATGACAAATTAGGCAGCTCCCATTTCACCTGTCTCTCACCACTGTCACATCACCTTATACTCCTTAATGCTTCTAATGTAAATATCCTTGTTTAGGTTTCTCTAGGGGATACTTACTCTGGCAAAGGTGAAAACAGTAATGTTTTTCCCTGATAATGACTTCTACGCTTCTTTTACGTCTAATTTTCTGATTTTTAATAGATTTAGATTTTTTATTCTGACTTTATTCTAAGGACTAGAGTTAGTGGTTCAAAATTCAACAGAAAATGAAGGAATTTCAGTTTTCCCGTTTTAGGAATAAAGCATCTGTCTGAGCATATATTTGAATTTTGCAAAGCTAAAAAAAAATGCATCAAAGTTTATGTTATTAATTAATCTAAAGAAAATCTCTGTTTACAGTAATCTACCTGCTGATTATTGTTTCCATGTGATTTTTTAGTCTCTCTGCTGAATTTCTGGGGCTTTTTTAAACTTTATCTATAGTGGGATTTTTTGACAGCTGTCTGATTTATATTTGCAACGTATATTTTTTAGCCTGGAAACTACATCAGGACTTCAAAGGAAATGGGTGCAGGGTTTTAGGCACTACATAAATAGAAGGGTTTACCTTGACCAAGATCCAAGATCTCACAGCATGGTTTGATCTTGGATCAAACCATGCTGTGAAGATAAAGTGTTCGGGCTTCCATCTATTCTAAACCGTTTTCCATGATACAGATCATAAGACACCTAATGAATGATAGCCCTACCACCATATCACCTACTACTCTTGTTATTTAGCATCATTAATCAAAAAGTTGAAAACTATAAAAAGTTCCTTATCGGTCATATATACCATAAGTAATTTCACTTGTACCAGCATTTCTCTGCTGCCTTCATCAAATAAATTTTGAAAATCTGAATAGGAGAAATTATAAATCACTGAACCTGCTTTTGCTTGCCTTCAACACGCCTGCACATGTGCTGGCTAGGGTGAGTGTGAGAGTGAGTGTCTCTGTGTGAATATTGATGAGACAGAAAGAGAGAAAGCTTCGGCATGCAGAGACAGAGTGGCTGCATGTCAAGGCCGCAAACATGTGTGTAGTTGTCTACTCACGGTCCATGTGGCAGATTTGGCGGTGCTGGATTGCTGGAAGGACACCTGGAAGGTGTGCGTCCCCGGGTAGTCGGTGTTGGAGGGGATTGCTGGGGCAGGGGACAGGCCTTCAAAGGTAGAGTTGGGCTGGGAGTAAGGCGAGGGGGTGGGCACCGCCGATGAAGACGTGTTTTCGGAGCTGTAGGGGCTAGCGGACGTGGCTCGGCTCCCCAGGCTCTCCATGCTGCTGCTCAGCAAGTTGTACTGGGACTGGGGGGAGAAACAAAGTGGGAAGAGAATGAATCGGTAGAAAAGGGAGGGAGCAGAAAGGCAGAGGGAGGACACAGGTAGAGGTGCAAAAGAGACAGAGGTTTTGGAAGCTTAAAGGAGGTCGGGTTACAGGGAGAGCTGTGTGTGCATTGCGAGTGATGCTGCACGTGTAACTGTGTAAGTAGGTGTCCTCATCCAATGCTGTGCATTTCTGTTGAAATTTAAACATCACTTGAAGTTGAATACAATTGAGTTGCAGTTTTACATAGATCCACCGCCCCAAATGTTCCCTCAGGGATACATGATGGATCCACACATGATTTGGTCTGCTTAAGTTTTGGCCATCTCCCTTTTTTTCTTTAAGTATGTTTGTAAAGAACAAAGATGTGAAACATAAACAAGTCACAGTTTAAGATTTTATTTTAGGCCCAAACACAACTCTACAGTAATTTGCATTTTATATCATGCTGCAATATTTCGAAATAAAGGCATTAAAAAGGATGATAAAAAAAAAATCATAAACTTCAAAAGCCACAAACAGACTTTTCATAATGAACATTAGCAGTATTTTTCATAATACATTATGTTACATATAGTTTTTGATGATCAAAATTTACGTATAATTGAATTACACCTAAAAAAATCTGGATTGTAAACAGAAATCTTATTTTTCTCCAATATAGTCTGCATGTCAAGCAACTGCATTTCAAGTGTAAACTACCAGCCAGAAAAAAAACAAAAAAACAATTACCTTCTTTTTTACGTAGTACATCCTCTAAAGCATGGGTCTCATTTGTTAAATCTTCAGCCAGTCAAAAGTCCAAACACAACAGAGAGCCGCAGAGTGGAAGAGCATAGCCTATAACCTCAGACTACAAGCAAGGTGTGCATCATTGGACATGTTCTACCGCACACTCACAGACACATGGACTGCTAGGACAGGGGGAAGAAAAGGTGAGGACTGGTGTGGAGAGAGAGGAAAGATACACTGAGATGAGGGGAGAGAAGCAGAGAAGGAAAAGAGGGATGGGAACCCAAAAATTCTAATTATGGCATGCCCGGACATAGACGGCAATGCCGGGGCGCATGTACACACATGCTCTGAAACACCTTGTAAAGGCCTACTCTAAGTCAACACTGTCTGGTCTGACATAGAGAGAAAGATAGAGACTGTGAGAGGAGAGAGAAAATGACAGGCAGGGAGAGAGAGAGCAAGAGAGAGAGAGAGAGAGAGGGGAAAAAGCAAATTGCACAAAGAACAAAAGTTCAAAGGTCAGAACTCCCACCTTCCTGCATTGTGGATCAATCTCACTCTAAATAAGAATCAGAATCAGCTTTATTGGCCAAGTTTGTTTGCACAACAAGGAATTTGACTTCCTTGTTAGTCAACATAGGCCAAAAAAAAAAAAAAACAATAAAAGGTGATAAAGTGGTCAGGAGGTCAGGCATTCTCAGAAACAGAGTTAGCACAACTTTGCAAGCATAACGATGGCAAAATAAACATAAATGGAATTAAAATATGCTTTAGAAAAACAGGAAAGTATAGAGAAACTTCATCGTTAAACTGCTTTTTTTGTTGCTTAACTCTGTGGTAATTGCCAACAGATTCATGTTTTTTTTCTAACTAAACCAAGTAAGGATAACTAATATACTAGCATTATTGTAAACATACTTAAGGCATTTTAAGTTAAAACTAAAATTTTTCCAACTCAATATTGATATGTGGTGATATTACAGATGGATTGTATAAGCAAGTGTCTGTATTTAACATATGAAACTTTTTTAAGTAAGAACTTTTGTTATTTTCATTTTGTCATCACTTTGATGCTGTCAAGCTCTTTGGATGGTCATGGTTATGAATGATGAGGTTTGCCTTAAAAATTTTCAAATAAAGTTAAACACTAGGAGGTTATAGAACAATATATCTTTTAAACGTCAATAGTACTTGACTGTGATTTAAATAAAATTGTATTGTTTTCATTTTTTTTTTATAAAATGGGATCCTATTGATGTATACAAGGAGTGTCCAATTTGCAAATGGTAACAGGGATTAGTTTTAAGAAAGAATGGGGTGTTTTTGGACCTCCAGCAAAGCTATTTAATGAAAGAGGAGTTTCTTTCATTAAATTATGAAACGGAAAATGCATTTTTTTTTTTTTAAACAACTCCAAAAGTCCAACAACTTCTACTCAAAAGTAGACCTTGGTGCACCTAAGCATTCCCTTTTATGTTTAGGATCTAAAATAATTTATATATCCCTATTCTCTCAAGAGTTACCACCTTTTGTTACTTTTATCTGACTTTTTGTGAACCACAATAACTTTTAACTTGAATCTTTGGGCCCTGTGGCAAAACGTTTGGACGTCCTGTTAGCATGTACTGATATGTTAACCACGGTGTTTTAAAAACTATTAAGCTTAAATGAATAGTTGAAATAAGAGTATTTCATTCTGAATCGCCCAATCAAAGTCCAAAATAAAGTCCAAAGTTAAATTTTAATTAAATTTAGAACCCACTGTAAGTAGTTAATACAAGATTATAATTTGATAAATCATGGTCAGGTCTAAAGGGCAAGCATATGTTTGAAAAGAAAACATATTCTTGATGTTGTGACCCTTTTCTTCTGAATTCTCCCAGAATGCTATTCTATTGCATCTCAACTGGCAAATATATGTCCAAATCCAAAAAAAAAAAAAAAAAAAAAAACAACAACTAGTAAAACCCAGATGTGTGATTTTTGTATTTATGTTTTTATTTCTTCCCTCCTCCCTATGGAGGTCACATCCTGCTTACACGCTAATTATTCAGTAATAGGGGGCTTGATTTTTAGGCAGACAGAGAGGAAATGTCACTAGTTCTTTCTCCTACATTCAAACTTGTATTTGACTCTTGAAAAAATACTGTTTATACATATTTTCATAGAAAAACTAAAACAATTTTAATTAATCTCCAATGGTTCTTTTCATTTATTGTATTTAAATGTCCTCAGTAAGAGTAAAGTGGAGCTGAATCTTGTTTTTGTGGACAAACTTTGACTGATTGTGATTCGAAGCTTGACTTTAATTGACCTAAAGCATGTAAAATATCTATAGATGTGTTGAAGGTCATGGAATAAACAAAGAAGGGTAACTTAAGGCTGACAAACTTTCCAAAATAAAAAGGACTTTTCAGCCTCATTTCCCTTTCAGTAGGTTACTTTTAAACTTTGTCTCAGTGTTCCAAATTTCATCACCTTGTAAAACTGAATTATGGTTTCAATATGATTTTAGAAACTATCACACAAATACATTTGCATTTTATTTAATTCTATGGTTTGGCGGAAAATAAAAAAGGCCAACTTTAACGTCTAAAACTTTAAGCAAACTATGTTCATCTAAAAAAAGGGTTGATGCTTGGATCCATACAGCGAGTCATTGCATCTCAGGGAAATATGTGATGTAAAGCATATCAGTCAGATAAAGTGAGATGCTTAGAAAGTAATAACAAGCATAGCAAGTTTTAGGCTCTTAAAAGACAGAAAACTATTCTAGAGATAGAGATTTGTTAACTCATCCACCTTAAATAAATCACAATTAGTGTCTATACTGATGTTTGTCCTTCCTATAAATGGGATATAAAGAGTCATTGTGATGCCCCCCTAATGTCTGTTTACCACCTTACTCTATTATTAAAGAAGCTTTTTGGGTACAAAAGAAGTCCAGGTGTATGTGTCAACAGCTAAAAAAATATTTCACACACTCTCACACACAAACATACACACATACACTGATGCATGTATGTACTCCCAGGTGCACTCCATGGTAATACCTGAACTGAATTCAGAACAAGTTAAAACAAGAGCCTAAACCTTTGCTACAACTGTGTGAGCAAATGTGTGTACGCGTTTCCCATCTAAGCATCATGTGATGTCCCCTATGGGCAGCCATCCTGGTTGCTGTCACTCAAAGTTAAGCTTAAAGGATCAAAACACTAAGAGGGGAGGATTATCTACCTTCGTTCATCGGAGTTAATAAAAAACAATACGTCCAGAATAAAATAACTATCACCTATTTTTACAGCCACTTATTTAGCCAAACCCTGCGATGAGATCAAAACACTGTGGCCACTTTTTATACATTGTCTTTACACATTCACATAAATGGTTTCATTGCCATGCCTCTGGAAAATAGAAGCTAAATGCATGAATGAACAAAATGACAATATAATTAAGTGAAAAGAGCCTAGGTTATGTTTTACTTTGCAGATCCAACTATGCAGTTGTGAGAATAAAGGAAGGCAAATGCAGAGTTGTGTGCAACAAGGTTTCCCCCTGCAGGAAATTTCAGGCAAAATTCAAGATAAATTCTTAAGTCTGTTTTACAATATATTGTTATTGTAAGGAATGGAAGTATAATTTGAAATTATGCAGAGGGAAAAAACACCTTGTAACTTGCAGCACAAACACAAATTTAACAGTCATTAAAACAGAGGATAGAGATTATCGCAAAATCAAATCTATATATTTATGTGTATTATATGTACATTGAGAAAAAATAGCTTATAAACCTAAAGTACAATTTGTATTAAAAGGCCAAAATAATGCTAAGAAAGTATCCTCTATGCCATCACTCCACCATTATCTGCTCCATGCATTGATAGGCTGGATGAATCCATGCCATTTGGTAAATTGCATGGATGCAATCTGCAGCTGTAGCTCATCTTCTTCAAAGTTCAGCCTGGTGTGCTTTCAGTAATGATATATTTCATACCTGCTCTAACAAACAGTATTTCAATAATTCATACTATCCTGCACATTCCAAAAAAGTTTATAAATAAGAATTCACTGGACTTTGTTTCCAAGTAAGATGAGGTAAGACAAGGAACCAGCGCTGAGGAACTGCACAAGGAGAGTATTTATGCAAGACTGAACAAAGAGAGGACTAACGAGCTGATTGGGAGCAGGTGTGAAGAGAGGAGTCTAGAAATGAGCTCGGGAAAAGGAGAACAACACAAAAGGGCAACAAATAAAAACCTAAGAACTGAAATATAACCAGTAAACTCAACAAACTAGGAATTAAACCGATAAAACTAAAAAAACATGGAGCAAAGTAAAACTGAATGCTCAAAAAAACATAACAGAACCAAAACTGTGACAAGGACAACCTCTTTAGCACCTCTAAATATCAGTTTCTTATTTATGAAGCACTTTAAAAGCAACATTAGCTGCACAAAAGTCCCGCACAACAAACAGTAAAATTAACAGTAATGATAATAACAAGCAAAAACAATATAATAAAATCATCTCATAAAGATACATATAATGATACTTAGATGCATCTCTTTGTGAAAATGTGATTAGCATTTTGTCATATCTGTTATCTAAGAATTAAATATGTGTAAAAAAAAAAAAACTATAAAAAAACTTGTAGATTTTACAGCCTGTTGCTGTTTCTCCTGTCCAGGTAAAAACCCACAGGCCTACCATGATGCAGATTCATCTAACCTCTGAATATGTTTTTTGTAAATATGTCTGGCCCTTATAAACTGATGCAAAACACAAGAACATTAAATAAGCATTCAGCTCCCATATACGTCTTTCAAACAAAATTAGAAATTCTTTAAAAGATGATGCAGAAGCGATATGAACATTGCTTATTTTAAGTAATATACAAATTTTTGTTATTTCAAACAGCAATAAAAACCAAGACACATTTTAAATACTCTTTGCAATTATTAAATATACATACAGGGAGGCCATTTAGAACTCTTTACGAACATTAAAAATAACTGCTAAACAAACATCTGCACAACAATATTTTTTTAAATCGGTCAATGTGAACTATTATAAGCTTGCATGAACATACCATGTCACACAGCATCCTGTGGCGTCTGAAAGGTTAAAGCTGTTTCTGCAATGCTTCTGCTGTCAGCTGTTATGGTAACATCTAACTTCTGCACAGCCAGTTGACCTTACTGTGCAGACAGACATTATGAAGGACCGAAGACGCCCTGCCTCTTCCTCCTCCACTTCCCTCTCTTAACTCTGCCTTTTTTTTACTTGCTATGCATCTAACAACAATCTCACAACATATTCTCGCCCCGCCTCTTTTTTCATGTCATGACTATTCATTAACCAGCCAGGCAGGTCAAGGCTTGCCCACTTTAAGACGATATGAGAGCTATATTCAAGATTGAAAAGGCAAAAAACAGAGGTGTGGTTGGAATTCTGATTATGAGACACAGATTTATAAGCTACAAGATGAACCATGCCAAAATGAGTCCTGCCACCATTTTTCTATATTCAAAAACAAATTCTCAATGTTTCTTTCTTTTTTTTTTCCACATGGATGTGTGACTTAGAGGCCACCACCTGCAGAGTATTCACCTGCAAACTTAATACGTCTGCTTGTTAATGCACCCACACATGGACAAACACTATCCAACAGATGGCTCTAAAGTGGAGCAGCAAGGGGTTCCATGGGATTTCATGATCCCTTCCCCAACAAACACACACACATACACACACTTACACAAGGTCCCAACAGGTTACTCAGCATAGAAACAGAGAGGGAACGGGCTGCTGAATGGAGGGAAACTATATTGGGGGGAATTCTCCCTGAAAGGGAGGGAAAAGGAAAAAATACAAACAGCAAAAGCAGATGAATTTGTGTAGAAGAGGGATATGGAGAAAAAAAATACATTTCATATAAAAATATGATCCAGCAACAAAAGAGCACAAAATTCCTCTTTAAACCAAAGAAAAACTCCTGTTCCTACCATCACATTGTCGTTCATATCTCTGATGTGATAAACGTCCATGGAGACCTCTGCACAGTTTCGGTGATTCCCTGGAGTGCTGGTAGAGGCTACTGGATGATCACCTCTATGATTGTTTGTAGGAAGCTCATAGTAGGTACTGTCTGGCTCTCTAGAACAAATATAACAGGGATATGAAACAAATACAAAACATTTACATTCTGAAGAACAGTTTTAATGTACTTTAGCTTGAACAAAGATGACTGGCAATTTTCTGATTTTTCGAAAGCATAATTTACAATTTTATAATCAGTGTAGAACAATTTAGTCCAAGTTCAATCAGTTTACATATTGCAGATTTGACGCTGGTCCCACTCTAAGGTGGGAAAAATGGCAATAAAGAGCAGAAATACACCCTTTGTTTTTGCAGAAATACATTTGCTGATGCAGTTAAAAGAATTTAAACAACCTATAGCCTAGTGCTTAGAGCATTGCCCTTGGGTGCAGGAGGTTCTGAGTTCAAGCCCCACTCCCACCGACTGCCACTTTGGTTCCGTGAGCAAGACTCTTAACCCCCACACTGCTCCCCGGGTGCCGGACAATGGCAGCACACTACTCCCCAAGGGGATGGGCTAAATGCGGAGAGTGAATTTCTCCAGTGTGAGATCAATGAAGTTCAATTATTATTACTAAATATTTTTTCCCAGGTCTACCTATAAGATTGATGAATTTCCTATAGCACCTTTAAATAAAGACTTTGTATAATCTTTATCTGCAAAAACAAATGGAATCAATTTCCTTTAAAAGAAACAATGGAAAAATAAAACCTTTCAATTGTATAGATCAAAAAATTATCTACCTTGGTATTCTTAGCCAGTCAAAGGTTTATCACTTACAGAGAGCTCCACAGGTGCTCCAAGGTGCCTCCTTCCTCAACAACAGTAGACTGAGACATCTTAAAAGATGGACAGTTTGGTGAGGGGCAGGTTGCTCTGCAAGACACAAAGATCTTTGTTAAAGTTTTCTTTACAGATACTAAATAATAACTGAGTAAATCTACCAATTTTGTGAGGGGATTTTCAACTAGAGTAAAAGGGTACTCAAACTGTGATACAAATATTGGTGGTGCTTGACCTGCTAGCAGAACTCATGACACAGCTTGAAATGAGTTGCAAAGTGAATACAAGAGTACAAATACTCGTACAAACGAATTAACTGTTTTGGAGTTTTGTGAGGAAGGTGGCCAAAAGATAAATTATTCATAGATATTCATCTTTGCTTCCTCATAAAATTCTTAAAAGAGAAAGTTGCTGGATAGCAAGTCAAATACTCTACAAACTAAAGTATGAATTAATAAACCAGGAAAGGGTAATACTATTACAATAGAAAGGAATAGAATAGGATATAATATAATATAATATAATATAATATAATATAATATAATATAATATAATATAATATAATATAATATAATATAATATAATATAATATAATATAATATAATATAATATAATATAATATAATATAATATAATATAATATAATATAATAGAATATAATAGAATAGAATAGAATTGAATAGAATAGAATAGAAAAATGGTCACACAAAGGTGGACCTTAGAAAGGTGTATAAAATAACATGATAGTGAATTAAAAAAAAAATAAACAAATTAAATAATGTACTGTAAAGTGTTTTAACAATATAACAACTGTGCACCTGGAGAATAATTAACTATGGACATTTTTACAGTCATGGATATTTGAAAATAGCAGCACCATCAGAGATGTGCAAAATAACAGCAGCATGTCATTTAACTGACAAATGTAGACTTACCTATTCAACTCTGCAGTCTGAACTTGTGTTTAGAAATGACATCAAGACCAACTAAACTATGCTAACTAAGCTTGCTAACTCTTTTGCAACCTAGTACAAGTACATTTCCCCAACGTGAGATCAATGAAGTCAAAACCAATAAATAATAGTAATGACAAAGAACTCATTTGTGCTTTTAAATGCTTTTGTGATATATTTACAAAGACAGACTGCATAGTACTGTGTACAATTTTGCATATTTTTGTCATATCAAATCATTAACAGCATATAAATATATTAGTATCAAACTATTTATGTTACTATTTGCTGTCGCCAAGGTGTAAATATTATATTATATTATAAATCTTTATATTATATTATCAAATATGATATGATATTATAATATATTATAATATATTGGATTTTTAGGTTTGGATGATCAAACACTTTCTCAGAGGTTTACACTGTTAAAAGTTGAAGTTCTTTGCTCTCCTTTTATCTGAACACCTAGAATTATGTTTTTTTTTTATTGATTTAAAATTCAAATTTCATTATTATTATTATTGTTTTACTGAGAGGAAAAGTGAAATGAATATCAATTACAGAATGTTCATGTGTCTTCAGGATTTATCGAACAATTGACTTTAACTAAGAGCCATTTAAGTAGGCCTAGTTTAGATTCAAAAAATGTCCTGAAAAAATAAAGCAGAAGCCATTTTGTTAAACATCCATACGGAGTTTTTCTTTATGTCCTTTAATATGTTAGTCCTCTTGACTAGACTACGCCATTAATAGGACATGTAAATAAGCAAAAGCACATTTATTTTGGAAGCAAATTATGACCTTTCCCCCCAGTGCTCAGGAGGCCTCTTAAAACACTGATTTCATATAAAACATATTTACTTATTTTTTTTAAGTGATGTTGAGGGTTCATAACGAATAGAAAGTTTGGAAACGAGTTACCAGGAAGGGTGAGACACACAAAGAAGCATGCTAGCAGCACGCCTTCATTCAGGTGTGATTGCACTCATAGTCCCAGCGAGGTGCCACAGGGTACCAGGGGGCCTGAGCGAGTCCAGACTTGCCTCATTCATCGCCTCCCCATTCCGAGGGGAAGCATCTCCTCATCGCTCTCCGAATACCCGTCTTCTTTTAATATAACGACAACATCACATTCTCTCAATGGAAAACCATGAGCGCAGCCTTACCAAAAGCTCTGAGGTTGTCCTGGAAAGATCTAAAAAAAAAAAACAAGCTATGCCTTGATCTTGATTTTCAGAACTATTTTTGCCTGTCATTTCAGAACGAGTGAACATTGTTTTTGATAAAGATGCAAACAAGTAGAAGGTTTATCGCAGTTGCAGAAGGTTGAATGTCTTGAATTTCACCTAAATCTTCAGTTTGAAAATGCAGAAAATGATCGCAGGTCGATATCCAGACATGGAAAAAGTTTATTATAATATAGATTTCCCTATATCTCCATCATGCATTGCACTGCGCAAACAAAAAATAATAAATAAAACAAAATAATAAAATTAAATAAAGCGGAAAAGTGCAGGATTTTGAAATTACGCACTGAGAGAAAGGGTAAATAAGTCAGGGTTGCTATTGATTCAGCATTTTCTGCGAATTTCTAAAAGCCATTCTAGGACCATTTGTACAGGACAGTGGCGTGTTTCCTTTGCTCCTCACCTGATCGATTTAAGATATGCAACTCTGTAAACATCTGCAGAGCTAGATTTGTTTCTTTTGCATGATCTTTCAAAGAAACAGTTGCAAGGTCTGAGACAGTCACATAAACTGCGGCAGCTATGTGGCTGCAGAGCGCCGCTGGCCCTGAGCGCATCTGGCGCCTCTGGAACAAACACAAGCGCGCAGCCAGGTGATGGGAAATAATAGGAAAGAACATACCCAATGCACTATCGTATTGTTTACAAAAATAATTAGAAAAAAAAATATTTTTTTTCATTTAAGTGGGTAGGAAACTTTAACCAAAAGACGTCTCCAGTTAGTCCAGTATTAAAAAATGTTTATAGCTATAAAATTTTCTTTTTTTTCAAGTGCTGCTTTGTTTTCCGCAATTTTTCTGCGTCTTCACTCCACGGTTACAGCACCCATGACAACAAACAGTCTATACACGCACACCAACTTCCCAAGGGCCATTAAAAAAAAAAAAAAAAAAAAAAAAAATCAGTCTCAAATGAGCATAAATTAAATTTAAAAATTGTTTTAGTCTCCATCCTATTGAGCCCGCGTGAATTATCTCACAGGAGAATTAAATGTGCTTTTCATCTCGGTGAGCAATCTGAGTGCGTTTGATGTTTAAGTTTTTTTAATCACATTTGCCCGTTAAATGCTATATCTTTTATTTATAAAGCTATGTGTAAACTCAACTTGGTCTTAATATTATTAAAAGTGTCTATACTCTGAGTTTGTTTTCTATTTTTCTATAACGACTAAAAGTTAACAAAACGAGACCATATAAACTACTTTAATCAGTGCAAATGTTTTATGCTTTATAATATATCGCTTTTAAAATGATTAACGAAATAGAATAACATAGCCTACATTAGTAGTAATAACACAATAAAACCCAATAAACGTCGAAACACACTATAAATGGCACACAGAACTATAATTCAATTTCAACATAACATTAACCATCTTTTTATAAGTATGTTTAAATGATCTAATGCTGAGATATGGAGAAATAAGGGGCCTACCTTAAAGTTAGTCTTACTCCAATCCGAAGAACCAGGAATGATGTTGCATCCAGAACCTGTCTGTTTATCGAACATGCCAAAAGAGTGACCCTCCATAAAAAATGGAAACATGGAAAAAGCAAATAAACCAAACATATATCGACCGAATTTAGCTCTGATAAGAGCCGGAGAGCGCCATTGACTTTTCAGGGAAACAATATGAACCAGGAGTCAGGAGGAAAACTGATTTGCATCCTCTTCAGAGAAGTGATGGCTTTACTGATCGAGACCGAAGAGACAGAAGCCAAGCGTCTTTTTTTTTTTTTTTTTTTTTTTTTTTGCGCAGAGGGAGATGCGGTAGCGCGGTTTGGCCTCACTCAAGCGGGAACAAGATATCTTCAGTTTCCAAGAAAAAAAAATAGATATTAGCAAAGGGAATACAATTCAACGCCATTTTTGAAAAATAAATATGTCATCAAATAGTCAATAAAATACTATATTGCATTAGTCAAGCAGTTTATAACGACACAAACCTAAATAATAATAATAATTTCCATCTGGAACAAAAATTAAAACTATTATTATTTGTCTCAATGATTCTAAAATAATGTCCCAGACAGAGTAAACTAAACATTTCGTACTTATTCCTGTTCTATGTTGACAAAAACGGACTTAGACACTGGCACATAAAGAAAATGTAATAGAACAACATTTCCCAGAACGCGGAAGTGTAGGCGCGCGTTGATTGGCCAGCACCGGTGTGTCGTTTTACTCTCATAGAAACAAATCCATCAACAGTTGGATTAACAGTATGCGGTTCTTATGCTTTCAAACAAACGTAGAACAAGGTTCTTTGGATTGTTTATGGAACGTTGTGCATCTCACAGTCTGTTGAAGGAACTAAGGCCATCGGTGTCTGGAGTAGGTTTTGTTTACGGATCTGAATATTTGAGAAGGTTTGCTTAACCGCTCAGTAGTGCTACATGCTAGCAGGGAACGAGCTCATTTACATTTACAATTTAAAATAAACCATTTACAATTTAAAATAAACCCTAATAGTTTATATTTGCAGTTCGTGTGTAGGTGCGGTTAGTAAACAAACAAAACTGTTACTAAATGGGGGGGGGGGGGGGTAATTTATAACGTGTTTATTTTTTGTATTATCAGCATGCCAAAATAATATCATATTCTGTTTTAGTCTTTGCACTCAGAATTTATGTTTGGATACTGTTTTATTCTAGTTTATGGGCGTAGCTTCCAGTTACATTTGGTTCTATTTTTAAAAAATTTGCTATAAAAACTTTTTGTTTGTAGTTTCTAAATGGGTTGAACGGAAACATTTTGTTGGGCGTCTGGCGCCATCATGCGCCACAGATAGAGAACTACAATAGAACCTTTGTTTACATGAAGTAAAGATTTTTTTTGTACATTTTTTAAAGATTGAATTCAACTCACGTGTTTTCTCTTTACAGGAATAACTGTGGTTGTAAAATGAATTTCTCAGAGGTTTTTAAGCAGTCCAACCAGCTTTGCAAAGTTTCACCTGATGGAAAATATTTGGTAAGTGAGCAGATTACAGTTATCCCATCATGCTAAACTATATTCATACTAGAAAAAAAATATATAGTAATTTATATGCTATAAATATATATCTCAAGTAAGATTTTTCTGGTTGATGCCAATCTTCTATATAGATAATCTAGAAATGTAGATAGATATACTTTCTTATTGTTTGTTTTGCAGATACTGTAACAGGAACATCTGATTCTGACCTCTGATTAACTGATTGCTCCTCTGGTACTATTGTATTAGTGCAATTTTCTGCAATGTTTTGAATTTGTTTTTCTTCACAGGCTACCTGTGTCCAATACAGGCTAGTTGTGAGAGACATCAGCACTTTGCAAATTCTGCAGCTCTACACCTGTCTGGATCAAGTATCCCACATGGAGTGGTCCTCTGACTCTCTGTTCATCTTATGTGCTATGTACAAAAGGGGTCTGGTTCAGGTAAGAGATAAAGTTATTAAACTTAATCTGGATTTTAGGGGGAAAAGTGTAGTAAGTGATTCACAAAGGTTTGGTAGGGACCTACTAGAGGTTGAGAATGAACAAATTTGGTTTCCTGAGATCTGACATCAAACTCAACAAAAACCTAATTATAATAAAACATATTTATGCTGTATATGTATAACAGACAAAACACTACGAGCAAATGGATACAAGCAAATTAATTGATGATAATAGTGTTGTTGTTTT
Source organism: Cyprinodon tularosa (assembly GCF_016077235.1). Lineage (NCBI taxonomy): Eukaryota > Metazoa > Chordata > Actinopteri > Cyprinodontiformes > Cyprinodontidae > Cyprinodon > Cyprinodon tularosa. The sequence goes on along the minus strand of NW_024039245.1, from coordinate 59,963 downwards.
TTTTGTCATCCCACCTGTTTTTAGTTGTTTAAGTTTATACTGAAGCGTTAGTTGAGTTCGGTCATAAGCAATCTTACCCATTTTTTTGAGGGTCAGAAGATGAAAATATGGGGACCACTAATCGAGGCTTCCTTTTAGCTGCATTTTAGAAATGTTACAAATTGATATAGACATTCTGTTCAGATTTGTTTTCTAAAAAGCTCTCAAATAAATATATAAAGGATCATTGTTCAGAATTGTAATGATGACAGTATGATACAACTGGCATCACCTCTATAAAATACCCCTTTATGAAGCAAAACTTTTCTTTAATTTTTCTTTAAAATTGTGAAAGATTTTCTTTTGTTTAGATGAATTTTATTGATATTGTTATTTACTGTTTTACTGTTTATTCAAAATTTGAAACGTTTTTTTTTTTCCATTTCTTTATTCAAAGTTTTAAAAAAACAGGAAAAGATGCGCACTTGTGGGCCTTATTAAATATGAATGCTGTTTTTCACCAGGTCCATGTTTTTTTTTCAACTGGACAATGCAGGCACACATGTATAATTATGTTTTTATTTGATATAGATTGTAGAGAGAACTACATATTTAGAATTATTTGCAAACCTTTTCCAGATTTATGATTTTGTCCCTTTAGGAGAAATCTTAATAAAGAGCACTTTAGCAGTTTTTTCCTTTCTATTATTAAGTAAATAAAAACTTAAAGGGAATTGAAGTTTAACAACTACTTTTGAAATGTATAATTGTTACAGCAATTTACTTGTAGTAAAATGTTAACCCTATCTGAAATAAAAGAAATGTTTATAGACATTTTTTATTGAACCCCCCCATGCCCTGAAACAATAAACACTGGAATAAATACATTTAATCCAATTTAGTCCAACATTTAATCCAATTCAAGCATCTTACCTATGAAAGGGTATCCAGTGCCAGTCTTTCATGATTTCTGATCTCTTATGCGTCTTCCCAACTTTGAATCAAGTTTTAGAAATTACAGAGGCGTATGTTAGAAAGTCATCAACAGCTGCTAATGGCTATTCTTCTATCATTGTCTTCCTTGCTCTGGATTCCTCTTCAGGTGTGGTCTCTCGAACAGCCAGACTGGCACTGTAAGATTGATGAGGGCTCAATCGGACTAGTCTCCTCACGCTGGAGTCCAGACGGACGTCACATTCTCAACACCACCGAGTTCCATGTAAGTGTGAAGGTAGTTGGTTCATGTGTCCATGCATCTAATGGAAATGTTTTTATGTGTGCGCTTGTTTGGTTTCAACTGTTGCTGGCTTGTGTGGAAGGGGAGACCTGAAAATAGACAGACACCAGAGCTTTCCTTGACTGCCTCTACACCCCCCTGACCCCCACCTGCTGCATGTATTCAGCCTGATTTCATTCCTTCCCTCCTGTTAGCGTCCTGTCATACATGAGTCTGATGTACCTCAAACACATGGGTGAAATGTATGCGTGCTCTGTTATGATCCTAGTAAGCAAATTCTTTGATTAAATTTAAACTGCTAGTAAAAACAGATGAAACAAACACATGAATGTTTGTTTATGTTTGAAGAAAGGATTTGAATAGATTTAGCTAGCTGGGTAGACACAGTCTGTTGCCCGATGGGGTTTAAAGTAATCAGGTTTCTTTCTTTCTATGAATTCTTAAATATTGACCTCTTAGCAAATAATGAAAAACATTTTTTTTCCATAACTATTCATCAGTGTAAGCATACCGTGAAGTCGTTTTTTCTTTATCTCAGTTTAACTTTCTCAAAAAACTTGAATGTATAAAGTTTTATAAAACTGGTTAAATCCATTCAGAGAAGTTATTAAACATAAGAGAGATTATATAAAACATCTAAATTATAGCACAGAGGGTATTAAAGGTGCCAATTTCCATACTATTATTTCACTCATTTCTGCACAAGTAGCTTACGTGAATTTTTAAATACTTGTTTTGGCTGTATTTGTTAGTAAATATTAGCGTTTTGTATATTTATCATACCAAGACCAAGTGAAGTAATTGATCCAAGAACGTCCCAGTGAAGGTATGAAAAGAGAAAATTTTAGAATCAAGTGTGAAAATGTGCAAAAATATATTTAATGCTAAGAGGGATAAGAGACGAGTAGCATTCAGAATACAGGATGAACATAATTTTTATTACGGGAGGTAAAGCTGCTGAAGCTTTCAGATTTTTCTGCCAAGTTGATGGATGTGTGAGTACTATAGACAGATTATGACGAATAACAACAATGTTTATGTCTACTTATCACACCTGGTTCAAAAATTAATTTTAGGCTAAAAAGGACTAGGTAAAATATTGCGATATATATTCTGTGTTTATTTTCTTTTTATCTTAGAATAATTCTAGCTTTTGTGTTTTACTGCATTTTATAGGCATCGTGTGTGACTAGGCCCCATTAAACAGTATTTAAATTGTTCAACAAAGCCAAAGTTATATAATATAAAAAAAAAATAAAATAAAATACACTTATATGAGTTTAGCAAACTCTAACCATGGTTTGATGGTGCCTTCACTGGTAATGGTTAAAGACAGGGGTATTGGCTGATGAGTAGACAACCCAACTATTCTTCCCTCTCCTGAAAACAACACTCTTTAAGCACATCGACAAAGTTCTCTAAGCAGCTCAGTCTGCACTACTTTAAATCTATCAAATGTCTGGTGACATTAATTTTTTATTTAAATTTTTTTAGATTAGGCTCACCTCTTCCTGGCTCACCTACTCCAAAGGGTTAAGATGATTCTTATGGGTTTGATCATCATTTATTATAAAGGTGCAAAGACAAAACTGAACCCAAGATACATCTGTATACTTTTGTATATAGAAGACTTTAACATCAGGTAAATCATTTAAATAGTGATGTCAGGAATTAGCTCAGCTTTAACCCTGCATACAGTCAACAAGCTTTAACCAAGAAAAAATGAACCAAACTATGGGATCATACACATAAAAATTGTCTTATGGGTGTGGACCAACTTTATATCACGAATAGACAAAAATGGAACAAAATGATAGTTATGAACTATTGAAAAACAATGGTGTCAGTTGTAGATGTAATTTTTTTTATATAAAGTTGCTGGATTTGTGAATGTTTTTGCATCTTTAATATTAGTCTTCCTAATCTGGTGCTGTGCATTTCCTCTCTTCTGTGTCACACATTGCGTTTCTGAACATGCTAACTTCACATGCAAGCTGTCTCTTTCCTAGCTCTGATTATGCATAAAAATATAGTTTTATTTACCGGTACTGTTTTTTTTTGTTTTTTTTTTTTACACTTGAAGAAAAGCATACACATAAATGAAAACAAAGGGAATATGTCTAGTGTTTGCACTGGAATAAAAATGTGTTTTTGTTTCAATGCTCTAAAGATGGTGACACTTTAAAACACAGGAAACAGGACCCACTTTGCATTACTTCTTGAAGGTAATACTATATATATATATATATATTAAAAAAAATGGTATAATTCAATATCTAGAACTCCCTTTTTTCTAATCCACTCCCTAAATACTTGAAATTGGTTTAACTATATTTTCCTGGAAGCTGATTTGATTGATTAATAACCATTTAGCAAAGTTCAGACAAAGTGAACCCAAAAGTTCCAAAAGGACTTAGATCTTGACTCTCAATTAACGATTTTTTTTTTCTTTCTGATGTGTGGAGGTTATTTGATGCTCTTTTATGGTTTCCTCAGATGCTCAAAACAGCTCCATAGACAGATGCTTATTGCACCTTTTTTCTATAAGCAAAAAGACGCCCAGACTAATAAAGACTAGTTTAGTTATTTTCTGTTCGTCGTCTTTTATATTGAGTCCATAGCAAAGGGTGAGAAGACATAGCAGCTATGCTCAGAGCATGCAGAATATGATGGGGCACCATGGGAGGCCACGTCTGTCATGCTGAACCTGACTCCAGGACTTAGTTGACAGGTGCTGTGGTGCAACTACGAAGTCCGTCTGGTCTGGAGAAGGGTGCAGGGAGTGCAACGGTCTGCGTAATGACTGCTTTATGTCTGTTCCAGTCTTCCAAGAAAAAAAAAGAATGATGGATAGATGTTCTCTCTAAGAAAGAGCAAATGTTATGTTTGGAGAGGTCTGATTGGAGATTTGCTTAAAGTAATGATATTTTTTAATCAGTGATGCACCCTTATTGGTACTTTATCCATTTCTTATTGTTTTCCTAAGTTTGACCTTTTGATTTGAATTTTCTTGCATGTATAGAAACTTGTTTGTGTAAGGTGTATTTAAGAAATCGATGCAACCAGCACTAATCTAAAAAAAACATTTTTTTGAGGTTGTAGGTTATATCCCCTGAATGGTTGTTTGTCCTGTTTGTCTATGTGTTGCCCTGCGATGGACTGACGACCTGTCCAGGGTGTACGCCGCCTCTCCCCTGTAGACAGCTGGGGATAGGCACCAGCAACCCCGCTTGGGATAACTGTGATGGAAAATGGATGTATGGATAGTTTATATCCCATAAAAAGGGAATTAATTAAAGGGTCATTTCCATTTATTCAAATGCATGTTTTTACTAAAGTTAGATCAAACTGCATCACACACACGGATGCTGAGAAAGTTTGTGTTTTAGGTTTTTTTGTACTCAATGAACAGAGGGGGAAAACATCTGCTCATTGCTCTTGTACCTATTGGACTTTACTATTACTTGTCATTTAATAAATTGGCTGATCTTAATTGTTGGCAGGGCTGGGCGATAATTCAATAACAATATATATCGATCGATAGACGTGTGGCGCAATAGAAAAAAAGAGAGTCGATAAAAAAGAAACGCAGTTTTCCTTCCTTCTCATTGTAGCCTGGCATGTAGGTTCATGCTAGTCACTGCTTCCTCCCAACCAATCACAATCGCGGACCCAGGCACGCCGTCACAAAGCGCCGCCCTCTCAAACCACAACACAGAGCACATTTATTTGTTATATTTATTTTGGTCACTTTTCTGGTCACTTTAGTTTATTCTTTGTCAGTATTTAATAACATAACCCAGGTCTCTTAAGTTATTTTTCTTTAAAACAGTTCTGTTATGGTTAAAAAAGTTGGTTAAATAAAGATTTAATTTATTAATTAATTAATCTGTGTTTGTATTCTTTATTAAAAAATAAATCATTTAGCAATATTATAAAAAGTCCAGGCAGAGCTGCACATAAAATATGGTTTCAAATCTTTTCAATAATTATCGATATCGATCAATATGCATTTTTTTTTATCGATAAGCTTTTTTTCTATATCGCCCAGCCCTAATTGTTGGTCAGCTGCATCACTTATTATAGACTTTGGAAGGCTTAAAATCTTAATTACTTCACTCATGTTTTTTATGCGGTCCGGGAAAAGGATGGATTATTATAAAGTAATTTACAGCTTTAGAAAATGTGTGGGGTAAAAATAAATACAGAAAAACTATCTGAATTTCTTAAATTTTGTTTGTATCCCAGTCTAAAACAGTTTATTTTTTTTTTTTTTTTTTTTTTTTTTTTTTTTTTTTTTTTTTTTTTTTTTTTTTTTTTACAGTGTCCTGTCTGGCAAGGTGGCAATAAGAATAATTGTCTTGATGCCAAAAGGAGCCCAACAGATTTTACTTTCACAAGTGTAGCGGTATCGCAATTGCCATACCGCTCCACTTGTTTCATGTATATAAATTGCTTTATTATAATTATGCAGGGAGTTTTACAGTTCATATGGACACTGCAATGTAAGTAGAGCAGAAAAACAGAAGAAGAAGAAGGAAAAAGAAAAAAACAGGACAAAAGATGAAAGAAAGAGGAGATAGGAAGGAGACAATGACAAAACATTTTCAGTCTGCTTCAACACCTGTAATGAGATGGAGAAAAAAAAAAGAAAAAAGAACAGCACAACCAAAAAACATGGTACGAGATATACAATAAAGCAAACACCTTGAAACTATCACTAAAGTAATATTATTAAGTCTGACATGTACTCTGTGTTACCTGAAGATATGAATGTGGGGTTTCTGTTTGGAAGTGAGTCTAAAACAGTTTAATCTATTCATTGACCCATCTATCTCCCAATTCATCCATACTCTGGACAGTATTAAAAAATATATATATATCGACTAAATGTGATCAAAATCTATATACTTTGATCTGGACAATTAGAGAAACTTAATTAGGTTATTGACCTGAGCTTTACTGCATGAGTTATTTACCAAGCTTACTGTCGTCATTGTTGTGGTGAGAACTCTCAATGAACAGGTACAAACTGGGAAATATAGTTATAAAGAAGGTTGCAAAACCAATACAAAGAAAGGGGAAAAACAGACAATTATTCTGACTTTGCCAAGCAGCCCACTGAACTTACCTTCACCCCGACTCAGGATTTCATTAACGCAGTGCCAGACTGGTGTCCGTGTCGAGCTTAAATTTCAGCTCCACTCATAAACAGCCTGCTATATTAACTTGTTTAGTGACAGCTGCCTGTGGTCTGCATCATGCCTTTGTGTAAGTGTTTGTCCGTCTATGTGCTGGTAAATCTGCTTAGTTGACTGCCTTAATTACTCGATTTTTACCCAAACCAAAATCCTCTGTATTCTTTATTAATAAGCTGATCTCTTTTACCCTAACACAACTGAATCTCATCTCTGAAAGGCACAGGTCAGCTCCCCTTAAAGTTTTACTAGAAAGCTGCTCTGCTTAAGAAAGTCCTAACATTTGTCTATTGAGGCTTTTTTTTAGTAATTTCCTGTAAGTTCAAGTTTCAATCACTGAGTACCCAACTTAATACTCTTTAAACATTCCTGTTATTAATTCTTAACAAATGAATGGGTGATAAAAAAGAGGGTAGAGAATGGAGCCAAGGACAGGCAGCAGGGTATCTTCTTTTAGGATTTTTAACATTGCTGAGATCAGATTAGCTGGGGCGCTTTTTGAATGTCCAGCTAAAGCGTTTCTAACATGTAACATTGTTGGCAATACTGCTACTGTATACTGTAAATGTAGGCAGCTGATGCACAGCAATGCGTGACAATAAGGCACCCATACCCTTTGTAGGCTATGAGAGGCGCTTGTTCCTTGGTAAAATCATAAGATGGTAACAGGAGATATGAGCTATACTGGTTTGAGATATATATTTTTTTATGTGGAATGTCCTCTGCCTAATCCTCTGTTGACAGATAGGGTTATACAGCATCAGATGCACTTTCTCATTCTCCAGCCATCACACAGTCATGCAGTAAAAATGGATGATAGATTTATTGCACGGTTTCCGCTCTAACAGTATATTCTTACTAAATTATCTGTTTATTAATCCTCTGTCCTTAGATCAGGGTAACAACTAGACCACTGACACTTCTTGAATCACATCTACCTATTTTAAAGCTCTTCCTCTGGATTGTTGAGAATACTTCCTTTTAACCCCAGTTTCTAATTGCATTCCACCCCACGGGGCAAAGCTTCTCCCTACTATTTCGCTCACACACACGTTTTTCCTTTCCAGTTTAGAGTTACACGCTTTTCTGGTCCTGATAACTGCATCACATATGTGGTGGGCTCAGAGCATTTAAGAGTAAGCATGTGGGTGTTTGAGCACTGTTGACTCTGGTTGTTATGGCAGCTTAACTGAGGGGAAGTCCAGAAAGTCTGCAGTGAGATGTTATTGCAGGGTCTGCACAGCTGGGTGACCAAACTGGCTGACTAAACAGTAAGGTCAACACTTCAGTTCGTTGGGGTGACAGGTTTACCCCTGTTCAAATGTCTGACTAAATACTATGATAAAATGGTATTCACTTCCACTAGTCCAGCCATGCAGATTCTAAAAATGACTGCAGTTAAAGCGGGAACATTTTTGATATAATTAAATGAAAAAGACTCTTGATTGAATTAGTTTTATCCCTAAGCTCTTTATTATTTAATTTGTAGTTTGCAGAATAGAATGGAAATTGTTTAGGTTATAAAGCTAAATATGTAATGCAAAATATTTATTTCTGATACTTCTTACATACTATTTAAATAGATGTACATTACCAAAGAAATAATGACAAACATATTACTTCATTTGTAGCATGTGTCATACTATTTTTATATAGCCATAAACATTAGCCAAAAGTCTATCTGAATACATATGTGGCTTTTTAATGTAAATAGAATTATTTGAGTACCATCAATAATTTTACCTTAAATATTTTATTTGATAATATCAGTCAAAAAATGTTTATGCTCTTTGCATACAAAAGCTACCCCTTTGTTTTTTGTCGGTCATCTTTTGTTTCGAGTCCATAGAAATGGTGGGAAGACATAGCAGCTGTGCTAAAACCATGTGGAATAAGATGGGGGTGTTTGCAGCTCCTCTAATAAAACACTATCAATTAGGGTTGTCACGATACCAAATTTTTCAACTCGATACCGATACTAAGGAAAATATTCGATACTCGATACCATTTTCGATACCACAAGGATAAAATTTCTAAATTTCAACAGAAATATACTTTGATTAAGAATTAAAATACAATAAATAAATAAATACAATAAACAATAAGAACAACATTTTAAGGTTGTTTGCTGTGCACCGTAGTTAGCAAGCTTGATAAAAAACTTACAAAATTAAAATTAAGTGTTCCTTCCTTGGCTATGCTTTGCACACATAAGATTGACACTAGCCAAACCAGTTAAGAAACAAAAATAATTCCCAGCAGCTACACCTGTTACAAAAAAAGTCTGAAACTGAAAAGTGCACAGAATTATTCAATCATACAGTGTTCTGAAAGTGCGTTGTCCTCTATTCTGCACTTTAGATGAATGACTGCTTAGGTGCCACTGGTACTCGATACTTTTGAAAATGAGTATTGTATCCGGATACAACATTTCAGTATCGATACTTTTTTGAGTATCGATACTTTTGACAACCCTACTATCAATTATGCACCACTGTCCTATAAGCTCATCTGGTTTAAATTATAATTATAGTTTATAATAGTATAAATATCGCTGCTTTTATACACCTAATTCAACTAATGAGAACCCGTCCCCCCCTTCTGTGGAGCTTGCTAAATTGAGATCGGTGGGTATATGAGTGACTGTTGTCAAAACTGACCATTAACACATGGTTTCTTTGTCGTGCCGACTTGTGGTCACGTAGTTTGTCTTTGCTGCTGCTTTAGGTTTGTCCTTCTGCACACCACTCGCCAGCTACACAACTGTTAATTTGTCACACTTGTAGCGGACGTGTCTAACATTAAACCGTGGAACAGAGAGAACAGGCTGAGCCACTTTCTTGTTATGTGTTGAGATATTGTTTTATCCTCGCTCACTACTAGACAATGAAAATATTTGTGGGCTTCTATTGCTGTGAAATTAATGCTAAGGTAGATCACATACCATTCACTTAGTCAGGGTTTTTGTCTTTTTTTGTTTTGTTGTTACACTGATTATGGATGAATATAATGAAATGCTGTTTAATTTAATCCAAACTAAACTGATTCCATCCTTATAAGGCATTGCATAATATTTATATTATGTTATATTATATAGTTTCACTCAGGCTTTAAATAAGCCATACCTGTACCCTTAAGAATTAATTTAGCTCAACATGAATGTGGCTAAATAATTTAAATGAGAAACAACTTGATATTATATAAATGTGCGTGCAAGTGTGAGAAATAACTTAGACAGGGTTACAAAGCCAACCCAAGTCTGGGGGAACTTCCTTAACCACAAATAGAAAAAATGTGGAACAGTGACAAACCGTCCTTTGAATGTCTGGCATACCAGTATTTCTTAATATAAACCCAAGCAGTATGGTACTTTAGGCTTCTAGTTTTATCCAATATAAGGAAATATTCTTGGACTTCTGAGTCAAAAGTGGTTTATTCTTTTAGAAAGTGCTTGCCTCATTACATCTGGTGAAAACTGGCACATGTTGAAACAGGAATATCCTACCAAGAGTCAAACGTAGAGGTGGTTTTGATATGGGGCTGCTTTGTTGTAAGATCACCCAGATACTGAGCTGTAATTTATAGAGCCATGAACTTTGCAATATAACAAAAATCCTGTGAGAGAATATTCCATTAACATTTTTTCATTTTCCTTAAGTGAGTTAGAGGACAAGGATTCTGATCACTTCAGGAAGTCATTTTAGGAATGTCTCAGAGTCAGAAAATACCTGATCAATATGGTCTGCCATGACCTTAAAAAAGGCAGTTTATACTCCAGAGAACTCCAATGTTGCAGAATATAAACATTTCTACAAAAAGAGATGAAAAGAAATCCCTGATAGTAATGTAAACTACTAATTGCTTGTTTGGTGGGAACTGTGGTTGGTGTTAGGGCTGCAACTGATCATTTTGCTAATCGGTTATTTGGATAATTTTTCTATCTGATTAATAATCGCCTAGCAAATGGTTCAAGATTTTTTACAAAATTCAAGTCAGGTGAAACTAAAACCTTCCCAGTTAAAGAGATCTGGAAAGGGCATATTGATGGACGATAAAATATATGTATTTTTTTATCTTAAATGTAAAATTTACAATGTTGGTATAATTACTGCCCTTAGTGGGTCACTATGTCAGCTTAAGGTATGGTTTAGAGTCTCTTTAATCCAGTTAATGATTAATCTATTACTAAATTAGTTGACGATTATTTCAATCAATCATGATCAATAATTTCAGCCCTAATTAGTAGAACCAGTGATTAGGTTTAGGGAACAGTTGAGGTTTACACATTTGGAAAAGCTGGTTTGGAAAACTTAATGCCCTTATTTTCCCCTTTTTACTAAAAATCAATTCTTTCTTTTTTTGTCATTGTTGCCATGGCAGCTGAGAATTACCGTCTGGTCCCTCTGCACGAAAGCTGTGTCTTACATCAAGTATCCCAAAGCATGTCAGAAGGGTGAGTATAGGAGTGGTATTATGAATGTTTACAGTATGTACTACTAGAGTACCTGAGGACAGGGTCAGCTGAGTGCCTTGACATACCTCATTAATCACTTTCTGCTCTTTACCTTGTGGTAAAACCCAGGATGTAGCCAAAGTGAGGCCGTCACTGGTGACAGCTGTGCACCCTCTTCAGTAAATGGGGCATGCTTTTCATAACGGGCCTGTCAGCAACTACTGGATATATGATTGTCCTGGTCTCTACTCATTTTCCACATGCAACACTATGCCCCTTTACAATCCGTTTATCTCCAGCACTGTCATATAAACGATTCAGCCACAGGAGTTGCATGCCACAGACTTGACGGTGCCAAGGAATCAAATAATTACATTGCATAACACATAATTCCATTAAGTTATATATAAAATAAGTTAAAACCATTGTCATATTACCTGTTTTAATTAAATTGAGAAAAAATACTTTAGCACTGTCTTAACTTCAAATAATGTTGTTTTAGCTATGATATTTGAAAATATTAAGCATATTTGTATAATTAGATGGACTGTGTTTTTTTTCTGTAAGCTGCAGTACGATGGAACAAAACTAGTAAACTGTAGCTGTGTTAGTGAATGGTCTTTCTAACATCTTCAGCACAAACATTTTTTGGGGGGGGTTGGCTTTAAATCAGAACATTCCAAGGCCCCCTCTCCCTCCTCATGCACTTTTTCACCACATTAAGGTTTAAAAATAATTTTATTTCCAGGCAGGACAGCTATGCTGGTAATGTTTTCACTTTGTGACCTGTGCATTGCAGCTTGGGGTGTGCCTCTGGCTGTGAAACACAGCAGCTCCACAGGCAAACATGACAAGACGGGTAATGGCAAAGAAAGTTATAGAATCAAACTTGGTCTTGACCTGCTAAGGTTGGTAGACAGGAACAAAACAGAAACATTGTTGGATATGAGCTGCTGTGAAGGGAAATATATAATCTCCACTGGAACAAAACAATATAAATTTATCAATAATTTAGTTGGAGAACAGTTTAAACAGAAAGGCTCCAGCATCTTGTCTAGTAGCGCCTTAACTAATAACCACTTGAAAAGAGAGACTTTTGCCATCCCAAAGAAGTCTTTTAAGTGTTTAATGACTTCATCAAATGTTGAATATTTAATTAAGACTTGAACTAGGCTTTCCTCTATAGATTTAAGACAATAAACCCTATTTGAGCCTATCTGTCCTTGTTGTTTTCCAATCTACAGGTATTGACTTCAGCACAGATGGATCCTACATGGCCTTAGCTGAACGCCGTGATTGTAAAGATTGTATAAGCATATTTGTATGTGATGACTGGCATTTACTCAGGGTAAGTAGGACACAGCTTCTTTATATACTGTAGCTTTTAGTGATTGGATTTAATAGATTTATACAGAACCAAGGATTGTTATCGTTAGGCTAAATTACAATGATAGCTGATCCTCAAAACTTACAAAACACATTTGTATTTTTTGTTTTATACCACACAATATTTTGGCTTCCTCTCAAGCTGGACTATTTACTTTCTTTTTAAATTCGAATGTATACTATTATTTAACACTTGAATATTATAGTTTTTATCATAAAAGAAAAGTCTTGATAAATAAAGTATTCATTTGAGCTGGTGAGACTAAATGTCTGTGCATTTGTTTGTGTAAATGTTTCCATCTACCCCAACCATGAAGTTGTGTCCCCTGCTTTAATGAGGAAAAACTTGCTCCACTCTTGGATAATGTACACTCTACAACTGTGCTTGAGAAAATGGCCAGAACCAGCAACTACACCTAGATTAAGCATGAAATTAGTCATCAGAGTTAAAATTCATTTAAAGTATCCAAGAAGTGTGTGAGTGTAAACAGGCAAAAGATGGTAAAACAATGTGAAAGGAGTATAATTGTTGTTTTTTTCCCCCTATAAACCTCTATAAAAAGGTTGGCAACAATTACTTAAAGTCTTATTAAAAAACAGTGGGATTTTATTTGCATGACAGTGCTTAAATCTTTCTAATAATTTTTGACCAGCTTTTTGGATGCTTCCAATGCTCTTCTAGCATTTCTTTGTTAATTAGCTCCTAGTGCTAATCTTTAGCTTCTACCACAGATCATCTATCACATCAGGTTTGGACTCTTAGTTGGCTACTTTAAAATGTCCATTTTACTTAAAATCAGAAAAATCTTTTTGGTAAATAACTGTTTCCTTAATGTGCCAAACATGAATATTTTTTACCCTAACTGTATAATTATTAAGCTGTTTAATATTGAAAACAATAAATGACTTATTTCTGGACAGACAATGTTATATGGTATATAGAGGGACACATCAAAATTCACATCCATTAAACATATCATTTAATTTATTTTCCACTTATTTTACAGCATTTTGAGACAGAAACACAAGACCTTGCTGGATTGGAGTGGTCTCCTAATGGCTGTGTGCTAGCAGTGTGGGACAGCTGTCTAGAGGTCTGCATTTTCCTTTGTTGAGTGAATATATAGCAACTGAAACATAGTGACTGTAATGATAGATGAATATAAGCATTGCTTCCTTCTAGAGCTGCTCTGATACCTGGTTCGCATGTCGGTTCCAATTTTAACTAATTAACTGGATCGGATATCTTTGATTTGATATCGGATATCATATCCAGTGTACTTTACATGGAACTATTATTTCTTTATTTTTGCTGCTTATTTGCTAATAAATAATATATAGTTTATTTTTATATGTGTTATATTGTTACCTTTTTATACTTTGTTTATGTCAGGGCTAAAGCCTTCCATCATATGGCAAGATATATAAGATGGTTCATTTATTCCACAGTTGAATCAGATCGGTATCAGATATCGGCCGATACGCTCAGCTCAGGTATCGGCATCGGATTGGAGAAAACAGGATCGGTGCATCTCTACTTCATTCGGTCTATTTCAACAGTGAAAATTTAGCTAAATGTTTTGTTAATCTGCTGAATGCCCACTTCTCTGTCTACATTTGTGTCGAACAAACATTTATTGAAACAAGAACCTTAACACACATCAGCAAGTTGACTTGCAGACCTTATTCAGCCTGTTTTCAGCTTGGTCAATACTGTGGGCACCTTATTTGTTGAAAAGGAACATAATAGTGTGTTTGAGATGTTAGCAGCTTTTATTGTAGAAAATTAATTACTATGTTTATTTAAAAATTGATATTTGATCAAATACTCAAATGTATCAGTCAATGGCAGCTATAGTGGTGATGCTGTAAGTATGTTATTAAAATCCGTGGCCAGTACAATTCACTGTGTGATGACTCACTAAACATCGATTTTCATTTTAAAATATTCTCAAATGTTGAGGATTCAACTGATACGTCAGGAGGTTTAATGTGCAGCCATTTCTTTCTTTGCAAATGTTGAAACAGGCTAAGGTTGCAACAAATGATTGTCTAATCAATTGAAATATATATATATTTTTTTTTTTAGCTAACTGATTAATTCAAATATTTTTTGTTAATCTTAAATGTGAAATGTATGTATTTTCTGTGAAATTGAGGTTTAATAACAGTTCTCTATATTTCAGTTAAAGATTATTTGATCACTTAATTAACAATTATTTCAATAATACATTAAACCCTATTAATCTAATTGTTTTAGCCCTAAAAGAGTAAAAAAATACTTCAAATGTGACCTTAAGCCTTATCTGTAGAAAGAGGTACTTTTTGAAGTAACTATATTTAATAAACATGTTTCTTTTCTGCAGTATAAGGTCTTGCTATATTCCTTGGATGGCCGATTGCTGTCGACCTACAGTGCCTATGAGTGGTCCCTGGGTGTGAAGTCCGTGTCCTGGAGCCCCAGCAGCCAGTTCTTGGCCATTGGCAGTTATGATGAGAAAGTATAGACAGTTCTTTTTATAGGAAGTCTTTGATTTTTTTTTTATATGCACCAATTTCCATATCTGTAGATTTTGAGAGACTCTATTTTTATTTGTCAGGTGCGCATCCTCAATCATATCACCTGGAAGAAAATTGTGCAGTTTGAACACCCAGCAGTCATTGAAAATACAAAAGCGGTGAGTATATTTCAGTTCTCATGATGAACCTAGAATGTATCTTACTCCTTTTTGTATATTGAAACATATTTTTTACATCCTGTCTCCTTAGACTGTGTACAAGGAAGTGGAGAAAAGGCCAGCTGAGGTCCGCGATGAGTTCTCGCTACACAATGTAACAATGGACTCCACACTTTTCAGCACTCAGAGCAAATGTAAGTCAAGGATATTGGTTTAAAGGAAAATATTTAAGGTTGCAATCAAGAATCCTGCTTGGGTTGGTTTCCCCCTAAAGTCTGTTTACAAAGTATGTTTTTGCCTCATCCAGATGAGATCTGCTCTCTGCCTGTCCAAATTCCTGCTGTCAAGCCAGACCCAGACAGAGCCAATCCCAAAATAGGTGTGTCTGTTCTGGCGTTCAGCTCAGACAGTCGCTATCTTGCCACCAAAAATGGTAGGTATTGAGGCTTTTTTTACATAATGGTGACCCCAGTAAACTGTTAAATCCATTTAGAGCTTCTACATTTATCAGTCCTGTAACCTTTGGTATTTACCAGACAACATGCCCACTGCTATTTGGGTGTGGGACATGCAGAAGATGAGCCTGGAGGCTGTGCTGGAGCACACATTATCTGTACGCTGTTTTCTGTGGGACCCCTGTCGCCCTCGACTGGCCCTGTGTACCGGAAACAGCAAACTTTATCTATGGTCCCCTGGAGGCTGTGTTTCTGTCCAAGTTCCTGTTGAAGGTATCATGCTTCACCACTTACAATTAGAAATATCAGTTTATCTGTTAAAGCATAAAAAGTTATTGGTTTCAGCTTTGTGCTATTATTAGCATATTGCATGTAGGTTACACCACTTCCTCTAGATGCTGTGGTGGCATGCATGCAATATTAACTTTGCAAATACAATATTCTTTGGTCTTATCTCTTTGATGTCTCATGTCTTTATTCTGCCCTCCACTGAGATAATTTAAGTTCTCCTAAAACATCATACTATGTACGTATTTAGTGATCAGTTTGCCCCTTCTTTTTCTTTTTCTTTTCTTTTTTTTTTACAGGTGATTTCCAAGTCCAGTCCCTAAAGTGGCACTGCAATGGAGACTCTGTGATCCTGCTTGGGAAAGAGCAGCTTTGTTTGTGCTATATGGACACTGAGCAGGAAGAAAAGTTAAACTTGTGATAGTTAGTGCAGCTCTAGTTATGTACTTGAAGACCACTGAAAACACTCCTGAAGCATTAGCTTTTCAGCACTGTGAAAAATCTGTTGAGTTTTAGCCTTAAACAATTTGTGTCCTGAAGTTTCTCTGAAAGTTTGTAGTTAACTCAATAAAGCATTTTTTTAAATCATTTCAATCTGCTCTATTGTGATGAATGTATTTTTATTATAATGTTTAATTTTCAATGAACTTTACATTGGACAGAAATAGCTCCATCTATACCAATTAATTGTTTTCCAATCCAGGAAAAATAATAAAAATTAGAAAAAAATGTTTTGCTCATTTAAATATATATATATATATGTATGTATGTGTGTGTGTGTGTATGTATGTATGTATATATATATATATATATATATATATATGTATGTATATGTGTATATATTTAATATGTTACACACTGACAGCACAAGTGTAAATTATTACTATACTATGCTGTTCAATACTATAATAACTATGAAGGGTTAAAAAGAAGACAAACCACGTCTTTAAACACCAATGAGGAACAAAAGAAGCTCTCCTTACAAAAACAGGAAGGCCTTTATTTTTTTTTTCTTCCACTTTTGATGCTGAGCTGGAAACATTGATCAGAACCTCAAAACATTTTAATCAAGACAATACTTTTTTAAAAACAAAATACTGTTTCAACTCTCATTCATAAGACATTATGTTGTATTCACTTACATACATTAATTTTAATAAAAAAATGCTGATAAATATTTATTTACAACTACACATATGGTACTGTTTAGCAAACAAAGGTTAGTCGTGCAAACTTGGCGTGCAACAACCATGCACAAGGACAAAAGACTGTGCTGTGAGACACCTGTTTAGCTTTGCTCAAAATGGCCACATTAACTAAAAAAGATTTGGATGAAGGCGAACATGGATCCTCATTCATCCAGGCACATCTGAGGAATTCTCATTTGGAATAAAGTCTGGATTCTTTCTATGACTAATTAAGTGAGAACATTATAATATATATACTCCCTGGAACATTTATTTATCTGGGAATACACCTGTAAAGTACAAATCTAGGTATTTAGGACCTTGTGGAGGGCAACTGATTTCTTTTTGTCCCTGAGCGTTCTTTAGTGCCAATCACTCTGAAACAACATACATCTGAGCATGTGAAGTTTTTCTATTTCCCCACAACAAATGCAGATTTGTTTCACTTTGTCAAACCACCTTCAAGTTTTATCAACTAATCTTAAATTAGTTTTAGATACAAATCTTTTTTTTTAAGCAGTCTACAGATAATTGATTTCTGAAACAAAAGATACATCTTGTGGTCATGTGGAAAAGACGTCACTCAAACACGTTCTTATCATCAATTAAATGCCAGCCTTTTCCAGCAAATGGGCTCTATGCACAGCTCCACTACTTCCTGAATTTAAAGCAGCTCCTTTGTTTCCTGTCTTTCATGATTGGATGCACTGATTAATCCAGGTGTGTATGACCTAAGTAACTGGCCAGACACACCTGGATTAATCAGTTCGTCCAGTAATGAAAGACAGGAAACAAAGGAGCTGCTTTAAATTCAGGAAGTAGTGGAGCTGTGCATAGAGCCCATTGCTTCCAGTAAACCACATTTTCTTTAAAAAAGTGGGACAATAAGTAGTGTCACAAAAATGTTTGTGGTCTCTGTTTTCTTCTGTCTAGTAGTAGCCATTTCCTGCAGGATCATTTTGTGAGGCGGATCCTTTGAATTATGCTAGATATTAACAATTGTTTAAACTACTCTGCTTAACACAATGATACCAGGTTTTGGTCACAATACAATAATTGAAGAAAATTAATCTAAAACACCAGGGGGAACATTTTCATGTATCAAATACCTTTTTCATTGTGAAAGGCATATTTATTTTTAACCAGCAAACAGTATTAATCAGTTTGCTTTAAAGGCTGACATTTCATTTTTCTCTCCAGGTTTTTTTTGTTGTTCTTCTCATTCAAGCACACTATTCTAAATTATGGCAAACTGTCTTTGATAATAACTGTAGGATTAACATTATAAACTAAAAGGTTTTCTTTGGCCTTTTTTAATACCTGAATCAAAAGTTAGGGTTAGTTGAAAAATTGTCTTTCATCACAAAAAGCTGAAAAAAAATAGCTAAATAGTTTGTTGTGTAAAGATGGATACAAATTCCTTTTTAATCAAGAAGAATTAATCATATCAATACTAATTTGGCCAAAAACTGCAACTCATCCATAAAGTCCTTCAGATCTATTGCTAAAACATCCTTTAGGAGGTAATATGGCTTACTGGAAGCAAAATATAAAGAAATAAGATCAAAACTCCTGCATAGAACTGGTTACAAATTGCTTCCTCCTACTCCGAAAAATAATTACAATAAGGTTACACATATGTTACAAGGCCAAATATGTAATTTCTACTGTGCATTTGTTGTTAATTCCATTTTTAGTCTTCTCTATGTAAACATGTGACATTAGGGTTAAATACCTCTTATTTATAATAATGCAATAACAAAACCATTCAGTTTCAACTATGTAATAAACCAACTGAAACATTTTGTTTAACATGGCTTCCTGCTGCAGCTTAAGGTTTTAACAAATCAAATCTCTTATCTAAATGCAATCAATCAAAATCAAAATATCGTAAGTTTAGAATTGAATAAATGTAAAGGGAGCGTAGTAGTTTTCTAATTTATGTTATTTAAAGCATAAGCTGTAGAAGGTGGAAATGCAAAAGACGTGTGCAGGTTTCTGATAGGAAGCAGAAAACAGGAATCGTCACAGAGCTTCCTGTGTTTTACCTTCTGCAGGTCGACCACTTGTCTTCAAACCAAATTAATGGAAGTTTGGACATGTCATGGGCTCGACTCAGACACAAACACACACTCACAGTCAAGCTACACATTGTACTGGAGCTTCCCTCAGACAGTACAAGGTAATCAAGATACATACACAGGCTCCTCCCTGGAAATTTTCTAGAAGCCTATTTTGCCTCGCGTCATGGAATAGCCAAGCTTCGCCTCATTGTTGATGAAAGACATAATACCCAGATAGGTCTCGATGAGGAGGGGTCTTTCCAAGATCAGCACGCCGTTAGCCCGTCCGGGGATGGGGTGCTCCTTATGGGCCTTCTTCACTGCCTGTACCAGCTGGGTTTTGAAGTTGTCCAACTTAGGAAGGTACACAAAGCATAAGAACAGGAACATCCCTGCATGTAAACTTTTCTATATACGGTATATATCCTTATAAAATTTAAAATACAGGAAAGGTTAATAACTTTTATTAAATCCTAATGGCCATATGAGCTCCATTTATTGCAAATACGATTATAGATGCAGAAAATCCCCCTAAGAAGCACTGCTTGCTTCCCAGTAATAAAAGAAAAACAACTTTGAGTTGAGCTGTTTATGCAGATTATGATTGTATGAATTAGCCCATTGTTAAGGAGAATCACTCCTACCACTGTGTGACCATGGCGCTGCGGTTGCTGCTCCTTCTGCCTTAAACAATTGCTAGATTCTGATGACTGCATGGTGTGTTAGATTACATTTCAGGCTTCCTGTGCTGACATGTTTACTAAAGTAAAAAAAGGGGATGTGCTCATTAGAAAAACATTTCTCATCCAACTTGGTGAAATAGATTATACCTGGCAGAGGGAAGCCACTTTCTCATCAGCGTGGGCCATGGGGTGCTCTGTGAAGGTGGAGTAGGGCATGTCTGTGGACCACGGGTTCCAGCGGTTTAAGAACGAAGCCCGAGGACGTTTGTCCCACTGAACACGAATCCCATAGCCCTCTCTTCTGCAAAACAAGATCAACATTCATTTCTTACTAAAAATTGCAGCATCTACATGTTCCCTTTCCCCTTTCTCTACAAATACACATTATTTTCTAAAAGCATTTAATGCTTGAGATAATCTGAGCCACAACACTATAAGATAACATTACCAAAACTGTTGATGTTATCAGATTGCATACTTCTGCTTGGAAAACACCAATGTCACTGAGCGTTACAAGAAGGCTTAACACATAGATTATCTAGGACCTAGTGTCTGACATGGCATGGCTACTGTATGCTTTTATTTGAATGTGTGGCTAGTAAAAGAAATCTAATACATCACCACGCATTTCTAACACAATGTCATGCTGTATAGATGAATAAAAATGACCTACTTGTTGAGAGATTTTGGTGGGAATTCAAATTCACCCACAGAGATGGTGTCTACGGCGTTCAGAGATATCCTGACCACTTGCTGACACAGCAAATTAATGAAGTCATACTTGCACACCAGCAAAGACCTGCAAGCAGAAAATTTTCCGTATCAACACCCTAAAACAGGCATCCCCAAAGTCGGTCCTCAAGGCCCGCTGTCCTGCAGGTTTTAGAGGTTTCCTTGCTCCAGCACAGCTGATTTTAATTGAAAGCTGATTAACAGGCTTTTGCTCATCTGCAATCATCATAATCAGCTGCGCTAAAGCAGGGAAACCTCTAAAACCTGCAAGACAGCAAACCTCGAGGACCGACTTTGGGGATGCCTGCCCTAAAACGTCAGGGCTTGGCCATGGGAAGTGGGGGTGCTAGTAGCGAGAGGGGGATTTAAAAGAGTGTATTAAAAATACTTTGCAGAACTGATACATTTCTTATCATTTTGGGAAATGATTTAGATTTTTTTATTATTATTATTACGTGTATTTGGACTTACATTGTCATAGCAACTGTTCAATATATCTGTTCAATAAGGTTTAAATAGTATAATAATATAATTATTTACTTGTGGTTTGTATAAAAGGATTTAAGAGCTAAGTGTGACATAAACACAGTGACTCAGGTTCATGCTAGCTGACCAAATCTACATTGTTATAGTATTATTGTGAAATTAACTAATAGCGCACATATTCACCTGAGAACTGATGATGTCTGTGTGTTACAGACCCTGGTTGTGTGCACTGAAATGTATATGACAATAAAGTAGTGAATCTCAATCTATTTACTCATTTATTTTCAATTGAGCCTAGGCGGAAGTTCAACTGAAGAAACTCATTGCTTTCCTTCATCCACCTGCGACAGCCAATCAGCTTTTGAACCAAACCTCCACAAAAGCCAATCAGCATCCAAAGTTCATCTTAAGGCCTCCGATACGGCGGCGGAAGCGCTGTGACTTCATTCAGATGACACTGTTTCAACCCACCTCCATCCCCTCCTCCACCATCGTAGCTAAAGCTTCATCAGAGTGTCAGTCCTCCCCGTCTCATTTCAGTCTCACCAGTCCGGCAGAAGACTGCCATGTTGAGCCTGGTTCTGCCAGAGGTTTCTTCCCAACGGGGAGTTTTTCCTCTCCACTGTCCCTTCATGCTTGCTCATCATGGACAGGTTCTCTCAATCTGTGTTATCCAAACTGGACTTCCATCTTCCAGGTTCCTGAATGAAGCTCTAGTATCAACTCACGCAGTCCTCTGGATCTCCCCATAAGCTCAGCATACCGTCTCGCTAACCAGCAGTCTACAGACTGACCAACTTCATCTATCTCCACTCCACCACCAGTTTCAGGCCTGAGGGGGAAACAGCCCTATTCTTTGCTCCTGTTCAGGCATATCTATCAAAATTAACCACTATGTTTTCTGCCGAGGTCTGAGCACCAAAGACTAAAGTAAATGTATCAATAAATTTCTCCTAATTGTCTTTTCTCTTCATGTGAGTTTTTCAGACTAAATTGTATTTTAAATAGGCCTATAGGATCACAGGTCTTTGGTTTAAAAAAAAAAAACTAAATTATTTTCACAGCACCCCCTGTTCAAAAGTATTAAAAAATGTATTTACTCACCTGTCAGTGATCAGAACAAGCCTCTCCTTCTCATTGTTCCAATGGTCTACTCTGTAGAACAGACAACATTTTAATTTCTTTTGCACATAAGGATCAGACCATGAGCTGTGAAGAGGGGAAACTGCTGATTAATGTGTAACTCCAGTGCTAATAGGAGCTGATATTAATGAGACAGGCCCAGGCAAATGGATACTCACTCCACCAGCAGCCAGACGCTCAGCACCTCCCCGTCCTCTGATGGGAGCGCCACCGTCCGGATGTCATTCACCGCCTGCTCGATGGTACCTGGCTGAGATCAGCATCACATCCACCATCAGCATCACCTCAGAGAAAGCTGCATCTCTCTGTTTGCTTTATTCCTGCGCCGCTTTACGATACAATACGGCTAATTTAATAAGGAATCTATTCCGCTCACCCTGAACACGAAGTAGTCCTTGACTGTAGCTTGCATGGTGGGGTTGTGGACATGGAAAGGCGTGAGCGTCTGTAAGGGGGGGCAGCAGGCCACGGAGGCTGCGTGTCCGAAGCTCCGTCCGTGGGCCTCCGGAGGCGTGAAAGCAACCTCCACCCCCTCCTCTGCCTCTGCGGGGAGGAGAACCGCAGCACCCGGGCTCTCCGGGTCCATGGTGTCGTTCAGCTGAAGCATGGTGGAGGAAACGATGTTCGGGGAGATTTTCTGACAATTAGCGTTCAATTTCACTCTGAAGAAGCGGAATCCCCCATAGTGAACTAAGAGTGTTTTGATAGTGAGAGGGGGGTGAAACAATGAAGCAGTTGCGACTGGCTTCACTTCCCCTGTTTAATGCCTTCCCCTTAAAGGGAACATCCTTCCAACTCACTTTGAATGCGACTCATCTGATCGATCACTGTAGAAGTGCAATGTTTCATAAAAAACATTACATTATAATTCTGCTGTAACCATTTTATCTTTAAATGTATAATCACATTTATTTCTGACAAATTGGTCCAGATGTTTTCAAACATATTGAGAAAATCATTATTTAATCAGTTAACACTTAAGATACTTGTTCCAATGTTAATTGAAGCTGTAACCTTCTAATTATGAAATATCAGTAATAAATCTATTCATATTTTTGTGATAATTTATATGTGTTTTATCTAGTTACTATACTTTTAAAAATAACACAGTATTATTGGTATTACTATTGATAAATAATAGTTAAACTTGATTTTGTACATGTGCACAAGCGCTCTGCTTGAATCACTAGACCAACACTGCCATCTAGTGGAAAGTTCTGGCGTTGATCCATACCGCTGTAGCATTATCCTAGTGGTTTTCAGAATGTTATTATGACCTATTAAATAATGGCAGTATTCTATAATCATTGAGTACACAAACATAATAAAACAAGGGAAGATTAAATATACAATTTTATGATCATTTATATATAAATACTTTTGTCTGCTGCAGCAACTACATGTAATCATGGCAGGGCCGTGCAGAGACCACTAAAGGGGCAGGTGCTCAAAAAAAAAAAAAGGGCACATCTTATCGCATTTTAGGACAGAATATTAACAAAGTCACATAGCTTTCAGAGTTTAATGAACTATGATAAATTACAAAATTGTGAGACATACAATCAAAGCTAAGGGAAATCTCTACATAGAACATGGAACTATGCATATGTAAAATATTTTATTAGTAATTTCGTTCTGCAGGTCTATTTTGTTATAGGAAAGTATTACAATATTCAAACCTGCAAATTAGCCAAAGACGTAAATCAGAGCTGGACCACCAGACATATTTTGTCTTTACAGAATTAAACTGTTAAAAATGCATACAAGGGCACAATGCAACCTTTTAGTGTACTGTAATCTATAAAAAAGAATGTCTGCCTGGTTTGCTGTACTGACAGTGGAGATGGAGACGGTCCATTCAGAAAAGCAGAGCTGCTGCATCAAACTTTAACGTGGAACTGCAGAAAAAAAAGAACAAAACAAACATTTTATTAATGCATGTCACCATGAGAAAAGCCTACTCTGTTTGTGTCTTAGTGTATTTTGTAAGTACCTATATACATTTTCTTCAATCTTTTCTCTTCGTTTTTTCTTGTCAGTTTCTCTTTTCTTTTTTTCCTCATTGTCTCATCTTTTCTGTGTTGAGTGAAGGTCAATGTCTTATTTATTTCAGTCTCTTGCCTTTCTTTTCCCCCCAAACTAAATCCAAGATTATGATCCAAAAACTTATTTTCCGTCATGGTGATTTAACTGTTTAAAAACAAATTTCCAACTTTTAAGTATTTTTGCTATTTTTGTTCTCTTTTGTTCACAGCAGCAGTTTTCTGTTAGCCATGTCTTTAATAATGTTAATAACCTCACTGTGAATGATTGGCACATCCTTCTCGATTGCCAACAAAAGAAGGTCTGACAACCGATCCTCCTTGCATAAGCTGCGCAGTTTTGTTTTCACCAGCTTCATACATTATATCTATCATATATCTATCATGGTAGTTCTGGATGAGTTCTCCTTTAAGATACATTTACCTAACGCTAGAATAAATGAAATGTACATCATGCAGCAAAGGAAATTAGAAAATCAGACATATATCCATTATGGAGATGATAGGTTTTTGACGGGCGATGTGCCCCTATTGCATAAGTAATACTGAAGAATGTCCTACTATCATTAACGACACAGGGAAGCTTTTTAGTTATCTTGCTTTGCTAGCAAAGTCATTAGCTAGCAGCTAGCTTATAGCACAAGAACAACAGCCTAATGTCTGTATGATAAAAATACTGAATCGATAGATAAGAACAGCTTTTCCTCACCTGGCTGTCTCCTCCCGATCAGTAGTTCTTCAGAGAAAGAACTACTTTCCTCCGTTTAAACCGCTACTCTTTGCTAAAGTAGAGAAATTATACAACGTTCACAGTTTTCCATTGTCTGACATGTAGCAAGCCTACTCCAGTATTTTCACCAAAAATTATGTTTTTTAATTCACAAAAAAACTGTTCTGTAATCATTACAGAACAGGTTTTTGTGAATTAAAAAACATAATTTTCAATGTAAAAGACTAAAAGCACAGAGTAAACAGTGTTTTAGATCAAACAATACTGCATCATCCATGGGGGTCATTTGGTTTCACTTACATCTCTATTCAGGTTGACATTGGAGAGGCGGTGCAGACTGAAGACATAGCCATCCGTCCGATCATGGTTGATCTTGCTTAGGGCCAAATGAGCAGCGGCCACAGTGTAATGTGGAATGTTCGCTACCTTTAGCTCCGCAGTTAGCCGCCTTATTTGACTGTGCGAGAGGCAAGTGCGTCGTCACCGGCAAAAGGTCAAAGGTCACAATGTGACCGGAGGGCCTATTGTATTGTTTTTCTTGCCAAAAAAAAAGATAATAATAATAATTTCAGTACATGTGTCAAATAAAAAAAAAAAAATAAATAAAAAAAAAAAAAGGGACCAAAAGGGCACATTGGGATCATGGAGCAAAAGGGGCAGGTGCTCAAGCCCCCTTAGCCCCCCCCTCTGCACGTGCCTGAATCATGGTATATACTGTTGTCTTTAACATAAAACTGATTTCAGAATATCAACTCAAGACTCCAACTTCATGTTTTATTGACCATAGTAAAGTTCTGACTCCACCCCCCTTCCACAAACTGCATAAGCCCATTGTAACAGTTTTATTGAATGCAAAACTTTTGACCCAACTTGCATCAGGTTTTTTGGGACTATATTTTTTGTATTATATAACAAAAGCTTGATGTTGCAAAGTGTACAAGTAAAGGCATTTTTGCCTTCTTGTTTCTATCAGAATATTAATTAATAACAAAATGTGACTGTCCATAAATTACTTTTCAGAGCAGTTGCTCTTCCAAAGTATTGTTCTTCTCACGTTATCTTTCGAGGAAGTTTTATCAGGACGTTGTCATATCTATGTTGGTTTATCAGTCCTAGACTAAGCAAGAACTTAGTGTTGCTACTACTACTATAGAGGGAGCTCAGAAAAAATAGTCTTCATCAGTCATCTGTTTGCTCATTGTAAGTTCCTGGGAAATCAGTCAAAGACATGTACAAATATAAAGAAATACAATATTTTTTCAGAGGGGCCCTAACCCTATTACAACACACAAAACAAAATTTTAATACATTTAGCAATTCCTTTGCAACAATTTCTAAAAAAAGCTTCAAATTAAATAGTAACACTTTATATGAAAAGCTAACAGTCTAAGTTTTCCAGGCATCATCTGAAATAAAATGAACTATGATATTGGGACTGTTTATCTGTTTCCTCCATTAATGTAGGACTATGCACTAATATGCATTAATAATGCATAGTCTTGACAGATAACTATAGAAAAATGTTCAATACCCAAGCTGTATAATATAAGATAAGGTATCTAGATGCTCAATACCTTCCTAGTACCTCTCAGGTGTATGGAAGATAGAAAATAGGGCCTTCAAAACGATCTACAGTATTTGAAAATCTATCCAGGAAGCCATTGCAGGTGTACATTTAATTTGATCCTTTTTTGTAGTGTTGGTTAAGAATCTGGTATCATTATAGATAAACTGAAGCTCCCTGAGATATTTTTTTTATTGAACTTTATGAAGATATCTTTAAGGATAATCTAACATGTAAAAAAGAAAACAAGAACATACAATTTGTTTTTTCTTTTTTGGACAGAAGATCTAAAACATTTCAAAACTAAATGAGGTTGTTGTATTGAATTTTCTATACAGGTTTCCTTTACCACTGAGTCTAGTTGTAACCTGATTCTCCTGTTGCATTTTTGGCTGGACTATATGGAGTTATGTTTTGTGTTTTTAATAAATTCCAGAAAAAAATCAATCTGAAAGTGGAAAATAATTTTGAAAGAAAGATAAACATATTAGAGAGCAAATTTTCACACCGATAGCAAAAACTGATGTTAATTGAGATTAAAGAAAAAGTGTTGAGAGAAAATACAGTACTATGTCATAGAATACATAAAAAAAATAAATTGACATTCAGAAAGTGATTTCCCAGGGGGAAAAGCTCCCTCAAAAATATGTTTTTACTGTGGAGAAGTGAAAAAGGTTAACACGAAGGAGGTAGGTTCAACTCTTTCTTTACTCTACTCCAACTGAGAGCAATCATACAGCAGAAAACCTTAATATACACTACCAAAGAAACATTATTATTATTACAATTTTTATCCTGAGTGAGAGTCACGTTACTTTCAAATATTGTTTTTTTGCAATCAGAGTTAAAACATTTTCTATCAAAAATAGATTTCTCTGTCCAAACTTTTTTCTTCACCCTCTCAAAACCAGTCATTGCTCTTGATTCAGGATTTTTCCCTCAGTGTAGAAAAATCTGTCCTGGGTGGGTCTGTGTTCCTATTGGCCAGTCTAAATAAAATTTACAGCTGAGAGAGCTAGTCAGTTCTTTTGCGTTCCCATGTTTGCATCAACTCAGGGTTGGCCCATCCACCAGCAGAGATCCTCTCTGCAACAGGAAGCTCACTCACACCAGAAAGGACAGTGGATGTTGAAAAAGTTACTTGGCCACATGGGAATGCGAGGCTTTCCAGAAATGCCAGAAACATGCAGAAGCCTACAACCGCTTCTTGGATAACATCTGGGGGATCTGGAACCACAGCCTGAAGGAGTTATATACTCTTAATCCTCTCTCTGAATACTTATACTCCCTCAATCAAAATTAAAACCCTAACCCTTTTGAAATTATTTACTCACTAAAAACTGACAATGAGAAGCACAAGTAAAACAGCTGGGGAGTTTATTGCGAGAAGAAGGCTGCTTGAGTTAGAGCAGTAGTTACATTTTCTTTGCAGAGCTATCTTATAGTTTTATTAAAATTATGACAATCCAAAACTACAATCTTTTCACATTGCCTCCTTTGTGTGCTACTGTCACAGGCACATCAAATGCTAAGGTACATTTTAGGATAAACCATACAATGTGCCAATGTTTCTCTGTCTTTCTTTTCAGACACTAAATTTAGTGATTTAACACACTGACTGTACATGCTATATTCACACATATCACTGAGTGCAGCACAACCACAATTTTTTCAACAAGCTATGATGTGCATTGTTATGATGATACCTGGCAAGCCTACTACAAATTATTTTAACATAGATACAAATTTTTTAAATGTCTGTTTATTTAAGGCATGTATTCATAGTTCTCTTAAAATTAAACACTTCAAGATATTTACATACATTTTTTTCAAACAGGAAAAGTACCCTCCTGACCAAAATTAGGCAAAGTTTTAAAGCTCTGAAGAAAGAAAGTATATATTTATATATATATATATATATGCCTTTGTTAATAAAAACATTCTTAGAAAATAAATAGTTTTCATATATCAGAAAAATATAAAGCTAAAAGCTTCCCCAGCATTAAGCAGGTACATTATGTTTTTAGATTTGTGAAACCATATTGGACCATGCAAAACATATATTTACTTTCACAAAGCCTCAGAAGGGCAGGACTTGTGTACAAAGAGTAAACCAGTAAATGGAATTATGTTTTGGTTTTGTAAAGTGTTTTAAGAATGTTTTTTGTTGTTGGCATTCATATTAATATATTGGTGTGATAACTTAGTATACGTTTGATGGGTTTTGGTACGCGTCTATTTTATATCTATAGCCCCCCAGGAGAAAACTCCACCAGCCACCACTGACCTGAAGGCTGAAATGTTCTCTTCTGCCATGTCTTAGACTACTGATAACTGCTAACATTATATTCATTACTCTTTAAACAGATAGAAATGTAGAACATTAAATGCATCCTGTATTTCATACAGAATTGCTTCAGTTTCTTTTACCAACATCATTGTCAACATGCTGGAAAAAAAACAACCATTTGCAAATTTGCATTGGTTATTTAACATTATTAGTTTGAACGTAGCAAGTTACACCTGCCTTTTTAATTAGAATTCAATCTAATTGTGCTTCAAAATAAGAATTGATAAAAAAAAAACATATTCTAAGACTTCTAAGATTTTATAGTCAGAAAAAACAGCTAATGAACATTACATTTTCTGCTTTCAAAATAGAAATCATACAGTGTGAAGTGTCAGGTAATGGAGCAATACACAAAACTTTATTAAAAAAGAACATTATTAAACAACAGATGCGAACAATGTAGCGCACAAAATATGGAAGTCACATAATAAATCACATCAAATCAGAGAACTCATAAAGTAATGTATAGAACAGCCAAAAGTGTTCTGTATAAAAATGACAAAAGCATGAGAAAACAGAAACCTAAATTTCACCTTTGAATAATTTAAAAAGAAATTAAATTAAAATATTTTTAAAGATGAGACTTTTAAATATACAGTGATAAAGCCTATTATACACAAAGCATTTTGTCTTTTGTTATGCCTGCATTGTTATATATAAGAATGAAATCAATATTTAACAAAAAGTCAAACCATAACATGTAATAAAGATTACTTTGGTCTAATTATCATTTTAACGTCAACTAAACTACAGAGAAAACAATCAAAACAGTAAACTTAGCTCAGTTAATATTGCTGTAGAAAATCAGGCTATTAGGTTCTCACATGGTGAAAAGCAGATGACCACTGAAGGTTGTGTGGTGATTTTGGTTATCATAAATTCTCGAATTTGAACTCTGACGCAAAAACACAACATCTCCAACCTCTAACAGCAATGTCACTCCATTAGAGCCATTGGCCACCCCATTAGTCTGATGTTCAAAAGCCATGAAAATATGTTCTCCATTCTTGACCAGCCAAGCACCTGTGCCATGTGATGGATTTCCATGATCAAGTACATAGAACACAAAGTGGTAGGTTCCTCTCACTGGCGCTGTGAAAAACCCTGGAATAAATCATCATCATCATCATCATCATCATCATCATCATCATCATCATCATCATCATAAAATGATCTACCTGTGTTTGGGTTGTAGGCATTTCCAATATTTGCAACAACATGCCTGAAGACCAGTGGTGTGTTCGTGTTAAATGGACCAAAAGTTCCTGAACCAGAGTCCAACAAAGACGCTGAGAAAGCCACTCGTTTCACTGTAATACAGAAAAGGAGTATTAGGATTCTGCTTGAAATTAATTACTGTCAGCTGGTTTGTTTGCATAAACAAGAAAAATCCACTTCATCTAAAATAAGTTTCCTATATTTTAAAAACATGAATAAAAAATCTAGTTTAGAAAATATTTTCGATACATACAGTAGATGTGATTGTTATCATGGGGAATTTATATCTGAATTCACCAACCTTCTCCTTCTTTCTTCAGAACCTCCAGCTGCTTTTCAGTGACATTTGCTCTGGTTTTTACACTGATCAGTTCTTCAGTCTGAGCTGAAGTCATAACAAATAATACCATCATTATCAAATCGTGATATTTATTCATCTTATAGAATTCTATTTAAAGTTATTGTGTTGGTAATAGGTGGCAGTATAATTAGAAAACCCTTTAATGTATCTTTAAAGTGCTTAGTGGCGAAGTCGGTAGCCCCACTGCCTTGCAGCAAGAAGGTTTTGGGTTTGAGTCCCGGCCCGGGGTCTGCATTGAGTTTGCATGTTCTCCCTAAGCATGCGTGGTTCTTTCTTGGTACTCTGGCTTCCACCCACAGTCCAAAAACATGACTGTTAGGTTAATTGGCTTCTCTAAATTCTCCTTAGGTGTGAGTGTGTGCATGAATGGTTGTTTGTCCTGTTTGTCTCTGTGTTGCCCGGAGGTGGACTGCCGACCTGTCCAGGATGTACCCCGCCTTTCGCCCATTGACCGTTGGAGATAGGCATCAGCACCCCTTGCAACCCCACTCGGGACAAGCGTGTAAGAAAATGGATGGATGGATGGATTGTGTTGGTAGTAGGTGGCAGTATCATTAGAAAACCCTTTAATGTATCTTTAAAGTGGGCTGCTTAGTGGCGAAGTGGGTAGCCCCGCTGCCTTGCAGCAAGAAGGTTCTGGGTTTGAGTTCCGGCCCGGAGTCTGCATGGACTTTGCATGTTCTCCCTAAGCATGCGTGGTTCTTTTTGGGTACTCTGGCTTCCACCCACAGTCCAAAAACATGACTGTTAGGTTAATTGGCTTCTCTAAATTCTCCTTAGGTTGTTTGTCCTGTTTGTCTCAGTGTTGCCCAGCAATGGACTGGCGACCTGTCCAGGGTGTACCCTGCCTCTCGCTGGAGATAGGCACTAGCACCCCCCTTGGGATTAAGTGTGTTAGATGGCTATCTTTAAAGTTTACAGGCAGTAGTATTACACAGTGGTGATTGGTTGATGAGGCGTTATGAAGTGTTTCGATTTTGAAGTAACCTGACAACAGCCAGATGCATGTCTCACTCCGCCTAGCTCCGCTCACATACATCTGGGAACCCGCCATAGGAATTGCCTTTACTGAAGGCTGGGCCTTATCAAAACTCCTTGCATATGATTGGATAAGCCACTTGTCTGTCATCTTTATTGACGTGCTATTTCAACCACTCACACCGAAGCTAACCCGTGACGCTGTGAGAGGAGGAGCCATTTGGTAGATCAAGCTCTTGCCAAATCCGGTCGGGAGAAGGGCGAAAACATCGTTTCCACCAACAAAAGCCTTCAAAGCCGTTCTCTGATGTTCTTTTAATTAAACAATATCAGATAGATTGGACAACACAGAAGAAATAGCAGCATCAATGCTAACGCTTGCTTCCTGAATGCGAGCCGCCATTGTTGTTGGAATCTCACGGTCGCTTCTCCACTCCAGGACACACCCACCCTGCGTCCTGATTGGACAGACCATAAATTCGGTTGGGGAAATCACTTTCAATGAGCGGGTTCCCAGATGTATGTGAGTGGAGCTGGGCGGAGCGAGACATGCATCTGGCTGTTGTCAGGTTACCTTTGAAGGACCTTTAAAACTAAAGGGCCCGGAAGACTTTGGCTATAGAATAGATCAGGTCGAGCCTTACACCGCTGTCACCACCCTTAATTCACGTCAGCTCTCTCACTCGTTTCTGGTTTATCACCTGTGAGAGCCCAATCTGTACTGGAAATGGAATCTTTCGCTACTTCCAAGAGATAACTTTTTTGGCTTTGGATTTAAACATACATATAGTCTCTTTGAGTTTTATGTTTTCTCTTTGTATTGACATTATGGTGTATAGTGCTTGACCTAAAAAAAGAAACAATTAAAATGCAGATAAACATGGTTTAATCATATTTTGCCAGACTACTCTTAGCATGTCTGATGATGACGTCAGACAAGCAGATAAATGGAGCAAATGTAAAAAGTATCAAAATTGTCTCTGAAAATTCATAAATCATTTTTTAAAAGATGTGTTAGCATTCTTTAGTGAGTTAAGGATAGAAATAAATATATAAATAAATATATACATTATATATGGAAACCCAATGTATATCTGGCTGCGCATGCACAAATGACCTGATGGTTCGGATCGTACAGGCCACGGTACTATGATATGATGTTATCGGTGAGCAAATCTGGCCTCGGAGGATGCATCTGCCTAATTAGAAAACAGCCATTTTCCATATGTACCAGTACTGCGTTGATACTGTGTCTATACTTTCTATACCTTTAAAATCCCTTCATGCAGCCTATTTGAAAGACTAAACTGACACTGATTGGATGACCTAAAACAATAATTTAAATCATATCGTGTTATATTGCATTATTTCATATCTTTGTTTAAAATGAAAATATCTTTCATTTAGATTTTTTTAGATACAGTCAATAACTAATGTGAAGAGATATTATCAGTTGAAAATTTAGGTGAACATGTAAATGACGCTTGTGGACGAGGATTTATAAAAAATATTCAAAACAATAAATAACTAACTCAGTTTGAATTTACTTTACATTCAAATACCTAGAGTGATGACTGAGAGTAAAAGGATGACACACAACAAGAAAATGAAAAACAAAAGAAAAGAAAAAACAAATACGAGATTTTTTGCCTTGAGCCTCCTCCATAGTCCTTGATCAATTTGATGATGAACTGACAAAGATCAGAGATCTTCTTCGCAGAAGCACCCCGTTGATAAATACGCTTATAAACAGAATAATTTAGTGCATCAGTCAGTTTGAAACAGAATCTGTATCAACAACCTTATCCATCAAGTGACTTTCTTGAAGCCATATGAGCAATGACACAGTGGCTGTGCCCGAATGTCCGCCCTAACCCGTCACTATATATAGTGCAGACTATACAGTGAACTCAGTTAATTGACTGTTTGGACAGATGATCACCACTTGCCTGCACCATCTTCATTCTTTCTCGCCCCAAAACAAATCCCATGATGCTTTGCGAGGAGACCTATTGCACAGCATTCTGGTATATGTATATCTGCTTGTCTAATGACCGTGTGCAAGGGCGTAGGAATATGTTTACAATTGGGGGGGACACATGTCGGAAATCTGAGATTCGTAAATATTCAACAGAAACATATCCTAAGTACGCTACTTAAAAAAAAGGCTATTTAATCTTTTACTTTATTCCTTTATAAATGTGTTTGCAAAAATAATGCATTTAAAATGTACATAATGCATTTGTTCATAAGATGTGAGCATATCACCAAACAAAATGACTGGAGTCTTTTATTAAGCAAAGGGAGATGTCTTTCAAGGGCTTCAGCCCTTGGCATATTTAGTGTCCGCATACGCACTAGAAAATCAAAACAATTCAGTAGGCCACACAAGTGCAAAGTTTGATATGTTTTATTTTGTCAAACTTGCAATAATGGTCAAAAATGAATTTATATAGGTTGACTGACAGAGGGAGCTGACAGTGTGGTGAAGAATTATGGACAGGGCGCTTTGAAGCATCTGGTTCAAAAACGCATTCTAAATCTTTGGTAGAAATCCGTCTATCCTTCCATTTTCTGTTCCTTAGTGGGGTCGGGAGGTGCTGGTGCGGGGTACACTCTAGACAGGTGGCCAGTCTGTCCAGACCTTTGGTAGAAATGGCGTCTTTAATTCCAATTTGCAGTACAGAACAGAGAAAACTACAGAGTTGTCAATGTTGTGTTAATCTGTTTATAGTCTAAAAAGAGGAGCCAGCAGTTTGAGGAAATAAAGGTGCAGAAGTTAATTAGTTGGTTAATTAGTGGTTGCAAAACCAATGCGACCGCCGCTGCTAAGAATTAGAATTAATTCTCCCTGTGGTTAACTAACGATCAGGAGCGCGGCAGGTATAACATCTGTCCATTTCGGGGGAATCAAAACCATGCAAAAAATAAAAAATCCTCGTAAAACGCACACCCAGACCGGGCTAATTTCAACACAAGTTGTGTTAGGTGACTGTTACTCACACTGACGTTTCTCTTTAAAAAAAAATCTGAGTAAGTCCTACTGCTGTTTCAGCCTTTTAGTTGGTGGTGGCAATGTACTGAAATGAGATATAAAAAAAAATATATAAAAAAAACATTTTGGCTAGCGTGGCAAACGTCTAGAGAAAGTTAGCAGTTAAATATCGGATGAGTGATCAGACCAAGACTACGGAAGAGGATTAGGGCCACTGGAAAAAAAAAAATTAAGTGATTTTTACATTTTATTTCAGTTTAATACGGGAAAAAAGTCAGAATTCTGACTTTTATTTTCAGAATTAAGACTTTTTTTCTCAGAATTCTGACTTTAATCTCAGAATTCTGACTTCTTTTTCAGAATTAAGACTTTTTTTCTCAGAATTCTGACTTTAATCTCAGAATTCTGACTTTTATTTTCAGAATTAAGACTTTTTTTCTCAGAATTTTGGATCTTAATGTAGATAGGCACCATGAAGGCAGATATGTGGAGCACTCAGCTTCACTGACAAAGATGTGAGTTGTTTGAGATGGCCAGTGACACATTGGTGGAAAATGACAGAATTAGGCAACTTTTTACGTGCCCGAGGGGTCCCCTCATTAATGGAGGAGCAGAAGGTCATTAAAACAAGAGAGCTAGTCTCTAAAACAGACATGGCTATGGCTTGATGCTAACATGTTTGTTGTTAAACATACTTTTGTTATATTACATTTGTGTTGTGTTTTCCAAATAGTGTAGAAAATGAATGGTGGGTTTATAATGTTTACCTTTTATGAGCAGGACAGGAAGCAGAGAAGTGTAGCATTACCTCCAACTAGTTAAACTCATAATTATGAAGTTATTCAACAAATTCCTCAAGTAAAAAGGTGCAACTTTTTTATTTATTTATTTTTTTTTTTACCAGATTTGTGGATTAATTTCAAAATTATGTATTCCTTCCAAATGTCCAAATCTGAAGAATTTTTTAAACCAATATCTACATTATTTAACATTTAGTTTGTTTTAGCAGTACTTCCTGTTATATTTCTTTATACGTATATTTACATTTTCTTGCACAGCAAGCTCAGCAGATTTGAAATTGTGTGCTTGTGTAAACACAAGTAGTCAATCTTTACTCTAAACATATATTCTGGTTATTTTTTAGGTAGACCTTCTTGTTTTTATATATCTGTATAGCCCCCCCTCCCCCCAGCAAAAAAAAAACTGTAAACTGATTAGAAATATTAATCATCTGTCAGATTTCTGAGAAAAAAGTCAGAATTCTGAGATTAAAGTCAGAAATCTGGGAAAAAAAGTCAGAAAAAAAGTCAGAATTCTGAGATTAAAGTCAGAATTCTGAGAAAAGTCAGAATTCTGACTTTTCCCCCAATGTTAAACTAAAAAAACATTTAAAAATCAGTTAACGTTTTTCAGTGGCTCTAATCCTCTTCCTACAAGACTAAGATGCCTAAACCAAAAAGATTCAGTTTCTATATATGAAAGTGAACTGACAACAAGACGTTATAAATAAGCAATATTCATAGCAGCATTCCCGACAGACCATTTTACCTCATTAACAAGTTTCTGACTTTCTGTATCGCTGTTTCCCTCTGAGTATGGCAAGCCGTTTTAACATAAATTCGGCTGCTCCACCTTTACATTCAAGATATCTCAAATTGTTTTATGACTAGACGTTTTAGTGATTTAAGATATCTCTAAATATATTTTGACTAGTCAAAATTCCTATTCGGGATATCTCTAATTACATTCTGACTAGTCGAAATGACGTCAGATTTACCATTAACTTGTATGGAGACGTCAATTTAAGATATCTAATTAATTACTGACTATCTGAAATACACATTTCAGATATCTACAATTAAATTACGACTAGTCATAAAGTAATTTCAAGATATCTCAATTTTAGTTTTGACTAGTCATAATTCTAATTAAAGATATCTCACATGCCACCATATTTCAAGATATCTTAAATGTATTTTAGGATAGGAGATATGCAGTTTTGACTAGTGAAAACTCAATTATAGATATCTTAAAAGCAAATAATGACTAGACAAAACAAATTTAAAGATATCTTGAATTGTAATTTCGACTATTCGAAATTCCTTTTAAGATATCTCTAAATGAATTAAAGATATCCTGAATTATTCAGCTTTTCCATTAAAGATATCTTAAATTGACATTCTGACTAGTCAAAATGACATCAGTGATATCTTGCCATAGCTCAAAAACGTCAGAGATTTGCGTAGCGTTTTGGCGGACAGGTGTTAGCCTTGCTAGCTAATTGATTGTGCTATTCAGCGGTCCACAATAGCTGCGTCTCAATTTGCAGGCTGCGTTCTTCGAAGGACCCAGCCTACCCAGCCTTAGGAGGACCCAGGAGGATGCTCCGAAGGCTCCGATGGCTGGGATATGGAAATTTTTATTTTATTTTTTATTTACTTAGTATTGGAGGAGGAGAGTCGGCTTTGACGGCTTTGGCGGCAGCAAAACCGTCGACGGATTTTTCTCAGGCTGGGAGAGCGCAGTGGAGAGGTAACATTTACATGTTATTATTTTCCCCCACAGGGGCCTGCTAATGATCAGAATATACCAGCTATTAAACAAACGTTTGTCAGCAGATTGACGAATATGTTTATCAAATTTTAGATTCATTTGTAAGACTTGATATAAGCTTGTTTGTAACTTTAGTAATTTGAATTGCATAGTTAAATGTGTACAAACCCTGTAAATAACTGACTTAAATCACTACTTTCACCATTACTAATGTTGTGTTGAGAACCCAAACTGTGTTAGATTGAGAAATAAATCATTATTTGTCTAAATTATCCCCTTACTGCCTGATTGTATTTGCAATTATATAACAAAAACAGAAAACAGAAAAAAAAAATTCTAAATCTAAAAACGAAAGAAAAAAAAGTTAAATAGTGGATCTAGATTAGGTAAAATAAAATTTCTAATAATTCATGTAGCAAAGATAATGAAAAAAGATAGATGACTGAATAAAAATAAAAATTTTTGTCTCCTTTTTTCTACAGGTCATAATGGCATGTGCTGTCCTGCACAACATCTGCCTGGGAGCTGGTGACCCCCCAGATGATGTCCCACTCGCAGTTAGAAGACTCCAAGCTCATCTGTGTGGCATCCCATCCCATCCAGTCCAGCAGCACCACCAGGGACTCCTGCTCAGTGACAATTGTGTATATATATATGTTCTCAAGTAATAATTATTGTATATCTTCCGTAAATAGTAGTAGTTAATTTTAAAATCTAATGTAGTTAAAAATGTTTTTAATAGTTTATTGTAAATACTTGCTTCTCTAAAAAATAAACTGATGTTGTCACTGAGAAGTTGTTCTAAGTTTACTTAACTTCTTACACCCTCGGGGGGAAGAAATACATTTCTGCCTGACAAAAACACACAAAAGTAAATCACTTATAGCCTCAAAGCTATTAGATTTAAGAAGAAACTTTTGGTACCTCTGTAAAGGTAAGATGTCATAGAATGGTTTTCTGGTGTCAGCACCATTGCAGCTTTGACCCTGCCTGAAATATTAGGGACAAAATATTTTGCATTTTTTGAACCTCGCCAAAATTTTCTTTGAAATAAACATTGCAAAACACTATCAAAATATTATTTATAGCACAAAAAAGTAGTACAGACTTTTAAATCTAAATGTTGTGTAAAAATATACCAAATTTGGACTCATGAATCATATTTATTTTAGAATGGTATTAGTGAGAAATTTCTTAGGCGGAGAGGCCATTTTGGCACATTTATCCAAAAATGTCACCAAACTGTGCCAAATGTGTTTTTTACATCAATACTGGGGGTTTGTTAAAATTACGAGGTCACGTAGCAGCTGGACCCACCGGTGGGTCCGTAGGGTTCAAGGGGTTAAATTGTAAAGTAGTGATGAAACAGATAATATAAAAAGTTTAAAAGACACACCGACAACAATAACTTTTATAAACAATTTAATAATTTAATTTAACAATAACAGCAACACAGAACCTCAACTTGTAAAAGACAAAACAAAACAAAAAATCAACATCTGTCCACCATCCTCTCCAATAAATTAAATAATCTGTCCATCCTTTCCCTCCTCCCTCTGCCATCTGATATCCTCCCTCATTAAATCAACCATCTCGTCTCTCCTTCTTCTCTTCCTCCTTTCCCTCCTCTCTCATCCTCATTCTCTTCACCCTGATGCTGCTCAGCCTCTGCAGCACCTGGCCCTGGTGTGTCCTCAGGGATGGAGGCAATTAGGACAGGTGAGTTTAACAGAGGGCCTCTGTCCTAATACCTCATCCATGAGGACAAACCAGGGCCAGGTGGCAGCAGTAGGGTTCCCACTGACCCCCTGCTCTGTCCCTGGATCGTTGCATTCCTAAAGTGGAGGAAAACAATTTGTGTCAACAGATGCTATTTTCTGTAGTGTTTCTTTAAAGCTAGAAAAAAGGAGTGTTTCATGAACTGGATGGATTGATGAAATTCTACAGAAAAAGACTACTTTGGAATGATAACCTGGAGAGGAATTTTTTCAAGCTTACTAAAAGTGTTTTAATGTAATATTATATTCATTATTGGAAAATGATTTATTCACAAGTGAAGATTCTTTAAAATGTCTCACAATTTCCAAGCAAAACGTTTTCATGACTTAAGTTACTGTAAAATAAAGAATCCTTCAGGTCTTCAGATTTTATAGCAGTATACTTTAGCTAAACCCCTGTGTTACTTGTTTTATTTTGTTTTTCTTTTTTTCTATTTTTTCCTTTTGATTCTTTAAAATTTTTTGTCTGTTTAAGTTTATAGTTTTTTTTATCTTATAAAAACCATTATGGATTGCATCTGTTCAATTTTACTTTTCTGCTGTTTGAAATAGTATTTTGAATTTGTTTTTCAATAAAATAAAAAAAAAAGAAAATCTAAGTGTGAATCAGACATGAAGCGGAGGTGCCATTTTATTTTCAGAGGAGCTGAAGGAGGGTGCTGTAATGCTTTGTGCCGTCTAGCAAGTCAAAATCAAAAGCTAGCTGGCTTTACTATAATTTCCGAAGAGGCAGAAAGCTTTACCACAGTATTAAAAACTGCATCTGGTTATTACCTGAACCGGCCCGGGCTGCCGAATATTCATTGTTTCAGATCGGACATGGGTCGATATTAACACTTTCAGCTCCTCTAAGCCGTTTTAAGTGCGTTGTGTGTGTCGGCAGAAAGTTGATCAGAAATTCTTTGCAAATTCCGCAAGCATTCTTCAAGAATGCTTTTTTTCTCGCTCTCCACATAACCCAGAATGAAAAACTCTTTCGATATTGTGGCATTTTCTCACAATTTTGTCCAAAACTGCCAGCACCATTGAATCTTCAGGCAATTGTTTGAACAGCTTAGTACAGCCAATAAGAGGCTTACACGCAATCTCTTACTTCAGATATCTAAAATTGTAATACTGACTAGGCATAATTACGTTCGAGATATCTTAAATTATAATTACCGATGTGTGACGCTTTAAATGAGGAATCCGGTGACGTAATTTGAGATATCTTGAAAGGAATTTTGACTAGTCAAAATGTGATTGAAGATATCTTGAATTATTATTCTTCCTAATCAGATTGTAAATAGAGATATCTTAAATTACTGTTCCGGATAGTCAAAATGTGGTTTTGTCTAGTCAAAAAGTATTTTAAGATATCTGGAACGTAATTATGGATAGTCAGACGAAACCGAATTTATGTTAAAACGGCTTGCCATACTATGAGTGCTCAAACACTCAACAGTTCACAGAGGGGAGGGGGAGTACAGTGACGTAACGCTATGCTGCGCCTTCAAAATAAAAGCACGGTAGTTAAAAAATTGTCAAAATCTAATATTTTGCGGTACAATTTTTGGGGGGGACATATCCACCTGGCTTTTATATTGGGGGGGACATGTCCCCCCCGTCCCCCCCGCTTCCTACGCCGCTGCTGTGTGGCAAAACAAAGACTCAGGTTAGACTCTGCTAAACTAAGCATGGCTATGGTACCCAGTATTGGCAAACACTCTGGCCTCGAGGTAGTGGCAGTCAGCAGCTTAAAGGAATAGTACACCCAAAACATGATTAGCCTTCATTTTCTACTCACCCCCATGCTGAACAACACTCTGGAGTACTTTTTTGATATCTCAAATGCATCTGGAGATCTGGGAGGCTTCTTGCTGTCTGCTGACATTCAAATAATGGAGGTCTATGGTGCCCGAGGCAGAAAGGTCCATAAAAGTCCACAAAAAAATGTGTCAATATTCCTCCATACTGCTCGTCCAATGTATTCCAAGTGTCCTGAGTGGGTAGCGTCCATAATTTACTCGAAACGAAGTCATTTAGAATGTTTTTAGAGCATAAACAGTAGTTTATAGGATTTCCTAAAAGCGCGTTCACGAGTCTACGGAAACCGCAGCAGACCAAACCAGATGAAAGTGCGCATTCAGCTCGGCAAAGAACTCATGCTCTTCCTCAACACTGAAGTCCTCAGACATTTTTCTTTCATTGTTTCTTTCTTTGCACAGGTAAACAGCACATTTCTTCTTCTACGCTTGCATTATCGGCAGAGCAGACGCTGAATGCGCACTTTCGACTAGTTTGGTCTGCCGCGGTTTCCGTAGACTCGTGAACGCGCTTTTAGGACATCCTATAAACTACTGTTTATGCTCTAAAAACATTCTAAATGACTTTGTTTCGAGTAAATTATGGACGCTACCCACTCAGGACACTTGGAATACATTGGACGAGCAGTATGGAGGAATATTGACACGTTTTTTGTGGACTTTTATGGACCTTTCTGCCTCGGGCACCATAGACCTCCATTATTTGAATGTCAGCAGACAGCAAGAAGCCTCCCAGATCTCCAGATGCATTTGAGATATCAAAAAGTACTCCAGGGTGTTGTTCAGCATGGGGGTGAGTAGAAAATGAAGGCTAATCGCGTTTTGGGTGTACTATTCCTTTAAGAGCACTCCACAGGTAATGAGGCAATCAGCTGCAGGTGTGCAGGGAGACCCAATGAGGATGGGGCACCACCTGGTGGTGGAGGAAAGGAAACACAAAAACAGACCA
The DNA here is from genome assembly GCF_016077235.1 of Cyprinodon tularosa. Taxonomy (NCBI): domain Eukaryota; kingdom Metazoa; phylum Chordata; class Actinopteri; order Cyprinodontiformes; family Cyprinodontidae; genus Cyprinodon; species Cyprinodon tularosa. The sequence continues at coordinate 18,672 of NW_024039245.1, read as the reverse complement.
CACAAACTGGATTCCTGACATTCGGACACAGCCAGTGTTTCGCTCTATGAGCACGACATATGTGGTGAGGCATCGGTATTGCTGAACCCATCACTATTACATAGGGAGCTAGTTTATCAGTTATGAGAAGACATCTAAGAACAATAAGGGATGAATTGGTTTCAGTCTTAGATATGGAAACCTAAGGATGAGTGTAAGGTAAGCCATGTTCTTTCTTGTAAACTATATAGGTATGATGCAAATTAATTTGTCATCATAGTAAAATTTTGCTTCAGTATTTATTTTCTGATATTAAAAAAGTGCTGTTGACACAAAGTAATTTTTGACACCTTAAGTGAAGCTAAAGTTCATTTTTAGATTTGTGTTTTCATTGTTGACTTACCTTGGTACTGCTGTTTTAGCTTGTCCAGCTCATCCTTCTGCTGCGCCAGTTCTCTCGTTTTAGCTAGTGTGGTTTCATAACAAAAGAACTGTAATATTATTTCTATTTGAATACTAGCATATCAACATAATTGTTCCATTCAGTTTAATTAAATAGTGCCAATTCACAACACATTTCCAGTTCTTTTGTTTTTCGATCTGTGAAAAGTTATTTTTTTTTTTTTAAACAAATACTCCTGGTAGACATACAGCTGTGTATACATTAGTTAATGGCAACATTAATGGGAAAATATAAAAACCTCCAGAAATCTTTTGCAAAAAGAATAAAGTCACAGACTCTTAGAAATTATTGATGTCATAGTGATTTTTCATTCTGACCTCTATATTTTACAGTGTATTAGTTGTTGATATGTTAAGAACTTTGATTATGGGGAAATGTGAAGCTTGGAAATTATAGCATCCATAATAAATCCCAATAATCCAATGATTTGAGGATACAGGATTTTTTAACCTTCTCCTTCTCTCTTCAGAACCTCCACTTGATCTTCAACACTGCTCAGATCTCCTGCTTGAGCTGAAAATATGGCAGCAAAATAACAAGTATTTTAGCATCGCTATTTTTTGTAAATAAAACGGTGATGGTATGTCATCATGCAAACTTGGATTTTGGATTTACAAAATCTATTGTCAAAATGATCCATCATTCTGCAGTTGTCCCTGCAGATATTTTATCTAAACCATTGGATTACCGTACTACTCCTTTAAACTTCGATCTATGTAAAAATGTATTTTTTTCACAACAGCATTAATAATAGCAGCTGTTATATAGTTACCTTGGTACTGTTGTTTCAGCTTGTCAAGTTCATCTTTCTGTAGCTCCAGTTCTCTTGTTTTAGCTAGTTGAGTAACAAAAAGAATATTAATAACACCGATGTTACATTTATATCAGTACACATCAATCATTAATTCAAATAAACTATCGTAAAAGCTACACTGCTGTGATTCAACGCACCTTCATAATCTCTCTGTAGGTACTTCATCTCTACCTGTAGTCCAGCCAATGCGGCGCTCATCACTCTGAGTACAGTATTGATGTCCTGTGGAAATGGTTGTTGGGGTTCAGATAGATTTCCTGTATCTCCTACCTGTGATCCAGTTTGCCTTAAATGAGAAACAATTTCATCGTTAGTTGAAGCCTGAAGCTGAGCAGTGTAGAGAGAACAGAGCAGCAACGCCTGAACAAACATCATCTTTCCCATTCTAAGTTTTTAGACTCTGTAGGTCAACCTTGTGCATTGTGTGGTGACCCATCCTTAAATATTCTTTGAGTGAGCAGTGACTAATCATTAACTGTTTTGTTATTAAAAGCACGTGAGGACAATAAAATTTTAAGCCTTGACCTTTTCGTGATAAAAACAACAAACTCAATACTTGGTCATGAAATATGGGAATATCGTGTTTCTTTTTACCTTTGGGTCTGTTATCTCATATTCATATCGTGAGAAACATAGGAAATCCACATATTCAAATCAAATGAAATCCAAATATTCAGTTTCCTCCATATTTTCTCAACAGAATTTGTTTGAAGTTTTCTTATTTCCAGGGCATATTATTTTGCATGACAAGATCAGAAGGAAATAGGAGCAATATTTTTGATAATAACATGGTGAGGATTTTGTTTTTTGTAATTTGTTCTCTTAGCATCAACAAACGAAAATGTTATTAATATATTACTTTTCTGAAGTTACACACTGTGTTAATGAAGCCTAGGCAGAACTTCAACTGAATAACCTGAATCACTTACCCACATTCACTCAGACACTCATCCTTCATTGTAGCAAGCCAAACAGCATTGGACTGCACCTCCTCAAAGTCAGAATCTGCAGTCAGAGACAAGCTTAAAATATTTTCATATCCACAACTCAGCCTGCTACCCAACTAAGCATCTGCACACTTGGCCTGCTATGCCAGATTTGGACTCAGATGTCTTGATCATTCAATGCAATTCAAAAATAGTTTTTTAATCCCAAAGGGAAATGAAATGTTGCGGTAACATTTTGTATCCATGTGAGCTATTGAATCTATAGCCCAACTCTTCCAGACTCTTTATTTGTACTGCCTTTGAAGGACTGGGTCCTTCAAAGGGCTAACTTAGCAGGAATGTGTTTTTTCTTTATAAAAGATTGGTTGAAGGTGGTGAGCTGATGTGGTTGGTTGCTGAAGATCAGAGAGCATTTTCAAGACTAAAATCAAAATTCTATTATTACTGCTGCAGCCATTGCATTGCTGTCCTGTTTTGTTTTAATGTAGATGAATAAACGAATGCAAATATGGACGGATTTAATAAGTCACTGGGGTAATACTGTGAAGATGATTTGAGTAAGTGTTGACTCAGCCGCCAGCTTTCAGAAAGTTCAATGTCACAGATACAGTAACTGTGACACATGGAATTTAAACTAATATAAGCATACACAAAAAGGAAATTATAGGCTTTCATTTCAAAACAGCAAACAGTGAAAATACAACAGTTGGGGAGAAGATTGATAAAAACAAAATGTTTCCTCCCAAAAGATTACTTTGCAGAGCGGCAGTTCTTTTAAAGTATGTGTTACCCACGTGTTTGTGTTGATTAAATTACTATTTAGTCAAGAATTTATCTAATTTCTGATGCTGTTATCTGGTAAGTTTTGGTTTATCAGTTCTGAACTAAATGAGTACTTGGTATTTATAACCTGGAAACATTGCAACAAGCGTACTTTAATATCAGGAGTGATTAACTATTCCCTCAATAAGCCAAGTCTTGGCAGATAACTGCAGAGCAAAGTGCATCATGGTCAGCACCTGGTTGTTTAGATAAATCAGATTAGATTTGACCCATTTTCTTGTTTTGGTCAGAAGTCTTTTAATATAATGATTGATGAGCTGAAGCTTATTGAGATATTTCTTACTGGCCTCTACACTTTTATGATGATTCTTCAAAACAATTTAGCAACTTTTTTATGCTTTTTAAAAAACACACACAACCATTTGTCATAAAGGGAAAAGGACACTAGCCCATATGCAGAACCACTCGGAGACAGGGTAAAGTTTAAAGGTTTATTTAAAGGAATGTTTACTAATAAAACTAGTCCTGGGTTTGGGAAACTGATTAGGATTTTGTTCCCCACTGGTCTGGGGATGAGCAGAGCTGCAGAGAGGGGGGGGAACCTTGTGCATCCAGAGGCAGTTGGCAGGCCGAGGGCTGAGTGCTAGCAGAGCTGAGTGCTGACAGGAGGTGAACTAATAACTAGGCTGAGACAGTCTGAGTGCTGGCGGGCAGGTTTCTGGTTGGGAACCCTGTGCTGGCAGGTGGAGAGCTGAGAGCTGGGAAGAGGCTGTCAGAATGCTGGCGGGCATATTCCAGGCTTGGCTCTCCCTCTCTTCCTCTCTCTTGAGGACCAGGCTGAGGTGGGCGACCTTGAGGGTCAAGAGGCTGTTGGCAGGCTGAGGGCTTGGCGGTGGCAGAGCTTGGTTGAGTGTTTGCTGATTACTGGTTTGGGTTTCCATTCTAGATTCTTCAGAGAGCGGGCAGGCAGGTCCCTGGCAGGAGAGATTCTCCAGGGTTCTTCAGAGATCAGGCGGGCAGATTTCCAACAGAGAAACTCTTCCAGGCAGGTTCAACCTGGGAAGGAGGAAGGAGAAAACGGATCAGGTTCAGGCTCAGGTTTCAAGGTGGTCAGAGATTCAGACAGGCAGGTTGGCTCAGGCTTGCCAACCAGAACTGGCAAACACTCTGGCGCTGGAGTGTAGCTCTCCGCCTCCCTAAGTAGGGACCTCTAGATGAGCAGATGGAAAACAGGTGTTGCATGTGAGCACCAGCCCTCAGGAAGGGATCCTTGGCGCCGTCAGGTGGGCAAGCTTCTGGATCCCAACACCATTAAAGATACATCTTTTAAACTTGTCTTTTGGTTTCTGTTAAGCAGAATTAATCTTTTATTCTCTTTCACATACCTTTCTTCCCATTTCTGGCAGTTCTTTTGGTTTTATATTTTAATTTGAGGTGTTTTCATTTTATTAGTCATTTGTATAGTTTTGTTTTCTTGTATTTTTTGGACCTGTTTATTACTTTGGTTATGTGAGTAAAATGCTTTTTAAATAAATGCTACACATCTAATAAAGCTTTTATCTTACACAAACTTTGTTTCCTATATATTGTTGGGAGCTGGAGAAAATACCATTTTTCTCCAGCAGAGTCCGCCGTGGATCCTCTGAGGGAGCCTCCTGCACAGGTGCAGCTCATCAAGACCATCAGAGGATCCACTACTTAAGCTGCCTTCAGACCTTACCTCAACGCCGCAGTGTTGTTCCAGTTGGTCAGCGCTAAAGCCTTGATCTCAGTGATTTTTCCATGTCCTTAATCCCGAGTCAGATTCTAACGTTTGTCTCTGTGCCTCTAGGTGACTCGTGCTTCCTCCGTGAAAGCTCTGGAAGAGCTAACCTGCCGAGCCGACCCTCCGAGCCGAACCCTGAAGATTCTCAGTCAACCTCTAAGCAGCTCTGGGCAAGAGCTAGGAAACCCAAGCCAAGGTCTGTTCAAATAAGACGTGAGACACTGAAGCAGCTAACGGACTCTGCTAACACATCCTTCTCCAGAACCAACAGTGACTCTCCCAAGGAGAACCTCAAGAACCCTCAAGGTACTATCAGAGCACCATTGGAAACCAAAACCCCGTCAACAGTCCTTAACTGTGCTGTCTCTCACGCAGACTCCGGTGAAACCAGATTCCAGGCCCGAACCAGTCATCGGCATATTGTGTGCTTGTGCAAATAAACTTGTTAAACTTTTCATCCTGTGTCCGTCAGTGGTGTTCTGCATCTTTGGGTCTCCATTAGAGAACCGATCATGACAGAACACTGCGGCCAAACTCAAGGCCCAGCAGATCACCATCTCCGTCGGCTAGACGAACAGGCTGCTCAAATCCAAGGATTCAGCCAGGCCTTACGTGAGTTGAATGCACATATTGAAAGACAGAACCAAGCTATTCAAGGCTACGTTAACTACTTCAATGGCGCTAATGCTACATCAGCACAGCAACCATTTCCGGGTCCAGTTCCTCCCCCGAGGTCACAACCTGTGACGTCATCAGAGTTCCGTCCTAGTCTCCCAGAAAAATTCTCTGGTAACATGAAAGATTGTAAGGGTTTTTTATTCCAGTGCCGGCTGATTTTTCTGAACTCTCCTAGTTGTTTTTCTTCAGACCACAAGAAGATATCGTTCATCCTCTCTCAGTTAACAGGAAGAGCTTTAGATTGGGCTCAGGCAAGATTTGCCATCGACGACGGTGTAAATTGCCGTTTTTCTGACTTTATTGCTGAATTTTCCCAGGTATTTAACCAGGAGACGGACCAAACGATCGATTCCAGAGCTCTTTTCAACCTTAAACAAGGTAATTCTTCTGTGGCTGATTTCTCAATTAACTTCCGGGTTAAAGCGGCAGCTTCCGGATGGAACCAGAGCGCTCTAAAGGGAGCATTTTTCACGGCTTTAAATGAACAAATCAAGGATGAACTTGCTACCCTCGATGAACCAGCTTCCCTTGACGATTTTATTCGTCTCGCCATCAGATTAGATAACAGAATTCGAGCCAGAAACACCTCCAAGAAGCAAAGTAATTTTTCCTCTGCCACTCATAACATGGCTGTTCTCTCTCCCTCTACAGAGCAGATGTCCACACAGAGATCTAAGCCACAGACTCTATCGTTGCCTGTTCAGGCCTCTCATTCAGGCGAAAGGGATAATGAGCCTATGCAGGTGGGACACACTAGGCTTTCTCCTGAGGAGAGACAAAGGCGTTTTCTTGGAAAACTTTGCATATACTGTGGTGAGAGTGGTCACTTTATCGCCTCCTGCCCGGCTAAATCAAAAGCCGGGGCCCGCCAGAGGATATGAGGAGTCTGGCGGGCCATATAAATTCAAGTAAATCTCCTCGACTTTTGCTGCCAGCTACCTTGTTCTGTAATAACCAGAGTCTCTCTTTCTCCGCCTTCATCGACTCAGGCTGTGAGCGCAATCTAATCGACTCTGAGCTCGTCCAGCAGCTTCAGATTAAAACCATTCCCCTGTCTCGGCCTTTCAGTGTGTCTGCCATAGACGGAAAGAGACTCCATCGTGTTACCCACCAAACCCAGCCCCTCGAGCTACTTCTGTCAGGTAACCACCGAGAAACTATCACCTTTTTTGTGTTTCCTTCTGCATGTTCCCCCTTGGTCCTCGGATTCGTATGGTTGGAGAAGCATAACCCTCACATAAATTGGACCAAACGTCTCCTGGAATCATGGTCTACTACGTGCCACGAAACATGCCTTCGTTCTGCTGCCCCGATGGCGGGGCCTCCTAGAGGTGGGGGGGAGATGGACTCTCCTGACCTTTCTTCAGTTCCCTCTGAGTATCACGACTTAGCCCCCGTTTTCAGTAAGGTCAGTGCGACGTCCCTACCTCCACATAGACCCTACGATTGTGCCATAGAACTTTTACCCGGTGCTCCTCTTCCAAGCAGCAGACTGTATAATATTTCCAAACCAGAAAGAGAGACTATGGAGAAATACATCAACGAATCATTGGCCGCTGGAATAATCCGTCCTTCATCCTCTCCTCTGGGCGCCGGTTTCTTCTTCGTGGGCAAGAAGGATGGTTCCCTGAGGCCATGCATTGACTATCGAGGTTTGAACCAAATAACTATTAAAAACAAATACCCACTGCCTCTTCTCGCCTCAGCTTTTGAACCAGTGCAGGGTGCAACTGTCTTTACTAAGCTGGATTTAAGAAATGCTTATCACCTCCTCAGAATTCGAGAGGGTGATGAATGGAAGACAGCCTTTAAGACACCCTTGGGCCAGTTTGAGTACCTGGTGATGCCCTTTGGTTTGACTAACGCCCCAGCCTGTTTCCAAGCCCTTGTGAATGATGTTCTCAGAGATTTCCTCAACGTATTTGTGTTTGTTTACATTGATGACATTCTCATTTATTCCAAGGATCTCCATGAACACAAGAGACACGTCCGTCTCGTTCTACAGAGACTACTGGAGAATAAGCTGTTCGTGAAAGCCGAGAAATGTGAATTTCATCAGTCTTCAGTCACCTTTCTGGGGTTTGTGCTCGAGGGCGGCCAGGTAAAACCTTCTGAGGACAAGATCAAGGCAGTCCTAGATTGGCCAGTACCTGAGAATCGAAAGCAATTACAGAGGTTTTTAGGGTTTGCTAACTTCTATCGCCGCTTCATCAGGAACTATAGCCAAACCGCCCTGCCATTGACCTCACTAACTTCTTCCAAACGAGTTTTTCAGTGGACTCCCGAGGCCCAAGCTGCATTCGAGAAATTGAAATCCATGTTTTCCAGAGCACCCGTGCTAATTCAACCTGATCCTTCGAGACAATTCATCCTTGAGGTGGACGCTTCAGATTCCGGTATTGGAGCTGTTCTCTCCCAAAAAGACGACTCAGATCAAAGAATACACCCTTGTGCCTATTTTTCCCGTAAGCTCTCCTCTGCTGAACAAAATTACGATGTGGGTGATCGTGAGCTCCTGGCAATCAAACTGGCGTTGGAGGAATGGAGGCATTGGCTGGAAGGAGCTGAGCATCCGGTCCTTGTGTGGACTGATCACAAAAATCTGGCTCATATCCAGTCAATCAAACAAGCTAACCCTCGCCAATCCAGGTGGTCCATCTTTTTCTCCAGATTCAACCTCATTATCACCTACAGACCCGGATCCAAGAACGTGAAGCCCGATTCTCTCTCTCGTCTCTACTCTGCCGATCATCCAGAGACACCTGAACCTGTCCTCCCAGCCTCATGCACCGTTGGAGTGGTCAACTGGGAGATAACGGACCTAATCAACTCAGCCCTAGCCACCGAACCAGATCCAGGTACCGGTCCGTCTAACCGCACATATGTTCCTTCTTCTGTCAGGTCCCGTCTGATCCAGTGGATGCACGCCGCAAAATTCTCCGCCCATCCAGGAGTGAGTAGGACTGTCGCTCTAATCTCCAGGCGCTTCTGTTGGCCCACGCTCCATCGTGATGTTAGAGAGTATGTGTTGGCCTGTCCCACATGTGCTCGCAACAAGGCTTCGCATCAACCTCCTTCTGGTCTCCTTCAACCTCTACCTGTTCCCTCGCGTCCATGGTCCCACATAGCCATTGATTTCGTCACCGGTCTCCCTGTCTCCCGAGGTATGTCCACCATACTAACCATTGTCGACTGTTTCTCTAAGTCTTGCCATCTAGTCCCCCTGAGAAAACTTCCCACGGCCTTCCAGACAGCCCAGCTTCTTATCAAACATGTGTTCCGGCTTCATGGCATCCCCCAGGAGATTCTATCGGACAGAGGTCCCCAATTCATATCCCAGGTATGGAAGGCTTTTTGTTCTGCGCTCGGCTGCTAACCATCTCTCACCTCAGGTTACCATCCCCAAACGAATGGCCAGACCGAGCGTATGAACCAGCATCTGGAATCCACTCTCCGCTGTCTAACGTCCAATAACCCGGTGGATTGGAGCCTATACCTTCCCTGGATAGAGTATGCCCACAACTCTCTCCGTTCTGCATCCACTGGACAGTCGCCCTTCCAGGTCAGTCTTGGATATCAACCACCTCTTTTCCCCGCAGATGAGAGAGAGATATCGGTGCTGTCCGTTAATCATCACATCCGTCGCTGTCGAAGGATTTGGAGGGAGACCATTGCCACACTCAACCAGTCAGGTGAATCAACCAAGCGTTTCGCTGACGCCAAGAGACGCCCCGCCCCTGAGTATTCTGTGGGCCAGGAAGTGTGGCTTTCCACTCGAGACATCCCCCTTCATAGGCCCATTCAAAATCTCCCGTGTCATCAACCCATCAGCTGTCCGTCTCCAACTTCCTCCTTCCCTCCGAATCCATCCGACCTTCCATGTCTCCCAGATCAAGCCTGTTTCCTCGAGCCCCTTGTGCCCGCCATCCGACTCCCCACCACCCGCCCTGGAAGTCGATGGCCATCCAGCCTTCACGGTCCGCCGTATTGTAGACTCCCGTCGACGAGGTCGCGGTTGGCAGTACCTCGTCGACTGGGAGGGCTACAGACCAGAAGATCGTCAGTGGGTCCCAGGCTCGTACATCCTCGATCCTGCCCTGATCGAGGAGTACGAGCGTTCCCGTCCTTCCACTTCCTCCGGACCGCCAAGGGGCGGTCGTTGAGGGGGGGGTACTGTTGGGAGCTGGAGAAAATACCATTTTTCTCCAGCAGAGTCCGCCGTGGATCCTCTGAGGGAGCCTCCTGCACAGGTGCAGCTCATCAAGACCATCAGAGGATCCACTACTTAAGCTGCCTTCAGACCTTACCTCAACGCCGCAGTGTTGTTCCAGTTGGTCAGCGCTAAAGCCTTGATCTCAGTGATTTTTCCATGTCCTTAATCCCGAGTCAGATTCTAACGTTTGTCTCTGTGCCTCTAGGTGACTCGTGCTTCCTCCGTGAAAGCTCTGGAAGAGCTAACCTGCCGAGCCGACCCTCCGAGCCGAACCCTGAAGATTCTCAGTCAACCTCTAAGCAGCTCTGGGCAAGAGCTAGGAAACCCAAGCCAAGGTCTGTTCAAATAAGACGTGAGACGCTGAAGCAGCTAACGGACTCTGCTAACACATCCTTCTCCAGAACCAACAGTGACTCTCCCAAGGAGAACCTCAAGAACCCTCAAGGTACTATCAGAGCACCATTGGAAACCAAAACCCCGTCAACAGTCCTTAACTGTGCTGTCTCTCACGCAGACTCCGGTGAAACCAGATTCCAGGCCCGAACCAGTCATCGGCATATTGTGTGCTTGTGCAAATAAACTTGTTAAACTTTTCATCCTGTGTCCGTCAGTGGTGTTCTGCATCTTTGGGTCTCCATTAGAGAACCGATCATGACATATATTTTTACAAAATCATTTTACTTTTGAAGACCATCTAAATTTATTGCTCAGCTGACCTGTAAAGTTATGAATCAGTGGCGTAAATAATGGTAAGCAGAGACTGCAGTTGCTTACGGGCCCCGTCACTGACACCTGGTAGGCCCCCTTTGCAATTGTGGATTAGGACATCTGATTGCAGAGGTAATGGTACTAAATATTCCTCTTAAAACCCACCTGGACTGGATCTTATTTTGGCATGATGGTGAGCCATTTAAACACAAAACCAATAGCAAAGCAGACAGTGGTACTTTTAATTACTATGTTAATAACTGTGTATAGATCATTAGAAGGTTGGTAAAAAAATACACTCATATATTATGTTTCAAAAGATATTAAAAGAACCTTGCATTTGAGTATTTTATTTTTTACAATACGACTTGGAATTATGGGTAATCCAGAGTGTTGTAATTCTTATGGGGCCCACCCAGGTACTGTTGCTTACAGGCCTATTGTTGTGTCGTTACGCCATTGTTATGGACAAATTTACAGATTAGCAATAAAAGGGTCACAATAAACTACATATCTCAATGTGATGTGAAATCTTATACAGTATATATCATAAACTATTGGATACTTTCCCAGATTGAACAAGCAGAGGGGAAGAAATTTCTGCCCAGAAAAAACAAATAAATTCTTAAAAAAGGTTTTGTTTAAACGTTATTTCTCATAGTGATGTTTCAAAACTGTATAAATCAGCATGATACAGAATTTAGGTAAGTATGTAATTGTACAATAAGATTGTACTTTAAGAACAAGCAATGGCATAGACTTTTTCACTAAATACAGTGTTTTAATTGTCATGCAACGAGTCAAATAAATCAAGCCTTATCACCTTCAAGTTTGTCTGTAAATGAAAAAAATTGTAAACAGAACTGTTGGGTTTTAATCCAGAGAAATGTGAGTTTAAAAGATTAAAAGGAAAATGATCAACACAGAGACGGGATTTTGTGACGTCAGCGTGTGCCGGGTGGAGAGAAGAATGCTGGCTTGGAAAGCCATCACCTTCTCCCACAGATCCCTTCATGGCAAAACCTTTTATTAACAGTTTACAACATCAAACAGGCGGGCCTAAAACAGAAGAGCCAGTAATCATTGTCTGGGAGGATGCAGGTAACAAGATAGTGTGAATTGACCAACTGGCTGGATGGAAGTCACACATCCGTGTGATTCTGCCTCATGACCTACAGGAGGTCATAAAAGTTTATGACCCTTCTGGTTGAAACACAGAATAGTTATCACTCTAACATTTCCCTCCTCTTATACATAAAAACATCAGCATATAGCACTTCTAAAACGATTTTCACTACATACATCATGAATGCATTGCAGATAGGGAATTCAGTAATCAAAGTTTAATATGCAAAACACAACTATATTAAAAGGAAAATTCAAGCACAAAGGTAAAAAAGAATGTAAAAACTTTAAAAATAATCTGTCCCTTGAGTAGGCAAAAACTCTCCAATAGAGAAAAAATTCCTACCCAGCCCCTCCCGAGGAGGCGACCATTATCCCTGTAAAAGATTACATAACTTCATCATCATCATTATCTTCATCAGCATCTCGGCGGAGTTGAGCATAATTGATAGCTGAATATTGGATTAGAGTGGTTCCTATCATTTTCTGAAACATTGATTGCAGGCATGGTATTAAGCAACGAATAAAAAGGAAAAATATGATTAACAATCCTATAAATGGTAAAGCTATCTTCATCAGTACCTGCCACCATGATCCCATGGTGAACCAAACTGTCCATGGTGCTGGAACTGCACCGTATGGATGACTTTCTGTGGATCCATCAAAAATCATCCTGCTCTTCCTTTGTTTCAGACGGTCAGTTTGAGTCCCTAGAGACACCACTCCAACGGTCACCACCAGGCAGATGAATGTCATTAGTTTTTCCATCTTCATCAGCTCTTAGTTATGGGGTTCCTGTGAAGGTAATTGGGCTTCTTGCTGTGGAAAGTTTTTAATCAGTTTACAATGACTCTGGTGGATCCAAGTGTCTCTCTCCTGGATTTTCACAGCAGTGGGGGTTGTTAGTTGCACTATGTAGGGTCCTTCCCACCTCGGAGCTTTCCAAGTTTTTCTTTTGATGATTTTAATCAGCACTCGGTCTCCAGGCTTCAGGCCTTCCTGTGGGGAAACAAAAGGAGCACTAGGCAGATTACATGTTTTCCGAACAGTTTTGTCGTTGAAAAGCTTCAGCATCCACTTAGTTAGCGGGTCAATGTCATCTTGTTCTTTTTCTGCCCATGGCTTTCCTGTTTCTGCCATGAATTTTCTCAATCTATTTTTAACATCCTCGAACCATTTAACTGGGTTCTGTCTGGCTGGAGGTAAACCTCGACAGGCAGTCCGCATCTCTGCATCTGTCCATGGCCCACACACAAGAACAGTGGGTCCACAATCCAGTGGGTCACCATCTTGGGGTCCCGTGCGTTGACCACAATGAGGGTTGGCCACCTCCAACACCGGAAAAGCACATGCCCCCTCCCCAGGATCTTGGTCCTGTTCTTGTTTTTTTAATTCAGCCAATCTTGGATGAATAGGGGCAGATGGGCCCCTTCCACAAGCCTCCACTTGATAATCATCCCTGTAACACTTCGAATCAAGCTTCACATCCCCCCCTGATCCTCCCAACTCATGCTCACAAGAGTCAGGGGCACTGAGTTCCATACCATCCATAGAGGACGACACGGACAGGGGGCCTGCTCCTGCTCCTCCAATATCACCACACGATGGTGGGGCTACTGGAGGAGGAACAGTGGCATGGCTGTGTTCACATTCACCGTGATGGGGTTTATCTCCACCTTCCTGCGCAGCTGATGCCACTGCTTGAACCCCATCACCCCCTTGAATTTGATTAGGGTCAGGATATTGAGGAAGCATACAGGATACAGCAGTTTCTTCATCAGCTTTAACTTTTACAGCAGCAATTGTAGCTGTCTTTCTATCCTTCTTCTGTTGTATTTGGCTTTCCCTATTTTTTGCTTGCATAATCCACTTATTTAACTCTTCTAATTCTTTTCTGTATTTAGCTTGTTTTCTTTTTGATTTATACACCAACTTCATCTCCACCTTCTGCTGAATCTTTGTCAGCGGCTCAACTCTCAACTTTCCATCCCAGCCCTCCTTCTCAATCCACTTTCTGGCAAACTCTGGGTCACCACCACAACACGCCACCATCCATCTAACATCATCTGGCATTTCCTTCTTACTACTACCTTGTCCCATTTTTAAAGAATTTAGTCCAGTACACAGCGGTTCGATTGTTTCCTCACACACTTTCACACAGTCACACACACCTAAGGCCTAATATTTTTTATTTTTTTTAACCAACATAGAGTCCCAGACTCGAATGCACAGAATACCCAAGTCCCAGACTTGTAAACAAAACTTGGTTTCGTCAAATATTCTTGCAACTACAACCAGTTATAGCTTGAACACAGAGGGTCCCAGACCCAAACGCACAGAATATCCAGGTCCCAGACTTGTAAACAAAACTTGGTTTCGTCAAATATTCTTGCAACTACAACCAGTTATAGCTTTCACACAGAGGGTCCCAGCCCCAAACGCATAGAATACCGATCCCAGATCTCTCACAACAAACCCTGTTTGTCAAATATTCTAGCGACTACAACTAGTTATAGCTTTCACACAGAGGGTCCCTGACCCAAAACGCATAGAATACCGATCCCAGATCTCTCACAACAAACCCTGTTTGTCAAATATTCTAGCGACTACAACTAGTTATAGCTTTCACATGGTCCCAGACCAGCTTTTAATAAAAAACCTTAGGCGTACCGTTTCTGTGCAGATCAGTCCTCAGCTTGAGTCGTCACCAGGATGTCCAGGGCAGGGCTGGACCAACCTATTGGCTCCGTCCGGCAAAGGGTGGACGGCTGTTGACAGTTTCTTGGCCTTGGTCCCGCACGGTCCTGGACAATTGGATCTTGACTCCCGGGTTTTCAGCACCAAAAATGTTGGGTTTTAATCCAGAGAAATGTGAGTTTAAAAGATTAAAAGGAAAATGATCAACACAGAGACGGGATTTTGTGACGTCAGCGTGTGCCGGGTGGAGAGAAGAATGCTGGCTTGGAAAGCCATCACCTTCTCCCACAGATCCCTTCATGGCAAAACCTTTTATTAACAGTTTACAACATCAAACAGGCGGGCCTAAAACAGAAGAGCCAGTAATCATTGTCTGGGAGGATGCAGGTAACAAGATAGTGTGAATTGACCAACTGGCTGGATGGAAGTCACACATCCGTGTGATTCTGCCTCATGACCTACAGGAGGTCATAAAAGTTTATGACCCTTCTGGTTGAAACACAGAATAGTTATCACTCTAACAAGAACCTCATTCATAGATAGTGAAAATGGAGATTATACTTTATACAAGCGCATGTGAGTCTGCCCATAAAATATTATCCTTGACAAAAGATTCTGCCTTTTGATAGAACAAGCCCAATTAAACAAGTCTTGTCTATGACAAATACATTTATACAGGTGCTGGTCATAAAATTAGAATATCATGAAAAAGTAGATTGATTTCAGTAATTCCATTTAAAAAGTGAAACTTGTATATTATATTCATACATTACATACAAACTCATATATTTCAGATGTTTATTTTGTTTAATTTTGATGATTACAAATGACAACAAATGAAAATCTCAAATTCATCATATCAGAAAATTAGAATATTACTGAAGACCAATAAAAACAAAGGATTTATAGAAATGTTGGCCAACTGAAAAGTATGAACATGAAAAGTATGAGCATGTACAGCACTCAGTATTTAGTTGGGCCTCCTTTGGCCTGTATTACTGCAGCAATGCGGCGTGGCATGGAGTCGATCAGTCTGTGGCACTGCTCAGGTGTTATGATAGCCCAGGTTGCTCTAATAGTGGCTTTTAGCTCTTCTGAATTGTTGGGTCTGGTGTATTGCATCTTCTTCTTCACAATACCCCATAGATTTTCTATGGGGTTAAGGTCAGGAGAGTTTGCTGGCCAATTAAGAACAGGGATACCATGGTCCTTCAACCAGGTACTGGTAGCTTTGGCACTGTGAACAAAAGGCACAAATGAAATCTGCATCTCCAAAAAGTTGGTCAGCTGCAGGAAGCATGAAGTGCTCTAAAACTTCCTGGTATGTGGCTGCGTTGACCCTGGACCTCAGAAAACACAATGGACCAACACCAGCAGATGACATGGCACCCCAAACCATCACTGACTGTGGAAACTTTACACTGGACTTCAAGCAACGTGGATGAAGTGCCTCTCTTCTTTTCCTCCAGACTCTGGGACCTTGATTTCCAAAGGAAATGCAAAATTTACTTTCATCAGAGAACATGACTTTGGACCACTCACCAGCAGTCCAGTCCTGTTTCTCTTTAGCCCAGGCAAGACGCTTCTGACGCTGTCTGTGGTTCAAGAGTGGCTTGACACAAGGAATGCGACAGCAGAAACCCATGTCTTTCATACGTCTGTGTGTGGTGGTTCTTGATGCACTCACTCCAGCTGCAGTCCACTCTTTGTGAATCTCCCCCACATTTTTGAATGGGTTTTGTTTCACAATCCTCTCCAGGGTGCGGTTATCTCTCTTGCTTGTACACTTTTTTCGACCACATCTTTTCCTTCCCTTCGCCTCTCTATTAATGTGCTTGGACACTGAGCTCTGTGAACAGCCAGCCTCTTTAGCGATGACCTTTTGTGTCTTGCCCTCCTTGTGCAAGGTGTCGATGGTCGTCTTTTGGACAACTGTCAAGTCAGCAGTCTTCCCCATGATTGTGTAGCCTATAGAACTAGACTGAAAGACCATTTAAAGGCTTTTGCAGGTGGTTTGAGTTAATTAGCTGATTAGAGTGTGGCACCAGGGGCCATCAATTTTGAACCTTTTCACAATATTCTAATTTTCTGATATGATGAATTTGAGATTTTCATTTGTTGTCATTTGTAATCATCAAAATTAAACAAAATAAACATCTGAAATATATGAGTTTGTATGTAATGTATGAATATAATATACAAGTTTCACTTTTTAAATGGAATTACTGAAATCAATCTACTTTTTCATGATATTCTAATTTTATGACCAGCACCTGTAGTGTTTGTTCTGGCTTGAAAAAGGGTAATTATTAATCAAACTTTGAGAGTATTTAAGGGTTGCATCAACAAAGAACCAAAACTTTAGGGGACTTTAAATACACAAGGATAAGAATGGAGAACGTAATGATTTTGCAGTTGTTTCTTCTAATCTGCTCTTTTTCTGCAGCTTTGCTTCAGTCAGACTCAGAGATTCATTCAAGGCAAACTGAATCACAGACAGAAAACATCTCTGACCCCCAACAAAGATGTACACAGGACATCAATGCTGTGCTGAGAGAGATGAGCGCCTCTTTGGGTGGACTCAAGGTTAGCGTGGAGTACTTACAGAGGGATAATGAAGGTATGTTAACTAAGAAAACCAAAGCTTTAAAAAATCTTCTTGTTTTTTTGTAAATGGCATCTCATTCAAAGGTTTTTCATTTTACTTCTGCAAACAGCTAAGACAACAGAAATAGAGTTGTTGAAAGAACAGTACCAAGGTAAATATAACATAAAAAGCAAGCACCTGATATTATCACAGAATTGTTTCTTCAATTTATTGTTGTTGGTTTGTTTTTCAGTACAAGTAGCAAAATTAAGAATGCTGGAGCAGCAGTATCAAGGTATTTATTACATTATTCTAAGAGTAAATAATCTTAGGTGATGGTTTTACAAAATAGATAATAATAGATAAACAGTCAGTTTACTGAAATGTTTGTAAATAGTGTTGCTTATATGCAGTCTATATTGAGGGCAAACCTGGTTGATTTAACAGTTTCTAAAATATCAATGGCAAGAGGCCATTGTATTTATGTATTTGTATTTATGAGCTTGTATTCTTGATGATTATATGCTACTTTGGAGAATGAAAGAGAAACATGTTTTATTTTTTTTTTAGATTCTTTTTGTTTTTCTTTTTTTAGATAAATTTACAGCTCAGGCAGAAGAACTGACCTCAGTTAAAGCCAGGGCAAACAACACTGAGCTCCAACTGGAGTGGCTAAGAACGGAAGGAAAAGGTTTGGAAAAAATAATATTAAAAAATATGTATATTTCATAATGTCCTGCAACATGAATGAAGTTAAATACCTTTTTTCAGCTTGTCCATTAAGTTATTTGAACATCTCTTTTTATCCAAAGATGGTACTTGGTTGGTTTTCTTGTAAAACATTATTTTAGCTGCAACAAAGACAATTTGAGTAAAAATGTCTAAATGTATGATTGTTTCTAAAGATATCTTTTTGATTTTAACTATATTCAATTTCTGACAGAGAAACGAGTGGCTTTCTCTGCTTCCCTGCTGGCCTCAGGATCAGGAAATATTGGACCATTTAACACACAGAGACCTCTAGTCTTCAGGAATGTTGTTGCAAATATTGGCAATGCCTACAACCCAAACACAGGTACTCCAACATTCTCTTTACAAATACTGACATAAATCTGGTTCGTGTATCTTTATGTAAACACATTTACAGTCAAAATCATAATAGAAACATTTTGTTTCACAGGTTTCTTCATTGCACCTGTGAGAGGAGCCTATCACTTTGAATTCTACTTATATGGAGGTGGGCATGCGTCACATCCTACAGCTGCTGTGTTGGTCAAGAATGGAAATCCTGTTTTTATTGCATATGAGCATCAGCCTTCTTATGTTGTTAACCCATCAAAGGCTGTTACATTGCTGTTAGAGATCGGAGATGTTGTATTATTGCATCAGTGGGAAAACTCAAGAATTTATGATAGTGATAATCATCATACCACCTTTAGTGGTCATTTGCTTTTTACTATGTGATCAGAGAACAGTCTTGTTCTATACTGTAATAAAATGCCACTGGAGTTCATCATAATGTGTAAATATATCTCACTTCCATAACTGCATAAAATATATATTTGTTTTACTATAATAACCCTACCTTCACTTGAAAAATATGATATAGTTTTGTACGATGTAGGACTATCATCTTTTTTTTCAAAGACCAGCGGCAAAACACAAGTATTTATGACACTCAAAGTCATCATATCACTTTTAGTGTTTTTTTGTTTCTGACTATGTGAACAGAAAAAAAGTTCTTGTTTTATATTGTTATAAAATACGAGAGAAATCCATCAAAATGTATAAATAAATCTCATTATTATAACTATCTTATCTTTTTTACTGTAAAACTCCTAATAGTTTTAGATGTCTCAAAGTGAAAATAGAATGCTGTTCTGTACAATGAAGGACTTTTTATTTTGTGCTTT